>NC_088210.1:9756010-10074176 GCF_037126465.1 Ornithodoros turicata | reverse complement strand
TCCCGGCATGGGACTGGCACAGAAGGCCAGACAGGAGGCGCGGGACTCCAAGCCACCCGACGAGCAGGTGACCGCGGCATTCAAGGAGATGCACTTAAAGGACGGCCCTGCGGGCAGTCGTCGCTGCAAGCGTCCGGACCAGCAGGTGTACGTCCCGAAGCACCTGAAGAGCGAGCAGGCCAGCGCTCGGATAATGGATTCGCGGAACGCGAACCTGGAGAACGCCGCCAGTATCAGGGTGCCGGTGGCAGAGGCCCTTCCCAGGAGTGTGCAGAGTGAGAATTTTCTTCGGTGGCCAGCTGGTCCTGTTCGACTTCCAGTTCTCCGAATAAGTGGATGATGAGTAGAGCCTGAAGTTTTAGGGTTTAACCCGATTCTTCCCCGAATTTGCACCCCGAATTGAAGGTTGCCTCTTTAAGGTGAAACCCGATTTTTACCCAGCAAATTGCCCTCACTGAGACGTCTGTAGGAATGCACACTAACTTGTTTGGCAGCAAACGCAGTTACATCACCGTTTGTACCGGACCGGTACGGTTAGTTTGAGTAACTGAGCCTGATTTCTCTCCGAATTTAGCGTACTGGAAGTTTTTCCACCCGAATTTGCACGAATTTAGGGCAGATGTTTATTTACCCGATTTTTATTCCCCGAATTTAGAAAAAAATATTTCCTGAAAACTTCAGGCTCTAATGATGAGCAATAATCTGAAAGAGGAAGTGCATGGCTGTGAGAAGAGAGCGTGGAGGGTGATTAGGGGTGACTATGGCTATTCACCCTTTCACGGTTTACAAACAAAACACACAACCGGAACTTGGCTAGGGTTCTCAGCAGCTGCATGTGGCGCCGCGCCCTGTTGCTCATTTGAGTCAAACCTTTTCACTATTTGTAAACGGTGAAAGGGTGAATAGTTATGGCCAAGGTGGAATGATGGCTATGTATACGGGCTTAGAACAGAACTTCACTGCAGAACGTGCTCATAAGACTCGTAAGGGAGGGGTAGCGTATACGATGCTGCTGTCATGTGTGCCCGTTTAAGACAACATGTTGGAGTGTGCGGATGCAGTGCTTAGACAGACCATGATGACGAATAGCAGCAAGAAGACAAGGACAGGGTAGAAGTAGACAGGACGACTGCAGACTCTCAACTGACGTTTAATCAAGGAACACAGCATCTTAAATGCCAACATCTAGGTCATCGACTAAAAAATGTACAGAGAAAACAAGGTTTATGCTGCCGGCTGGGAGATAGCACTCAACATCTTATCCATGCGTAGAAGAGCAACTTCCACGTCTGCTAAAGTGACAGAAGGGGAGCTGACACATTAGTCTGTCCCCTTCTGTCATTTTAGCAGACGTGGAAATAGCTTTTCTACGCATGGATAAGATGTTGAGTGCTATCTCCCAGCCGGCAGCATAAACCTTGTCTTCTCTGTACATTTTTTAGTCGATGACCTAGATGTTGGCATTTAAGATGCTGTGTTCCTTGATTAAACGTCAGTTGAGAGTCTGCAGTCGTCCTTTCTACTTCTACCCTGTCCTTGTCTTCTTGCTGCTATTCTTCATCATGAACCTATACCAACTACCCCGGATTGTTCCTTTTGTGCTTAGACAGACCGTCGTCTTGGCACATGTGGAAGAGGGCTGGATTTAGGGGGACTTCAGATGTCCTGACCTCCCACGTCAATTTCAGTCACTACATAAAGTTTCAATTGACTTTGATAGTCTAATAGCATACTGTCCAAGGCAAAGATATAATATCATGTCGACCGCCATTTGGGCTGGTACTAGCTACTTGCCATATGGTATACCTGGATGCTAGGGTGTTCTATATGCTTTTCAATACGATGCGCATGTGTTCACAAATGTTCATAGTAGTGAAGCTGCTGTGTTGTGCTGTTCGTTGTTACTTTTTTACACCATATTTTTATGGCTCCAGGCATGTCTGTATTGCACATACAGAAACCCTGCCTTACACACATATACGCTGAGGCACAGAAACACAGATTGCTCTGTCGAATAGGCTCAAATTCCATGTCTTGATCCTGTACTTAGCAGCAGACCCGTTACTCCAAAAGAGTAATTGATTACCGTTACTCTTCTAGCTAAAGTAATTGATTACTGTTACAAATTGCTCGACTCAAAATGTAATTGAGTAACGAGTATAAAAGTAATGTGTTACTTGGGCCGTTACTTTGAATTCATGCAAAAATTCTCCGTCCCTGTGTGCTTCGAAAAAAAGAGAAACCTCAACTCCCACGTGATTGGGACAGCTAAACTAGCGCGAAAGACTCGCACGTGAGAAGTAGCAATAATATTTTTCCGCTTACTACAGTAGAATAGCCCAACAAAGACACAGGAAATTTGTCACAGAGCATTGTTATTTTGAGCCAGACCCTAGTTCAAAAGTAATTGATCACTCGGTAATTGATTACTCAAAATTGTTATCAAATTACTTGAAAAATTACTTGTTCAAAAATGTAATTGATTATTCGAAAAATTACTCAAAAAGTAATTGATTACAAGTAATGCATTTACTTGTAATGTGTTACGTACAAGTCTGCTTAGCAGTTATTATGTGTGCTCCTATCGCAACGTCGTGCATGCTGATGCTAATGCTTTCCAATTGTTCACACATGTGCAGGTAACGACAGGACACCCGGAACCCCTACGGCAGAAACTCCGATCAGAAGAGACACCGTGCCACACGCGCCATCTACCAGATGGTCGCACAAGGACAGCGGGGATTCTGTGAATGCCTTCAAATCCGAGAACAACTGCAACATCCAGCAACACTGTAGTCCCGCGGGTGACGGCCTCGTCGTCACAAACGCGGAAAGAACAGACGGCAGACGGAGACCCGCGGCGCAAAAGGAAGACTGTAGGACGCGGAGATCGGCACCGTTAAGCAGGGAGCCGCCGAGGCACGTTGCACCACCGAGGCAGAGGACACTCAGCTACGGCGACCACGCGGAAGACGTGCTTCCTCATTCCGCGAGGACGAGCGGAAGAAAGAAAAAGCACAGACCCAAGGAGGAGAGGGGCAAGTGCATCGCCAATGGGATCTGCAACAAGTCGCACGGTGCAGCCGAAGAAGATTGGGAGGGCGACCTCTTAGTGGTAACAAACACGGCTTTTGCGTCGCAGACGAGAATGGACACGTTGAACGTCGACAGTCTGAGTGAACTAACAGCCTCCTCTCAACACGGCGACCTCACAAAGAACGAGAGCAGCAGAAGCCCCGCGGAAAACGCGGACGAGCACATCGTTTCGAAGTCGCCGGAATTCATCAAGGACTGGAGCGCCGTGGTCGCGGAAGAAGACGACCGACTGTGCTGCTCCCCCGTGGAGAGCCTGCAGAACGACCGGACCGAACCGTTACCGGGACCAGATACGAGGCGCAGGAACAGCGGGGGCGACGCCGTTCGGAGGCCGAGCGAAAGCGCGAAAGTCGGCAAGAGCTCGGACCAGCAGGTTCCGCCGCGCTTCCAGAAGAAGGTCCCCACCACCCCGAGTCCGCCGAGGCTGGAGGCCGGAAAGGCGGGTCTCCTCCGCATCCCCAGCAGCGTGCGTCTCGGAGAGGGCGAGGAGGGCTCGGTGCAGGACAAGCCCCTGATCGCAGTGAAGCCCCAGCCGCAGGTCCCCGTGGGCGGCGGTTACGGCCGCGGAACGCCGTCCGTGTACAGCCCGCCGTACGATATGGCCCCCTTGCTGCAGTACGCGGGCACGGTGCCCTGCGGGTACCAGCAGGGCGCGCCGGGATCTGGGATAGTTCCCGTCTACCACAGCGACCAGGTCATGGCGCCTGACGTCTACGGCCGCAGGTTGGTTTGACGGAAAGATGCTTTGAGCTGTCGCGCACCGTGTGACGTACTGCTGGCGACACGGGCGTCTGAAATTGCCAGTCTGTTGTTTTGCAGTCCATATTTTCTTGAAAAAATGGAAAAAAATGGCTAGGAAGCAAGCGAGTTGGTGAAGGTGATGCATTACGTAAAACCCCCCGAGACTAGGGAACGTGAAAGGACAGACACAAGACGAAGTCTCAATTCGTCTTCAACTTCGTATTTGTATTCGATTCGTATTCTTCAATTCGTATTTGACTACGTGTTGTGTCTCTGTCCTTTCGTGTTCCCTGGTCTCGGGGGGGGGTTACATTATGCATAGGGCCTGACTTTTTAGGGTTAAACCCGTATCCGCCCGATATTTACCCCCCGAACGAAATCTGTAAAATTCGGGTTTAACCCGAATCTACCCGAAAACATCCGGGTCGCGTGGCACACTCATAAGCGTGCATTAAAATAAAGTTTGATAACATTGCTAAACATTAGTTCCATGTTAAGACAAATTTTTATTAAACAAAAAAAAATCACCTGAATACACCCGAATTCCTGACGACAGAATATGCCGTAACGGGATTTAACCCGAATACACCCGAATTTTCAAATGAAAAATATCACCCGATATTTACCCCCCGAATTTGGCCAAAAATAAAACCCGAAAAAGTCGGGCCCTAATTACGCCTCATATTTCCTTGACAGGGTGTCTACCAACCTGGAAAACGGGGAATTAGGAGGGAACTTTGATGTGACTTTAAAAGTCGTGGGGTTGTCAGGGAATTTGCCAAAGAGGCAGCCAAAGTCCGGGGGGAAAATTGCGGACAAGTGCCATCGCGATGCGCAGTGAATCGTAATCGCTGAGGAGTGGTTGAACGGCCACACCACAGCAGCGTTGTCGCAAGTGGCAGTTCCCCAGTACAACAAGCTCTGAGCCAGAAAAGTAGGGCTGTCTTACTGCAGTCGCCGACCGATTTTTCGGACCCCAATTTTTCGGACATGCTCGATTATTCGGACTCGTTCGCGGAACGGTTGCGTGTCCCATAGAGTTGATGTATAAGAACGTCCAAAATTTCGGACGCCGTTCAGCCCCGTTGCTCGATATTTCGCACTCTGTTTGCCCAACGAGCGAATTTCTCTCTTGGAGTGACAGAAAGTATTGGAGTGACAGAAAGGAGTATTGGAGTATATTGGAGTGACAGAAAGTAAGTATTCATCCGAAATTCATATCAAAAGAAGTCGGCCAACTAGAAAATCGGCAATGATTGTTCATTTTTCTTCCTCTGAGTAGAAGAGCTCTGTCGTAACACTTTTGCGTTTTCGTTTTTGGTCGATGGCTTTGTCTAAAGGCCCAGCACGCGCCACTCGCCCGCGCTACAGTGCTTTAAAGCGAGCTTCACCTAAAGCACGCATGCATTAGGTGAAGCCGACTTGCGGACTTTATGAAAGCGGTGTCTCTGTCAGTGTACAATGACGAAGTGTCGTTCGGGAAATAGAAGCTGATGTTATCAGGCAGAGCTGGAAACGCGCTAGGAAAACATCGTAAAAATTTATTTAAAATTTTATTTTGAAGCAAAATTTGTTTTTTTTTTTTTTTGTACTGCAGGATTATTCAGATCCCCACAGAGTCCGAAAAATTGGACGGGGACTGTAATTCCTCAATAGATGTACTGTTTTATGAGGTATCTGGTATAAAAACGTAGCAGCGGGCACCAAGTTCCCTTTTGTTTTCGTCAGGGAATTCGCTCCAAATAGTCGGTGAAAACCTGGAAAAATCGGGGAATTTGAAGGTTACAGTTAAGTAGACACCCTGCTTGATTGCCCTCGAAAATGTTGTTCCAGTCGAAAGGTGGACCATATGTTGCACGTGTTTCTTGCTCAGAATAAATGATCTTGTAACACTTCGAGATTTAAGACGGGATAAACCACGGTGGTGATGATTTCGGGCAACCGTGTCGCAAGCAATACACAGTACACAGTCGTTAGAATGCAATTGCTTTTTTTGGAATTATCCTTTTATTTGAAATTTCATCCTGTCCCAGCTGAAATGCACATGTTTTGAACAGAGTTGTTCACAATGTACTGCCACCAGACACTGTATTGAACGAAGTATGAGCCGATGAAATCCCGTACGAACAACGAAAGTCGATCCGCAATTTTCGAGTGGTAGAAAGACACAGCTACACTGCTCGTCGATCACATTAACTGCAAAAGTTGGTTCTGTAATCCAAACCAGAGTTCCAATGCATTAGAAAGGTGGCTTGAATGATTTAAGAAGGACTATGGTGCGTCACCCAAGGTGTGCGGCATCCAAAATGCATAGATCGCCCATCCAAAAGAAGTTTACCCACACAAAAGAACTTGTTACGAGTTAAGTTGCCGCATGAAAAATGTAACTAAGTTAATAACGAAGTTCTTCAGCCGGAAATGTAACTCGCAGTTACGGAGTTATGTAAAGAAAAGAACGAGTTACTCCCAAGTTACTTCGGACAGAAAAATAACACTACACAGGTGCAGCACGCGTGACCAGCTGAGTTAAACCTCGAGTTGCTTGCGTCGAGTTTTCATTTATGTCCAACAATTTGAACGCTTTGCATGTTATTTGCTGTGGGAGCGCAATGGTTCAGCTTCATTTCAATGGCAGCGGTTCTCACTTCCTGAATAGACCAGCGGCGTGGCCGAGTGGGCTAAGGCGTCCGCTCGTTGGTGGTAACCAAGGTCGTGCTGTAGACTGGGAGGTGGTGGGTTCGAATTCTACCGCCGGCTGTGCTGTCTGAGGTTTTCCCTGGGTTTTCCGAAGACTTTCCAGACGAATGTCGGAACAGTTCCCCCTGAAGTCGGCCCAGGACGCACACTAATCCCCCTGTCCCCCACTCCTTCCTGCTGTCCTCTCTCCGTTTGTCCACATCTGTACGCCGCTCATAGCCACAGTTGCTTCGCGGCGCTAACACGCAATCAAAAAAAAAAACCCTTCCTGAATAGAATACTGTCATTCATTGAATATCACGTTTTATGGCATAAAATGCCATGAAAGAACCGGAGAGAAAGCAAGAAAATAAGTGGACGTTCGTTAAAGCGAATTAGAAGTGACTTGGAAATTAGCTTAAGTTACTTTGGCAAAGTTACCTGAAAAAGAAACGAGTTCCCCTGAAAGTTACCATGGCGCTAAAGTACCGAGTTAAGTTACAAGTTATCAAAAAAAGGAACTTAGTTACAGTAACGAGTTACCTCGAACTCTACCGAAATGCGCCTTGGAAAACCTAGCTTGTGTGTTTTTTACACCAAGATAAACAGGTCGCCAAGGTGCTCATCCCAAGTTTATTCTCTTAGTATACTAGACTGCACTTTTCTTCAGGCGAGAGCTGTAGCAACGAATAACGTGACCGCCTCCGAACAATGTGTCCGGGACCGCTTACGGCGCAGAAACCGGAATGCGGTATTTATCTTGTACAATATACAGGGTTCATGTTATGTATGCTTAGGCCTACAGTGTACACATACTATTTCATATTTACGTAATGCGCTTCTTTCGAGCCTTGTTCTTCACAAAATTCGGTAATCAAAACATCATAGTCCAGAGATCTGGCAATCTTGTTTTCGATCGAGGTAACTGCAAGCTCGGAAAGCCTGTCACCTCTGATGGTTGAGCGCAGGATATTCTTGATCAGTTTCATTCAGCTTCATTCTGCTGAAGCTCCTTTCAGCACCAACGACACTAACTGGTGCAGTGGGAAGAATTCTGATGCAAATGCAAAGATTCGGATATATCTCCTGAAGGCTCTTGTATGTGTACGTTAAAAATTGTTTGCCGTGACAAGTCCTCACCCTTTCTCGATGACTTAAATAAAACGACTGAATTCCCGTATAATTCCATTATGAGTTCGTTGGCATTAATGTCTCCCATTTTTATTCCAACATTTTCGCTACGACTCTCCGTTTAATTTTTCCTGTGACTTTGCTTCGGTCTGTTAGCCTTGTACAGAAATCCAAGCAACTTTTTACCCCTCCACGAGCCGGTCAAATCACGACGCAATAAAAGATGTGGCCTGATCAGTGAGAGCATTATTTAACACTGTTAGCTTTAGAGTATTTAGACTATTTAGACTATTATTAGCACTATTAATTACTGTAACTTTTCTACCAGTCAGAGGGTATGGACTGCGCTCGCTACGCCTCTGCATAGGGCTCCCACAGAGCCTCTGTGCACCTTCATAGCTACTGTCATTGTGTTTGTGGCATGCCCACTTATATGGAAGCACCACTTAATTTTTTTTTGGGGGGGGGGTCCCCAAAAACATAGACATTATTTTAATGAGGGTCTACTGTACTACCTGAATTTCATGACGTAAAAGCGCTAAAAACAGGACAAACACAAGACACACGCAACAGCGAGCGCTCACTTTCAACAACTTTACTGGCATGCCACATGGAAGGGGCTTATAATCGTTGCAACAGGAACTCCCTTTCCCTTTCAGATAACAAAATACTTTCCGAGCTAACACACGTGTTGCCCGCTTTCTTGATCAGGCAGGCCTCCCAGGTCTCTCGACCTCTCTGCTTTTTATATTTCCCTCTTATCTTTGTTTTATTGAAAATACCGTCACACCCACACTCCATTGTGTGTACAAACAAGCTACCTTGTTTACTGTTTTTACAATTCTTACGTTCTTTTAAGGGTGTTTTAATGTCCTACCTGAAGTTACGCAGTTTTATTTATTTGAAATCTTGCACTTACACAAAATTGAGGGACTTCATGTGCTCGAAAGTAATCGCCTGTGGCGTTGATGTGTCGGTCTTGGTGCGATTCAATCGCTCGGAATGCTGGTGGGGGGGCATTAGATTCACAATCTTGAAGTCCCCTGTCTCAAAAATAAGCGAAACCGTCCAATTACTCCATAAATTTATATACTCCTACCTGTCACTGAAAACAGTGACCATTATGTGTGACACATCCTATAATACCAGGTCCAAAGAATTTCACGATGGGAATATCAGTCCTCACGTTTGTTCTTGAAGCATGCACATCTGGGTACTTCTTACTTCTGTCGTAGGAAGCTTTGTTAACACTACAAAACATCAGTTGGGTCCTACCCAGGCTATAGTTGTGCTACTTCTTGCTTCTTTTCCTTATTATATTAGTGTCATAAATATCACACATGACTCGTATAAAGAGGAGGGCGTAAAATATTGGGGCAGGATCATATTACAGTTACGTTGTAACAATTTGATGTATCATTGCCAACGTGTGTCCAAGGTTAAAATAACAGTTATGCACTACACTAAACTAGACTCATGCACACAAAGCTATTTAAGAAACCAGATTGTTGTGAAGCATTTGGAAAAGGTGACAAGTTATGCTTTTGGCAACTACCGTAATTTCACGCGTATATGCCGCACCGCAGATAAGCCGCACGACCCGTTTTTAGGAATGTTTTGAAAAGTTTCTGTCAGATAAGCCGCACTGGCAGATAAGCTGCGGGCAATACGACGCGACTGATTTGTGCTACAAGGGAGACCATAGAGAAGGCCATAAACCGAGTCGGCACGGCGTATAAGAAGGGGTTCAGTTCTAGTGTTGTACCCAGATCGGATTGTGCCCTTGTTGCGTGTTTTTCATGGATCACTGGGTCGGTTGTCTTCCAGAAGACACCAGGAAGGTCAATCTACTCGAATGTGGACGCGCCCCTGTTACATACTGTTCGTGCATCGGCAGGGCGGTGCTGTCCCAGAGACACTGTCGGTTCTTTTGTTAGAACCGGTTTATGGGGAAGATACCAAGGAAAAATAGGGATCAGATAAGCCGTTCTGGTAAATAAGCCGCAGATCGCCGGTTAGAAAAAAAAAAAAATCGAGCATAAGCCGCAGCTAATACGCGTAAAATTACGGTACTTTATCAAATCAATCTTTCTTGTGGTTCCAGAGGATGATGTGCATACATCCCTCTGAATATTAATGCTTTTCTTGCAGTCGGATCAAACCACTTGTAGAGAAGAATCTCCACGATGCGGCCCTGCTAGAGAGGGAGTTCATGACCTACCTGTCAAAGGGGATTCAGAACACGGACATGAAGGCTATGGGCCATTGCAGGTACGCGCGTCTTTATTTTTTAATGCGCCAACCTGAATGTTTTGGAGCAAGATGAACACTGCTCAAGATATAGAAACCATAATGTACCGGATAAAAGCGACCATGTCATAATCAGCAACTCCCTCTGCAGGAAGCCATCTCCACTCTACGATAGGGACACAATGCATTGGGCCGCGAGATCTCCGTCATGATTGGATAATGTAAATTTGAATTTTGAATGCGCAGTAGCGGACATATGACCGTAGCAGACGACAGCAACAGTTCCCATGAAAACTCGTAGAATGATGATAATCAGTTTACAACTTTAGCGAGAACGCATCTCTCGTGGAATGTTCACAGCTTTTACAAAAATCCTACGGTAAGCTGAAGTACAAGGTATTATAGCAGTTGAGGAAGCAAAACAGGCTGATCAGTAGCGCCACCGCTAGCCTCCAAATTGCAGCTCTGGGGAGGGGTGCAAATGATATGGTCGCTATAATCTAGTAGGTCGTGACAGATGCACCATAATAATTTGAACCTCTGCAAATGGTGCTAAATGATACATGAAACCCTCAAGTTCTCACTGCATCAGAATACCTTCCCTGCATCTCCACAGTTTACAGTTCCGTAGAAGCTAGAAGATCAAACAAAGAAGAGAGTAAAAAATGTGTAGTCTGGGTAGTGGATGTGGTATACAGTGCCCATTATCGCTTAACCTGTCGGCGAAATGCAGGAATATGCTGTGACTTTGCTCTAAGTCGCGCCTAGGCAAACTCACCATCAAAGCTTGCCAACTTTGTCATGTTGTGTTGTAAATTCATAGCATGTTTGTTCAGCATTTCTTTCTGCGCTTGCTTTATAGTTCGAGAGGCTGTATTGTCGACTGTGTCAGTGGACCATTGTCCACAAACCGAACAAGAGCACCGCACTAACTTTGGTAGCAATGCTAGCACTGCAAAAACCGTGTGGTAAGCAGAAACCAATCTCCGCAGCTGCTGAGAAGCGCTGGGCCAGATATGTACACACGGAAATGTGGGTGTAGAAATTGTGCCATCTTTTCCTTTTCCTGTCATTTTTCGTGCCAAACTAGGGGTATGCCAAGTATGTGATACTAGCACAAATTATGCGAATATATGCCGAATCTTATCCACTCTTAGTATGTAATTTCTTTATGTGTCTTAGATGGAAGCTGCAGCTGCGCTACGAGAATGTCATTCTGGCCGACCCCCGCTACTGCGCTGAACGCAATGTGGAGCAAGCCCTGTGGAAATCCGCTTTCTACCACGGCATCGAGACCTTCCGTCGTGCCATGGAAGAGTGCCCCGAGCACAGGGAAGAGGCAAAGATGCACTTGCTGGCGCTTGTCGACGAGGTATGTATGTACCCGAGGTACATTGCAGCATTACTTCCAGGCTTTGTGAGGTTGTTTTTAATGAAAATGTTCTTTTGTAAGTGTTGCAAGGTGCTTGTGAGACAGTGCTTTGTCCCGCTTTTGGTTGCGGCGAACGCTGAATGGAAAAACTATGTGGCGCAATGGTAGAGGTGGTTTGAACTTCCACTTGGCCCTCTCTCAGTTCGCATCTTTCATCAATCTGGTCAGTGGAACAGCTTAACATGAAAGATTAATGAGCCAATCCCATAGTCAAAACTTTGCTGAAACCAAAACTTCCTTCTTTGTGCTTTGCTAAGCAAGCTGCCCTGGTAAGGGCATGGTCTAACACCCTTGTCGGACAAGCACACATATGGCTTTAAAATGCTAAGGCCGTAAGCAAAAACGGAGATTGGGGTCATGGCAAATGGAAGCGATAAGGCCTTTGGGGACAAACGGAGACACAAAGGCAACGGAGTTCCGCAAACTCCGTTGCCTCCAAACTGTCTGCCGTCAAAAGCAGAAAGGAATGGGATACTCTCAACAACAGTCAAAATCGGTCATACACACGTTTTGCCATCGAACCTGAACTTCTCTGAATGTCGCTGCAAACTATTTAGCAATTCGCTCAAAATTTTTACATACAAAAAAAGAAAGCTGAAGCTGAACACGCGATGCAGCAAATATAGGAGAAGATGGAAAGCTTGACCCAAAAGTGCAAGTAAGCAACATATATTGTCATTGTAGAAAAATTGGAACATAACGACAAATTGGCCTTCACTGTTGCCATCTGGCAGCGTACGCCAGAATACGGCGTCCAACTAGCTACGGCCTCTCCTAACGGCCGTAACGTTTAAGGCCTCATGTTGTGCCGTCTACCTAGGGTATTAGACGAACGTTTAGCACCACGACGTCGACGATTGCAGCGCAATGGAAGTTTGGTGGAGAGTCTCCTTTCACATTTTCAAGTATGCAAAGTGGAAACGACTGCTTGTTGACCGACAGTGCTGCCCCCACCCCGCGCCCTTCAACCAAGACGTCTTGCCTCGAGGCCGGGGCAGTATGGTTCAGTGATGGCCACTAAGTACTTCCACAGTAGTTTAACTATAACTACTAACTACTTTGTGATTGAGTAGTTTAACTAGTAGTTCAACTACTTTTCAGGGGAGTAGTTAAAACTACCTTTTTAACTACTGCAATCTAGTTTAACTACATCTATAACTACTTAACGTTGTCCGCGTACACCAATCCCTTGTAGTGTTCTTGAAGACCGAAGTACGAATCACAAGCAATAATAAACTTTGGCTCAAGCCATTGCTACGATCGTCAAATGCAAAGCTTGCGGCGGGATTATTTCTGTGCCTACGCGATAAACTAAGTTGCAGAATTATTTCACAGCAAATCAGGCTTCACTAGACAAGCATTAAAAGTGAAGATTTAGTACACATGCACGACACAATTGCTCTGCACCTCCGTTCTCATCAAACAAGTAGCTCACGGTAAAGTCGGAAGCACAGTTGTGCTGTAAAGCTTGCGGCAAGGTGGAAGTAGTTGGCGCCTTCAGTAACCTAACTACTGTAGTTATCTACTTAAAATAGTAGTTTAACTAGTAGTTGCCACTACATTTCTGCAAGAAGTTAATAACTACTTTTTAACTACAATCAGGTAGTTTAACTAGTAGTTTAACTACATGTAGTTAACTACTGTCCATCACTGGTATTGTTAGGGTCTTTTGTTTTTAGGTGTTTTGATTCTTGAAAATCGGGGAGGAGGGGGGGGGGTAAAAATGTGGTCTTACTTCACGAGCCACAGAACAGGGTAGTACCAGGCGAGACCAGGTGGTAAATAAAATAGTAGAGCACTTCTCACACCTTAGATGTGCAGAAGGTGAAGAATAGTCTTGCTGAATGTGCGGAACTCAGCATTCCCCAGTGCCCATATTTGTGGTCGAAATGGCGCTTTGCAAATCCAGTCATTGGGTTTTTTTGTTTTTTTTTTAGGGTTTTGCCCTACAATGATGATGATGCCTAGTGATGCGTAGTGAGGATGGTACAAATCGAGTGTTTAACTTGGGTTTTCGGTAAATATGAGCAAGGAAAGTGCTTCATATGTGTCACACGTGGTGTTCTTGAACCATGACGAAAACCTCGGGTTTTCGTCATGGATCTTAGCCACCAGCTCGCTTGCTTTTTAACCATTTTATCAGTTCTTGAACGTCTGTGCAGTGAGTGTGGGTTTAATGAATCCCTCAATGAGCATTACAGCTTCTTCATACATAGTTGTCTCGTTGCTGTTGATGTCGAAAGACCAAAGTTGTCGAGGAAAGACCAAAACCGTGCCGTTGATGACAACTTCCATCTCCTGGTACAGGGCACAATTTTCTACGAGAACTTGCTGGACAAGTTCCAGGAGACGTACGGCTTCAGCCTGAAGCCCTTTTTGGAGGCCGAAGGGGCGCCGCGGCCCCCAGGGTTGCCCGACTCTGTGCGGCTCGTCCTGATTTCGGCGCAGAAGATCTACATCTGCCTGGGCGACCTCGCTCGTTACCGGGAGCAGGCACTCGGTACCACGAACTACGGACGAGCCCGAAAGTGAGTAGCCGTCGAGTTAACGCATGCATCCTGCTAGATAGGAAAGTTCAGCAAAGGGTAACGTTTCTTCGAGTTTTCCTCAAGTTTTCGTCAAGAAACGAGCAAGACGGTGAGGATGGCACAAGACACAGTTGTGTCTTACTTGAAACTTGACAAGACAAAGTTGAGTCTTGTGTGTTCCTCGAGCTCAAAGGAATGTTGCCTCGTAAATTACAGAATCTGGGCAGACAGTTAAGACAAACGCAACATATAAGTAGGGCCTGACTTTTTCGGGTTTTATTTTTGGCCAAATTCGGGTGTATTCGGGTTAAATCCCGTTACGGCATATTCTGTCGCCAGGAAAATCGGGTGTATTCGGGTGATTTTTTTTTGTTTAATAAAAATTTGTCTTAACATGGAACTAATGTTTAGCAATGTTAACAAAATGTCGGTGAGCACCAGCTGCGGGTGTCTAACCCACTGTTCTCTGGCTGCCAGTCAGGTGTGTACAAAACCTGTTGTCACACAAAATACAGTGTACTCTGTTGCAAATTACTGACAAGGTAGATAAGGTAGATAATAAAATTGTTCCAATTTTTAAAAGTGGGGACCGGAATGATCCATTGCAGTCCCGTTCCTTTGACGAGCATCCCTTGCAAAATTCTTGAACACATTATCTATTCTAATCTTTCTTCATTCCTGGAAGCTCACTCTTTCTTTTATCATCATGAACACGGATTTCGTAGAAGGCGCTTATGCGAAACACAACTTGTCAGTCTTGCTTACCACATACAAATCGGCCTGGTTAAGGGGATGGTGACAGACGCCATTTTCTTGACCTCAAAGAGCCATTTGATAAAGCATCTCATATGGGTCTCCTTCTCAAGTTATTTCGTTTAAGACTCCCCCATCCCTTTTTTTAACTTGAATTGAGCAATTCCTGTCTCATCATAATTAGGGCCTGACTTTTTAGGGTTAAACCCGTATCCGCCCGATATTTACCCCCCGAACGAAATCTGTAAAATTCGGGTTTAACCCGAATCTACCCGAAAACATCCCGGTCGCGTGGCACACTCGTAAGCGTGCATTAAAATAAAGTTTGATGACATTGCTAAACATTAGTTCCATGTTAAGACAAATTTTTATTAAACAAAAAAAAAAAATCACCCGAATGCACCCGAATTCCTGACGACAGAATGTGCCGTAACGGGATTTAACCCGAATACACCCGAATTTTCGAATGAAAAATATCACCCAATATCACCCAATATCACCCAATATCACCCAATATCACCCAATATTTACCCCCCGAATTTGGCCAAAAATAAAACCCGAAAAAGTCAGGCCGTAATCATAATTCACGATACCACCATTACCATTATACGATACGGAACCATTAACTATCGTTATCGTTATGGTGACATTAACTATCGTTAACGGTACCGTATCATCCTTTTGTCCTGTTACTTTGAGTGTCCCTCAGGCACCGTTCTTGGCCCACTGTTATTTCACATATACACCTCTTTCCGTTTACAAACAAAAGACGCCGTTGTTGTGTGGGCAACCACACGAACGCGACTCCTGAGTGCCGTATGTAATTGCAGATTGATTCAGGCGTTGTCGGATGGTAATGGTAAATATCGGTGCAGGAGCACAAGTTTTTTCGGCTCTCGGGAGACGGTAAGCCCTGAAAACCACACAGATTTGAAGCGAGATGAGTACGAATAATAAAGCACATCTCCCGAGGAACGGTCCAAATTATTGCTCCAAATTTTTGGTCCAGTTTAATTCATTAAATTATTCATCCAAAACGGTCCAAACGCATTGGTTCTATGGGGTATTTGATGTCGCCAACAGTTTTGTCTGAAAAATTGCAAAGTCAGAATTTTTGGGATTCCGAATTATCGGTCGTCGATCGTAATTCTACCGAGCTAAGCGTCCCTGTAGAGGAGCATATCCCCCCCTTTTTTCGTTTGCAAGTGTCGATGGCGTTTGTGAGCTGTTGTTTCTTATACATACTGTATTTGTTGGTCTCTCTTGTTTCTTATACATAGTGTATTTGTTGGTCTCTCTTGCCTATCTTTTAGTTACTACCTCAAGGCACAGCAGCTCGCACCGAAAAACGGTCGACCTTACAACCAACTTGCCATCCTCGCTATATATGCGGTAAGTGGGATTCTGGTTTCCTTATAGCATTTCAGCAAAACTCGTATCCAATGATTGCCCGAGCATTTTGGTAGAACAGTGCAGATTTCAAATTTAAAGTGGAGATCCTACCTATTTAATCTTACCTATCCTAAGCATTTGAACTGTTCAGATGTTATGCTGTATCTGCTCGGACGACTTCCGTACCCGTAGTTTGGCGCGATAAATGCGGAGAAAAGAAAGAGAATGCAATTTTGAACCCCCCCCCCCCAATTTTCTGACTTTTCTGGGTCGAAAAAGTGCGCGAAATATGCAGGTAAATAAAGTGTTTGAGATGAATTTGTGGTTAATGCAGGACACAGACATTTAGCATGTACGTGTTTTACGTACCACATGCTTGACCTTTTTTGATATCAACTGAGGGAATGTCTCGTGCAGTCTGAAATTTGGGTGGTAACAGACACGAAAACGTTATCTCTGGTGTGACCGGGGCGAAGCTGGTGCCGTTTACTGTATTTGCGTGGCTTTAACGCAGCCCCAAATGTAATGCACAGGCATTAGTACAGTAAATCTCGGTTATAACGAACTCGACGGTCGCGCGCAACCCGTTCATTATATCCGAAGTTCGCTATAAATGGAATGGACAAAAAATTTGATCCAAAAGGCCAGCAGTGTAAGAAACATGAGTCATGTATGCCGTTCATTGAAAATACATCGTTAATGGCGCCTGTTTATACACAGTTGCGGAGATCACGGCGTTTTCTAAGTCATCAAGGTGGTCCAGGTGGGCCGCGGCGAGCGCCTTCGCGTACACAAAATCGCGGAGCGAAGCAACGTACTTGAGTGCCTCCGCTGTAGTTAAAATGTAAGGAGGGGAAGACACTGTGTCATCATCATCGTCATCGGAAAGTTCGTTTGGCGGCGGGCGCACGTCGGCAATGATGTCCGAATCACTGAAGTCCGCAACGGCCTGTGCGTCGTCATCTGCTGTCGCGAACTCCTCGAAAGACTGACAGCCGTCAGTCAGATTCGCAGCCGTTGCTCTGTCCCAAAGTTCTGTGTCGGTATCACGCACACCAAAGTCCACTTCACGATCGGCGTCTGTAGCCAGTGCCTGATGAACAAATCCAGCTTTTCTGAAGCAGTTTCGCAAAGTTTCCCGCTTCACCTGCATCCATGACGCCTTAATCATCGGCCAAACGGGTGCACGTGCAGCGCGCGCTGATGGTGACAGCGCATTGACTGCAAAGCGAGGTCACGTGCAAGCGGCGCCTGACAAATCCGCGGGCGTCTGACGTCGCGCGCTCACCTTCTCCAGTGGTCGAGGGAGCTCTTTCGGTCGCAGTAACCGAAGGCTCCCCGGCAATTCGTTCGTAATAGGCGGGGGCAATTTCCATAGACTCAATACAAATTTTGACGGTCGTTCGTGAGGCATTCGTTATAACCGAAGATTCGTTATAAGTGGGGCTGTTATAACCGAGATTTACTGTACATAACACCTGAAAATACAAATAGTAATATGCCTGTCACACGGCAAGTTGAATGTCATTCCCAGCATGCCCAGGGTGTCGTCAACGATTTTGTCCTCCGCCAACAGTCCGGCTACGGTGACACTCTCGTCAATTGTAACGTAATCCGAATGTAACGTAATTCGTCTCGTAACGTAGACGTAACGTAAACATCTCGTCAATTGTAACGTAATCCAAATTTTTCACCTCACGCCTCGCTGCTAACACGGTACACAAAACTGCAGTGCCTAAAGCAGTTTCGTGAGACCACAGGGACCAAGCACGCAAGGACGTACAAACACGCGTTGATGGTCTTTTTGCCGAATGCCGATGATAGTCTCCATACTGATGTTGAGGGACGGGCACCATGTGATGCCAGTGACCATAGTGATGGCGATGGGTGTTTTGTCAGTTCACTTTGCTGCTGTTTACTGGCGCTACTGCTCGGATGGTCTTGTCAGGTTCATGCAACTTTGCTGCGTGGCCCCGCAAATGAATGTCGGGATTGTCGAATTATGCGTCATTGCTGCAAATGCTTCTGAATTAGCGTGTGTCCATTCCTATACTTTTGTATGTATGATTGCCGGGACCGCATGGGCAGCCCGAATTATCCAAATTATCAGAATTTTTGTAATTATCCAAATTTCCGAATTACCCGAATTTCCAAATTATCCGAGTTTCCGAATTACCAGGTGTCGAATTAGCGAGGTTTTACTGTAACACAAAGATGCCATGTCACAAAGAGCCAACGCACTGTGATTGCAAGGTGACACAGTATCACGACACGGCATTTTTTCTTGTTTGGGGGGTTTCTTTTTAAGGCAAAAGTTTTTTTTCTGCCCTAACACAAGCCACACAAGCCCTCGTCACGTATCTCGTCATTTAGCGTAGCACGATGGCGACCTTACTGTTTTTTACAGAGGCGCAAACTGGATGCGGTGTACTACTACATGAGAAGCCTCGCAGCGAGTAATCCATTCCTGACCGCAAGGGAGAGCTTGCTGGCATTGTTCGATGAGGCGAGGAAGAAGGTAAGTCGCGCGATATTTCAACGACCTCTTCGTTATATAAGGGGCTGCCTTTTTTGCGTGTAGTACGAGCACATTGAGAAGAAGCGTCAGGAGGAAAAAACGAAGCAGCCAGAGAGCCAGCTCATTCGCCGGTTGTCCCAGTGCGGGGACGAGCGGCTGGAGGTGTGGATCCGGCCAGACGGAACCAGTTCCCACCGGAGCAGTCGAGATCTTCCCGATGATGGCCGGGGTGACGAGCTTGGGGAGCTCGATAGGTTGTCTACTGTTGAGGTGAGATGTGCTTTGCACCCTATGTCTAGGGCCTGACTTTTTAGGGTTAAACCCGTATCCGCCCGATATATACCCCCCGAACGAAATCTGTAAAATTCGGGTTTAACCCGAATCTACCCGAAAACATCCGGGTTGCGTGGCACACTCATAAGCGTGCATTAAAATAAAGTTTGATAACATTGCTAAACATTAGTTCCATGTTAAGACAAATTTTTATTAAACAAAAAAAAATCACCCGAATACACCCGAATTCCTGACGACAGAATATGCCGTAACGGGATTTAACCCGAATGCACCCGAATTTTCAAATGAAAAATATCACCCGATATTTACCCCCCGAATTTGGCCAAAAATAAAACCCGAAAAAGTCAGGCCCTACCTATGTCCTATCAGATAATGTTAGATAATAAGGTAATATGACACGGAGGCCTGAATGAGTCAGTGCAATTGATATTGAAAGTACAGTGAAAGCCGCGTATAACCATATTGACGGTAATCGCGAATTCCATCGTTATACGGGGTGCATCGTTAAATCAGGGTTGATCTAAATAGTGCATCCCTGAAAACTCTTGTGTAGCAATAGATAAAGAAACTGATAGTACTAAAAAACCACAAAGCTGTGTGACATCGCACTGGCTCGGGAAAACAAAAACCAGAACTTGCGGAGGGAACCAGGTAACATAACTTCTGGCAACATTACACGTTACCATTCCGCAAGTCGGCTTCACCTAACGCCAGCGTGCATTAGGAGAAGCTCGCTTTAGAACACTGTCGCGCGAGTGGATCTGATAGCACGTTCCGGATCTTTTGAATCATCTCAGGAATATGAGCAGCATTGCCCAAATACGGAGGCCCAAAAGCGTTACCACCGACTTTACTTTCACTGACAGTACATATTGCAAAATGAACAGTCGATGTCTATTTTCTTGCCTGAATTTTTCTTTTAGTTTAATTGTTTTGATACGAATTTTGGATTATACAGATTTTTTCCGCTACACTGTGAGATTTGTATATCGAGATGCTACTGCATCTTATTGTGTCGATTCTCGAGGCGAAGTTACGTGCACAGGACGGCGTCCAACGTAGTCACACAAATGCTCGGAACCGCGGTTGCCGTTCGTTCCCCCGTAGAAACAATGTATATTTTGATGGTAAAATCATAAACCATCGTTTTACGAGGGATATCGTTATACGAGATATCATTTTCTGCAGGTTTTACTGTAGTCTTGTCATTCATTTTGCTGTAATACGACGAGGAAATGGGTTTTACAGGGTTTAGCCTCGAATCACAAGGTTCTAATTACGAACAATGTCAGTGTTACTCTGAGCTATCAGTGTACCTGCCAATATGTGCTGCCATTAAGATGCTTCTCATTTTTTATTTGATTGCAGCTGAACAAGCGGTTCGTGCTTAGCTTTCTGCACGTACACGGAAAGCTCTTCACAAGGGTCGGGTAAGTCTCGAGGCCATGTATGGTGGGGACTGTGAACAGGTCGCTTAGAACATGAAGCTATGCAAATAAAATTTTGCATGGAATTGGGTACAAGAGAATGAGCGAGATCTGCAGCTGCACTTCCTGCGCATACGAAACCTCAGGAAAGTGTATCATGACACGCAGCTCTTTGCTGAAGCTCACTGAGCAGCTTGCTGCCTGTGACATGCATCACTTTCGTATGTGGAGGTGTCCTGTCATGTTGATAATTTTGTCTCTAATTAGCTGGTCTGTCAAGTGCACCGTGACATAATTTAAAAGGTGTTGTGACAAGTTTGATACCTGTGGTTCATTATGTTGTGCATGCACTGTACTGCATGGCAGAGTATTGAGGGTACAGAGTAAGAGAATGAATGCATGAACAAACGGATGGACAGACGGACAACACTTTCCTGAGACAGTGAGACATACACACCCTAGAACTAACTTCTGCACCAAGCTCTCATGTCGACTGCGACAGCCTGGGAGCCTGGAACCTCGCTGGTGGGGATACGTCCTATCATGTCGTAGCCGGTTGAGTTTCATCACATGATGGCGATTTTCTATGCATTTATTCTCTCTTTGCTGTCAAACTGAAACATGGGTTCACGTCAACGTAAAAAAAGCGTCTTTTACTCTCATGTGGCATAATTTGAGGCAAGGTGTCATGGTTCCCACTGGTTCTTGAAACCCTTGAATACCCTGAAATCTGAAAATGCCATTTTCAAGGTCTGGAAACCCTGGAATTTTTTTTTACAGTCCTTGAAAACCCTTGATTTTGAGCCTTGAATCTTTTTCTCGTTCTCATGGAGCTGCGTGTGCAAATTACGCTTTTCTGAAGTCAGAACCTGTAGCTTTGAAACCACAGGAGTTAGCACTCTTTGCAATAGGAAATGAACAGCACCTTCTATTCTATTAATAAATTCTTCTTTCTCTCCTATGATCTTCAAAATTCAGCAGTTGTCAGCCACATCTCTAAACTGATATTGTGCAGACCACAGTATTCTCTCAAGTGACACTTGTAACTTATAAACATTTCTGCAACATATTGGAGTCCTCATCATAAACTGTGCTACATCCCAGACAAAATGATGTCTGAACCTGAAAATGTCCTAAGAAAAGCCCTTGAATTTTTGTTCCAAAATTCAGTGGGAACCATCTGTCAGAGCCTCTTTAATTTACAATTTGCACAATTTTGCACAAACTTCAGTCTGGAGATTTTAAAGGATCGCTTCACAGTCACCTAGAATAAATTTTGGCGATTGTTATCTCCTACAAAGTGAGGGTCCGTCTGATAATATGTCTGTCCCCACAGAATGGAAACCTTCTCAGAGACTGCCCAAAGGATGCTGATGGAGTTCCGCTGTCTGTTGCAACGTTCCCCTGCCGCCGTGGCATCTGCGAGGCACCTGCAGCTTCTGTCCATCAACATGTTCACTGTGGCGAACACATCCCTTAAAGGTTTGCTCATTTTACATTCCGATGTAGCGAGACCGATATCGCATTAGTTGGGCACTTCAAGCAGCCTTTATGCGCGAAGGTCGACCCCAACCCATGGGCCTCGTCTTGAAAATCATTTATGTACAGCTCGAGCTGAAAGGGCTAGCCAATGTCCAGTGTAGCCCCAGTTTTGTTTTCAGCTTTCATGCTTTTTTTCTCTCCAAATCTGTGGTGTAAAGGTCGTGTTCGAAGCCGTAAAGTGGGGTAAAATCTAGTACAGTCGCCGTCCGATTTTTCGGACTCGGCGGAGATCGCGCAAAAGTCCGAATAATCGAGCAGTCCGAAAAAACGAATTTCGCTTCAAAATAAACTTTACGAAGCGTTAGTAGGCTGGAAAAATTTGTCGATGCTTTCGTAACGCGCTTCCAGCTCTGCCTGATAACATCAGCTTTTATTTCCCGAAGCGACATTTCGTCAATGTACACTGTCAGAGGCACCGCCGTCATCAAGTCCGCAAGTCGGCTTCACCTAACGCATGTGTGCTTTAGGTGAAGCTCGCTTTACAGCGCTGTCGCGCGACTCGCGGGTGGACAGCACGTGCTGGGCAAATGTGCCACGACAGACCTCTTCTACTCAGAGGAATGGAAAATGAACAATCATCACTGCCTGTTATTTTGCCCCAATATTTTAGTTGGTTGATTTCTTTCGATATGAATTTCGAACGATACCAATGTTTATCCTTCACCCCAAGAGAGAAATTCGCTGGTTGGGCAAACAGAGTCTTATACAACTCTATGGGACCCGCGACAGTTCCGTGAACGAGTCCAAATAATCGAGCATGTCCGAAAGATCGGTCGGCGACTGTAATATCGTGTGAAAGAGTTGATTTATGGGTGGAAAAAAAGAGAATATGGCATGGGGCAGCACTGACTGCGAACTATTAATTGACCCACTCGTGCCTGTGTAAGTGGCTGAGTTGACGCTTTGACAAGTACGGTTCTATGGTTTTCTGGGATCTCACCCTAGAACACTGTGCTGCTCCCATCTGCTCCCGTCACGCTCACAATAAAATCTATCATCTCAAACTGTGTGAATCCACACTGGGGTCAGGAAAGAAGAGACAAGACTGACAAACAATTACAAAACGTTTAATTCCCCGTCCGTGAACGTCGCAATGTGTGCCGTGCTCACCCCTACGATGTGGCGTGTGTACTGCTCCATCGAGGCCGCTGGCGAAGGCGGGTCATCGCTAACGTCCACACGTGGTGGCGAGGTTGGCCCAGGCTGGTTCCTCACGGGGCATGGGATGTCGGAGTTTGTCGGAGAACAGTCCAGTTTTCAGAGCACACAGGTCTGGAGATGCTCACTCTCTCTTCTTCGTTCCTTTTCTTCCCTCGAAAACTCGGCCCCTTTTCTCTCCCGGCCACCTACTTGTTTGTCCCTCGCTCTGTCCTCCTCAGGTGGGTTTCGTTTACAATTATTTTTGGCTGCCGTCGTCGTTGGGTTCTGTCGAATCGCTCGGGGCGCTTGTTCCGCTAATTTGTTCAAGAGGCGGAGACAGGAGAATTCCACCTGGCTTTCATTACCTGCCCCCACCTGAGCATTGTTCAAGTCCTACACAGCACCACGTACCCATAGGGTTCATCACGACACAAGACTCCACTGATACTTAGAAATACTACTCTACTCATATACTCGTCACGCCCGTGAAGCCGTGCTGGATCAGGCTAATGCAAAATCTGCTGTTGGCACACCACTTGCGATTTCGAGTCACGTAGGTTGTCATTGAATCGTGCCTTTGCGTATGGCTGCCAATTTGCACTTGGTTCTCTTTCTTCAGCTAAATGGACCATTTGCAAGAGAATGCATAGTGCATGCACAGCTCTCTTTCTGACTGAAAACAGCCGAAACCATTGCTACGCTAACGCTACTGTATACCATTTTCCCGGTCCTGCAGTGCTTCCGTCAATGAGCAAGGCTACGCTTCCCAGGTCTCTGCACCAAAAATGCAGGGAAGGGACCTAGGAACGATAATGAACAGCTTTAATGTAGAATGGCTGCACTACACTCAACGTGCAAGTATCTTCTTCCTCTTCTACGAAACAGTGGTGCACAGCTTATTGGTCTGGCATGGAATGGCACGGCTGGCCCAAGGGTCATGTTGCATACATCAAACGGACACTCAAACTATGTACGGAGAGAAGCAGCAGAAACAGGGCTCGAAACCTAAAATGGATGCTCAGACAGTGAACACACGCAGTGTGCTGGAATGAAAGACACGAAAACTAGGGTACCTCAGTACTAGCTCCCTTTGCACGAGGGAGCTAGTATTCAGGCACCCTAATGAAAACCAGAGCCGTATATTAAAAGGGAGTCTGGCCATTAATGGGTCACGCCTATACCTGAAGCTCCACCCACTTTTTCAGCTTTCTGACCAATGGAATCTTGAAATATGGGGCGCTATCAATCAACCTTTCCTCACTATTTGTCCCCCTATCCAACATGGGCAGCGCCATTTTGGGTGGCAAGTGGATTGGTTGGGATTGAAATGGATACCTCTCGCAATCTGCAGAACTAGTGGATTTTTTGTGCAAATTTAATGAGCGCCACCTAGGGAGCGTAAGGCACGTCGGGAGTTGTCGTCTGCTTCTGTCGTTGCACCGCTGCCGGCAGAACCACCTGCTGGGACACATTCTGTCGTCGGAATGATTTTTAAACAAATCTACATGAATAGTTGGAATATAAAAGGCAAGAATGTTTATATTCATGAAATGCAGCAATTAAATATAATTTGTACAGCACAGTGCCGTTTTTGTTATGATTTCGCTGCGATCGCCGTGTTCACTAGGCCTAACATCGGCGACAAACCGTATTATTTTCGATTAGATATCGACGGATGAGCGTAAGTTGAAACTGATTTCCGAGAAACGCATATGAGAATGTGCATTTGCAGCGTAAAATCAGAGTAGTCTGTGAAAAAATTTTTGTCACGAAATCCCCGCTTCACTGTGTTTGTTTTCGACACCATTTTGGGTGGCAGTATGGTGTCATGGCGACCCCCTTGGTAAAAAGCAAACCAATCAGAGGAGCGAAACTGTGATTGACAGGTCGAGCCTCTTTTTGTGACTCCTCCCAATGGCCAGACTCCCTTTTAATATATGGCTCTGATGAAAACGAAACGGCGGCACCTCCTCACGTGCATTTGTTTTCAGCCTGTAGCAGACGACGTTCGTGTGGGCGCCACATCTGATGCAAATGGTCCACAGTAGTTCTCATTACAATTTAGCTGACAAAAGAGAAGCAAGTGCAAATAGAACCCACCCTGTTTGTAAACAAAATGACGTAGTGTTTGACAGCGCCACCAAAATGGTAGAGTTGAACTACGCTTGAAGCTAGGGGACGAACAACGTCATGCCCAAAAGCCACGGTTCTTGAGGGGATTACTATGGTTCCTGAAAGGACCTACGGTCCCTATGGTCACTGAAAGTTGGACCGTAGGTCCAACTTTTCTTTCAATAGGCAGCGAACAAGTGCCCATTCGTGGAACACAGCCCCCCTTTCCGATTTGTTTCGGTCTACCAACTACCTTCCTACCGGTCTACCTGCTGTCTACCAACATCATAATCACGTTTCTAGAGGTCTATTGATTGAGGAGTACAAGTGAGCTAATCAACATCAACTAATTCTCATTAGAAAGGATTAGAGATTGGGCGGTTTGGTGCTTCATGCCTAAAAACGATGCTTCACAGTTTACTTAAAAACAGCGCACTATTTCATCCGGTTCCTTACTCCTCCGCGCATGGGATGTTATCATTTTTAGGTTTGTAATTGTCACACTCCACCTGGCTGTAGATAGCATGACGTACGTTTCAGTTTTTCTTCTTTTCAGTGGCTTCTCGCATGATTTTCTTTCGGTGCGCTTTGTGACAGTCGAATGGAGCTTTTGGATTTGTTCGAGGTAATTCTCTCTCCCAAAATTCTTACGCTGTCCAGCATACTATTTTCTCTACTATAGTTCTCAATGTCCTGCAACGGGATCCTCGATGACAATCTCGGGCGCGATAATTTTTAGCGGTGTTCGAGAAGGAGCATTGTTGTGGGCAGAGGATAGATTTCGATGAAATCTAAGCTGTCGATTTTAATCGGAACCTTGTCACTTGGACTATCCTTGCGTTTGCTGGCCGAGAGCAAAGGAGGCTCCGCCTCCAGGATGCCAGCCAATAGGAGTCCTCGCCTATGAGATGGTGCAGCGTTACCATTGTTTAGCGTTCTGCAGGGCTTCTGCCACGGTGCACCAATCTAACCAATGGCTTTGCCGTTTGTCAACATAGGAACAAGGCCAAGCGGGAGTCATGCGTACGCGGGTTAACGGACGGCGAAGAAGTCTGTTAGATCGATGCGCCATGGCAGAAGCCTTGCGGCAGGCGAAACAACGGTATCGCTGCGCCATCTCTTAGGCGAGAGCAGAACCTTGGAAAGTGCCTACCTTCCACGTCGTCCTATTGGCCCGCATTGAGGAGGCGGAGCCTCCCTCGCTATTGGTCAGCAAACGCTAGGATAGTCGAATAGAGATGAAAAAAAGGAACGATTCTTCCACACGTCATACTTAGCGAGATACAGGCCCTTGAACGCACCCCTGAGCAAGCTGCAGACATCGCAGACGACAGAGTTGTGTCCATTCATATTCGCAGCCATAAACACGTGACTTCTGATACGCTGCTTCCCTGGCGGCGGTGAGGCCCGTGATGTCAGAGCTGCATCACTTTCGGTATTGGTGGTGCCCATTTTCTTTGTTTCTGTTAACTTAAGATAAGTATTTAAAGAGATTGAAACGTCTATTTTACTGAAAAACAAGCTTTCGGACAGAGTCCGTCCTTCATCAGGTGGTGGTACATTGAACACTTGGTAGAGATATATATACTAATGTACTTGTACATCAGAGAAAGGGGACAAAGAAGGTGGTGAGGAGGAAATACAAATTCTTATTAGAGAGGACTGAGGGCACGAAAAAGAAAATACAAAAGAAGGCGATGTATAGTGGGAGTGTTACCGGAGACAAAAACCGTTATGAGATCTCAGCTGAACGAACATGGTAAAGAAGGCCGCTGGAAGAAATATCATACCCCTCAAACCCCGGGAGTGTAATATTTCCTGACAATATATTTCCTAATATAATATTTCCTTTTGAGACAGCAGGGGAAGCGTGCATATAGCTATCGTGGGCGTGTGGATTTGGAACGGGTCTGATCATTGTGTTCCGTATATGTGCGGCATGATGCGCACTGCTGCATTTTTGAATACCGATTCACTAACTGTAGCCCAAACCAGTTCTCGCGAATGTTCCACTAACAACATTTATCTTCATGTCCTTCGGATAGCGACGCGCACTATGTTTTTCACCAGGACTGTTCCATAGCGTGAATCGCGCAGCATGGACTAAAAACAATGAGGCTCGAGCTGAAACGACGTCCAATGCTTAGCGCCGAAGCAAGAAAGAGCCCGGTATAATTTCGATTGTAGCTCCGTAACAGAAACAAAGTTTTGAATTATGATAGCAAGTATGAAATTAACATAACGTGTAACGTAATTTGATGTCAACTTTTTGCATTTTAGTGCCCCTTGAATGACTTTTACGTGGCTTCAAAGATTCAACAGCGCTACAGTTTCTCATCTTGTGATAGAAGGAACGACTGTGTTGTTTTTTTTTGCAGATAGCAACCTGGATCCTCAGTGTCGGTCACTACTTCAGGAGCAGAGCTTACAGGTGACTCTTGCGCACGTGGCCATCCTGTTAGAGCGTGCAGCAGCCCTTGTTGAGGAACAGGAGTCCAATGAGGGACAGTCGCTACCCGATGATCTTCTAGAGTTGTTGCCCTGTCTCAAAGTGTGGACAGACTGGATGTCTTGCCAAAAGCGGCTATGGTCACCACCTCCAACGCCTTGCGACTACAACACCAGGTATTGCTTTCATCCGAATCGTATAGGGTGATGCTGCTGTTTCATATGCAGAGATGCGGTACAGATAGGCCCTTGTGTTTTGGGGTCTTATGTTTTGGGAAAGGGGCGCGGGGCAATCACATTTTGTTTCAAGAGTTGTAAAAATCAGGCAGCAATGGGTGGAAAAGCAGATTTTTTGGCTAAGAGTGCTTCTTGCATTTCAGATTAATGCTTCATTCATTTTTTCATAACATTTCAGATTTCTTTCTTTTTCTTTTTGGGGTGGGGTGGTGGTTACCCAAAATTATGACGATGCAAACCGGGCGATAAAACCAGGTCTTACTGGGTTAAACCCTAAACCCTAAAACAGGTTGCCAGAAAAAATGTTGTATGATGTGCGAACCAGTTCGTGAGGGTCAGCAGTATTGTTTTAATATCAGGGACTTTGTCTTCCACTTGCTGCTATCGATATTGGAGATAATTTGGTCGACAACACACCGCCCATGTGTACGCTTCCAAATCCTCGTTGCATTTTGCAATTGAGCAGTAACTGGCACAGATTTGCATTCTCTTCAGCCTTCAGAATCATTGAAACTCTATTGGGAAAAGTTTTGCTTCTAGTCGATGGACGTCACTTTCATTCCATGATGATGTTTGTTGTTTGTCAGCATGACGTCCGAGGCTATTGAGCTTTACGCGTCTTCGGTTGAGACACCGTCATTGACTCAGCGCTGACGTGCCAAACTGGAGCGATGCGAACAATCCACCTTAAAAGCACAAGGTTGTCTGCTCCAAAGAGAACAAAGCGTCCAAACCAATGTGGTATTATGGATCAGGAATATGACGATTAGGCGCTGAGTTGCATGGAATTCCAGTTTCCGTAGTGTCCCAGCAGTGAAGAGGGCAAAAAAAAGGGGCAGACTTCATTGTTGCTTCATTGACAGCGAGTGCCATCCCTGGGTACTTTCTCTGTACAAACAATGCCTATTTTGGCAGTTGTAGTAAAACCGGTCATCGTACAAGGTATATTGTCGTGCAAGTGATCTTTATGTGTGGGTTTGGCTGTAATAGAACTGAAATATTATAACGTTGCTTACTCAAAAAGTATTTTTAATTTTTCTCAAACTTTGCAATTGTTGTTTTTCTGCAACTGTAAAAAAATGTTGTTAACAATCACTAGAATGTGTATAAACATCTAATTTTGAATGAGTGAGTTTCACCAAGTCAAATTGACATAGACCGTCCGCGAAGTGGCGCCTGTGACACTCTAGAGGGAGTGAGACTGCCATACCCCACTAGGAGCCTCTGCTTAATGCTCTAAATGCTTGCCGCCACTTCAGCTCATGTGCTCACATATGTTTCTTCTTTGGGGATCGGATATTTGTGGAGTCTGTCAAAGTCAAGGGGCCTCTACCGGACTGCTACAAGGCTTTAAAAGGTTTCCCCTCCTCATAAACAGTTCCTTCACGTTTTTAAAGCTGATGAGGACGCCCGCATAGGCGTCGAAACGTCCTTTTCTTGTTTATCGTTGTTTTTATTTGTTGTGCAAGCCAGTGTTACGCAGTAATAAACAGTCTGTCAAAGTAGAAAGAAGAACTGCTGCACTGTACCACAGATCCAAAGTTACCAAGGTGAATGACGAAGCCCCTCATTTCACTCAAATGCTGCCAAAACACTTAAAAGCTGCCGGATCTACGAAAAAATTTGACTTCACAGACCGCGGCCACTGCGGAAATGCCTTCCAATAGGCTCCCATTTGAGAACCACTGGCCTAGTGCATCACAGAATTTGAAGTACTGCTAGGTAGTAACCACTGCAAAATTAACCATTTTTACACTGCATTTAACTGTAGTCGAGAAGCAAAAGGAAGACAGAGGACGCTGTTGTAGCAGCAACACTGCCAGTGTGACCAGTGAGCTAGTGCACTAGCAGTGAACAGTAGCGAGCTCAGACGAGCTTTGGGCACAGTACTGAACAGTCGTCGTTATCTTACTGCAGCCTCGCAGTACTGTGAATGGTAATCAATAACAATTGTATTAGAGATATGTCTGTAGCATAAAAGACCACTATTGTAGCATATTAACCTTTTCGTGTTACTTGACTTGGAGGATTGGAGTGATTAATTGAAGTCACCATTAGTGTGTCTGTTTTTACTGTTGTAATTACTAATAGCTGACCTGCAGAAAATATCTAGAAAGATTGGGGATTGGGGATTAAAATATTGGTGTGTGTTGAATTATGGTGACTATAACACAGTGTCCCGCTCGTTGCAACGTTTGTGATCTGTGGACGTTTACCATATTGCAGTGTCAAGGGCAACGTGTGGACAACGCTGGCTGAATTGCTGACGGTCCTGAGGAATGCCAATCTGGGTCACATCAAGTTTTTCAAGGAGCCTGCCGAAGGTGGGAAAAGCATTCAGTCTCTCAGTGCGTAAATGTGCGCTCATGTCACCTCATGTCACCCCCTGACAGATCGTGAACTGGTAACCCTGCCCGAGGACTCTACTTTGGCTGGCTTTGTTCCCCTCTTGGGAGCTCCACAGGAGAACTACTACGTCCAGGTTCCTTGCAACAAAGTAAGTATGTGTGCAATGCTCTTGTGGTAAAGCAAGAAAGCAGCATTTTCTACCATCTAAGACATCTAGAAAGTTTGTATGCTGCATATGCAGAGCGTGAAGTTTTCGGGAATTTTTTTCTCTAAATTTGGGGGGCCTGATACCTTCTGTCCGGTAATCAAAAAAGTAAGCGAGAGTTGGGGTTTAATGGCTGAGACGCTGGAAAAAGGATTTTAGTCGTGAGCAATGAAATGCGCCGCTCTGTTCCGTACAGTTTCTACCTTGTCGATTAAGAGATGTTGGGATGGGTTCCAGATTGTAGAGGCATATTCCAGCTGTGGTCGGACTACATTGCTACACATGCTGGTTTGCTTGATCTCCGCAAAGGCAAAAATTGTCTTTCTCACTGTAGCAGGCTTTGTCCTACTGTTCAAAAGTCTAGCATTGATGCTGTTTTCTCCAGGCTAATTGACAGACTTGAGAATGCCCAAGTGACACAGGGTATAATTTTTGTCCAGGAAGCAGTTGTGCACAGTAGCAGCTGTCAACATCGTTCCAGTATTGAACACTCCTTCGTGAAGCAGAACGTCCAAATGACAAAGCAGAAGTAATATCAAAGGAGTTTACGAGTTAATCTAGAGACAGGGAACATACATGTAGGACTGTGGGTTTGCAGGAAGTTGCGCAAAATAGGTGGTGTGCACAGATTGAAGTTGGTAATAGTTAATAGCGCTCATTTCCTGCACATTATGTTCTATTGCACATAACATACCGTATTTACTCGCATAATTTGCGCACTTTTTTTAACCAAGAAATGATGCAAAGGATGGGGGTGCGCAAATTACGCGAGGCCTTAACGAGACGACTCGAAAAACGTGTGCAAAATCTGTTCAAAGATGTTAAGTTTCTGTTAAAAGTTGGGCCTTCAAGTGAATAATACAGTAGAACCTCGATGATACGGATCTCACGGGGTAGCGGGAAACATTCGTATCAGAAGAATTACACCATAAAAATTTAGTCAAGAAAATAGACAGTGACTGTTCGTTTTCCATTACGGTCGGCGATACGGTCGTAACAATTTTCTCTGTTTGTTTTTGGCCAATGCTGCCGAAATTTGCGAGATGATTCAAAAGGCCAAGCACGTGCTTTCCACGTTTTTTTTCCACGCTTTTTGCCACGTTTTTTGTTCCACGCTCGCTCTTTCTCTCAGTGTGCTTCCCTTTCCCGCAATCCTTTCCTCCTCTCCTTCTATTCCACCTCCTCACCCTTAGCCGGTATTTTTCGCTACGAAAAGTGGCAACCCTATGCACAACATGGTGTAGGGAATTCGTGGTGAGGATCTCCCCCCCCCTCTTTTCGAAAGAAGGAGCAGCATGTGCTAGTCATGGTCAGTGGCGTAGCCACGGGGGGGCTAGGGGGGGCTCGAGCCCCCCCTACCTGCCACTGACCGGCCCACACAAATCGTGCAAATCCGAGAGCTTAATATATGGGGAAAGGGACCAGTGTGACTATCGCGAAAGTTCTTGCAGTTCATTGTGGCTATCTAAGAAGCACTCCTGAATGGTTTTCAAAGTATGAGCTTTTCAAAATACTTCCAATCTCGTGACACCACTTCGTTGGTCATGACATGTAATCGTACTGTGAACGTCTAAATCAACTATTTTCGTTCCCTTTTTTAATCCTCAGTGTGCAGTGTGCACACTTATGAGTGTGTTGTCGACACAGGATCAGCGGGGGGGGGGGGGGGGGAGTTCTCGTATCGAGCCCCCCCTACCTTTGAGGTCTGGCTATGCCACTGGTCATGGTAGTAGTCAGTTACATGTCATTGCAACACGTGCCACATTAAGTGTGACCGGTTTCCACCAGGAACAAGTGCGGAACTATCTGCGGATAAGTCGCATCCAGTTCTTCGGGGACTATCTCTGTGGGATATCGACACCGTACTTAGAGTTCAACGTTGAGAAGAAGCGCTTTGTATCCCTTATCACTGTCTCCGACGAAGACACAGACTCTGAAAAGGAGATCACCTTTGACTCGGTGAGGAATGATTTTTTATTTTCTTTCATGTTGCTCTTGTCAGATGCAGGCAGTGCTAGTGTATCACCATACTTAAAATAGGCACGTGTCTATTTCCCTCTTCAACCAGCTATAGGGAAGTTTGCTTCACTTCCTAAATGGCAAATGAATACCCAGTTACATTCTAAACATAAGCACTACAGTGTTGATTTAAAAGCACTCGTCGTTGCAGACAATATTTGATAGTCTTTGCATGCTATTTTTACTGAAACTACTTAAAAGAAAATACTAAATAGCAGTATTCTGCCAATGGTAAATGGAAGCTTTCTCGTTACTGTAAAAGTAGTCATTTTCATAAGGACCTTATTTTTGGAAACTTTGGACTTGGAAACTGATTTCTAATCAGTACCATCTGTGAATAAATACATTGAAGCTAGGATGACTAAGGCGCAGTTTACTTATTGACCTGCTCTCGCCTTTCCTCCAGGGTTTATGAGCGATCTGTTGGAAGAATGACGACGGGCCAAAGTTCAGAATTGCCGTTAAAATTTCTATCACGTTGTGCCTCAGTCGCTCAAGTTGTGCTTTATCAATATGTTTATTGTCAAAAACGCACACCGGCGCTACAACGTTAAAAACAAGCAAAAGCTTGACGTTTCGTGAACAGTACTGCTCCCATCATCAGGAACAAGTGTCTTGGCTGAATTGCTTACTTATCCATTAATGGTAGGTAGCAGTCCGGAAGAGGGCCTGGGTGTTTGTTGTCAGAATTGCTTATCTTTTTGATGAACCAAGATTCGAGTTGCTTACGTACTCCTCATCGTAAACTCCCAAACGTAAACAACTCGAATCTTGGTTCATCAAAAAGATAAGCAATTCTTACAGGTAGCATTGAGAACTGAGCATTCAGCATATTCAGCATGGCCACTCGGTATCTTGTGTCCACCTGGAACATGGGAAGCACTTTTTTTTAAATATCAAATTTCCCACTCAGAAATCTGCTTTCCCACCTGATACTCCCATTTTTACGGCCGCGATTTCACCGTTTTACAGGCTTCTGAAGTAAAACCCTTTTTTTTTTTCAACCGATCTTCTACAACAAAACCTATTTTCAACAAACGTGCAGCCCGAAAACTTCTGAATATACATAATACGTTGAACGTAGGATAATGGTCTTGAAGGCGATGAACACGTTTCAGTAATGAACAACATTTGTTCCATATTGTACTATTACATGGTCATTGGGGGTTGTCTGTGCAGTCTGACGATGACCTTGACATGTGCGACTCCCTGGAAGACCAGGAAGTGCCACTTAACTGTGATGAAGACAGTGAGATTCAGAAGCTGTGGTCCAAAAAAGAGCAGCTGCGTAAAGCAAAGGACCAGCGGGACCGGCATCAGGCCTGCGTCCAGGTAGGTGCACTCTTTTACATCTCGTCGGAGACCTTCGGGAAACAGGGATTTTCAGGGATGGCGGTGAACACAACCTACTAGACTATAGCGACCGTGTCATAATTAGGGCCTGACTTTTTAGGGTTAAACCCGTATCCGCCCGATATTTACCCCCGAACGAAATCTGTAAAAGTCGGGTTTAACCCGAATCTACCCGAAAACATCCGGGTCGCGTGGCACACTCGTAAGCGTGCATTAAAATAAAGTTTGATAACATTGCTAAGCATTAGCTCCACGTTAAGACAAATTTTTATTAAACAAAAAAAAAAAAATCACCCGAATTCCTGACAACAGAATATGCCGTAACGGGATTTAACCCGAATACACCCGAATTTTCAAATGAAAAATATCACCCGATATTTACTCCCCGAATTTGGCCAAAAATAAAACCCGAAAAAGTCAGGCCCTAGTCATAATCTGCAACCACGTGTTTGAAACAGTAACGGAAATTTTCCAAGTCGGTTCGGTTCCAGCTCGGCTCCAACATGGCGGCGGCCTTTTCGGCTCGGTTCCGGTTCGGTTTGATGCTCTGCTTGCAACGCAGCAGCACGGTTGTTGCCGGGTGTCCCATTTTGTGCGTTCTTTGCTGCGAGCGTTGAAGTGATCACTATTTGCTTCTTTCGGTTTCCACGCCTCTGCGTTGATGAGCATCCAGGGAGTCGTGCCGTCGAGCCGGCATTGGTTGTGCCATCAGCAGCCACTCTCTCGAAAAATATTCTCGCACGGTTACAGACGTTGCAGACTGCAGACTTCGTCAACGTGTGGCGCTGGATTCTGATATTTTTTTCTCCCTTCGTCGCTGTTAAGGATAGAGGAGGCTGACCCGACCGTATTCTACTGAAGAACGGTTTATTTTATTGCTCGTGCGAACCCGCTCGCTCGCTCATCTTCCTCCAGTGCCGCCCCCTTCCGGCATACTCAACATCCTCCCGCGGCCGCGTTGGACGAGTCAGCTTCCAGCAGGTACAAACGTTGGGGAGGACGCCGGAGCTGTTGACCATTCGGGAGAAGTACTTTGAAACAGCGCTCGACACCATCTCTTCCTGGGAAGGAACCAACTATGCGTCCGAGTTTCCAAACCAGAGGTGGCAGTGCATTGTCCTCCACTATCACGACGTCGCCGACGCGAATTCGTGGATGTGCCCTCGGTTGACTGTGGTGTGCAGAACGCAGAAGCAGGAGATAGTCCTTCTTCCAACGAGTCCATAACTGCACAAGAAGAGCCTGTCTATGTCGAACTCTGCGACGAAGACCTGCAGGAGTGGAACGGGGCACCTCTAACCCCAGGCTGGCCGGTAAGGCTACGGCGCGCCTTCCGATCAAGAAGTGGGAAGGAGTCAGAGCCTCGCAGTCCTCTGTGTCGTCGGCAAGCTGGGTGAGGGGACGGCAGTTGACGGCCGCCTCAACTTCGAGTAGTACGGTGAGAAGCCCCTCATAGCAGAGGCTACTGCGCCCTAGACAACGTTTCAGTGCGTCCTTGATAGTACGAATGAGCCGTTCCCAAAAACCGCCCCACCAGGGCGCACCTTCAGCGATAAACTTCCACTGGATGCGGAGGGAACTGGCATGGTCTTGGACAGAGTCGTCGAAGAGCGCGCGCAGTACTTTAGCGCAGTAACGGAACATCTTGGCGTTGTCGGAATAGATGGTGGACGGCACACCCCGTCGCGAAGCGAAGCGGCGAAAGGCAAGGAGGAATGTTTGTGCCGTCATATCAATCGTTAACTCGAGGTGGATCGCTCTTGTCACTGCACACGAGAACACAACTATGTACACCTTCCTGTCAGTGTTTTGTGACGCGCGGCAGTACAGTGGTCCGCAAAAGTCAATCCCAACGACGTCAAACGGCATGGTTTCGGTTATCCGGTCCCTCGGTAACGGTGCGGGAGGAGCAGTCTCCGGACGCAAGCGTCTACGACGACACGGCAAGCAAGCGTTCAATACCCGCCTCACTGTCCGACGTCCTTTCAGAATCCAAAACCTGGAGCGGAGTTCGATTAAAGTTAGCTGGACTCCTCCATGAAGAAGGCGGATATGTGCTGCTTCAACCAGAAGCTCAGTGAACCGGTCGTTGCATGGTAGTATCATAGGATGCTTCAACTCCTCCGACGCATCAAGGGCCTGCAGGCGACCACCCACACGAAGCAAACCTTTCTTGTCAAGGAAGGGCTGTAAAGTCAGAATACTGGAAGCAGACTCGACAGGTTGTCCGACCTCTAATGTAGCGACTTCTGAAGGAAACGCAGAGCGCTGAACAAATCGTATCCAGTACAACTCTGCCTCACACAACTCCGCGGCTGTTAGCGGTCCGGAGGAGGACGTGGTGTGGAGTGACGCATTACGAAGAAACCTTTTGATCCAAGCGGTGACTCTTAGAACCTTAGTAAGGCGTCCGTAATCATTAATCCTAAGGAGTGGATCGTGCAAATGAGGAGAAGTCGGCAAGCTTAAGCTCTGACAGGTAGAGGTGAGTCCAGTGCGCAAGTCATCGTGCTTTTGACTAGGGCAGAGATCTGTAGGCCAATCCACCTGAGGATTGGTCAACCACGCAGGTCCGGCCCACCAAATTGTCTTGCGCGAAACAAAAGACGCTGGCTCGCCACGGGTAAGTAAGTCTGCTGGATTATCCTGGCTCCGGCAGTGGTGCCAGTGGAATCCTCTGGTTAGGCGGCGAATCTCGGACGAGCGGTTTCGTACAAATACTTCCTGGCGGACCGCGTCACCACCTATCCAGTGCAATGCGACCGCAGAGTCAGTCCAAAGGTGAACCACGGCCTGTGAGAGCTCGGGAAGTTGTCTGACATAGTGGCATAACCTGGCTGCCAACAAGCAGGCCAATAGTTCCAGCCTTGGAATCGAAACGGGCCGTAACGGGGCTATGCGACCTTTACTCATGAGGAGCTGTGAAGCGAAACTGTTCTCAGACATGACGCACCTCACATAAACGGCAACCCCGTATGCCATTGGGCTTGCGTCGCAAAATACGTGAAGCTCCTGTCCTTTTGCGCCTTGCGTTGCAGGAGATATGACACAACGTGGGACTTCGAACGATGAAAGTTCGCTAAGCTCGGACGTCCAGGTCTTCCAGTGGTCATGCACGTCCTCAGGTAGAGCTTCTTCCCATGTGCAATTGCGCCGCCATAGCTCTTGGAACAGAAGTTTGGCGCGGACGAGAAACGGTCCAAGAAGCCCAAGAGGATCAAACAGCCTCGCAAAGGTCTGAAGTACAACTCGCTTGGTAGCTGGCTGCGTAGCAACGTAAGATGACACGTTTTGAGTGGTCATTACGATAGTGTCAGCAGATCGGTTCCACGGAAGACCAAGCACCTTGCATCTAACCAACGGTTGACCGATGTCGTCGAGGGAGACACCGTCTGCACGAAATTGCTCGTTCAACGTTTCGGAACTGGAGCACCACTTTCTCAGCTCCATGCTGGCGTCCGCCACAATAGCACGGGCTGTTTGGTAAATGTGGAGTGCTTCAGGTTCGGTTGAAGCGCCGATAACTAGATCATCCACGTAAAAGGCTCTTTGTAGACGCGATGCGATTTCTGGATGAATAGTCTTCCAAGATTCAAGGTGATGCATCAAAGTTGCAGACAGTAGAAATGGGCTCGACGAAGCTCCAAATGGCACCCTCGTCATACGCCACTCGACGATGGTTGGGCAAGGATCGTCACTACTGGGAAGTCGTTCGATCCACAAGAAACGAAGAAGGTCTCTGTCTTCTCGTCGGACGTGAATTTGCAGGAATGCCTTGCGAATGTCGGCGGTCATGACGATGTGATTGCACCTGAACTGCAGAAGAAGTTGCAGCAATTCTGCACCGAGCGTTGTGCCCTTGTCCAGTATATCGTTAAGCGAATGACTTCCCGGTTCATGCGAAGAGGCATCGAACACGACACGAACCTTGGTTGTCACCGCTTCCCGCCGTATGACTGCGTGGTGAGGAAGGTAATACACATGACGGGCACCTTGGTCCGACGGCTCCACTCGCTCCGCATGACCCTCGTTGAAGTACTCGCTGATTGTGCGGTCATATTCTCGCAGCACGTCCGGATGAGCTTCGAAACGTTTAAGTTGACGCTGTAGCCTTGCTTCAGCAACGGGTCGGTTCGTAGTGGACAAAAGGTAGGGCGCCTTGACCATCAAGGGAACGACGTATCGTCCCTCTTCCTTGTATACTGCGCTCTGAAACTGGTCAAATGCCGTGCGCTCCTCGGTAGCTTGGGAATGAGCTGAATCGGTTATGCCAATTGCATCAAGTCTCCACATCTCCGAAGGGTCTATCACTTTTTCGTCACCGCAAGCGATGTTGAAGTAGCCTAAAAAGAGTGCGACAGTGTTGCCGCACATGGGTGCTGGAAGGCTGGAACTTGAGTTGACTCCTTGGACCACCCAGCCGAACATTGTCTCCACGGCACACATGCGGTCGCCGAGGCGCTCGGTACGTCCCGTAACCACGCTCCAGTAGAAGTCTGAGCCGATAAGGACGCTAATGACAGAGTTTTCCCTCGTACAAGAATTAGGTTCGTCGGCGAAGAGCAGATTCTTCCCACTGAGTTCCGGCAGATCCGTGGCCAAGGTAGTTGTTACGGTACATACTTCTGGAACCTCCAGCGCTTCTAGGGTGACTGCATTAGAGGTAAATCGGCTGCTAAGAGTGAGCTTGACTCTTCGGCAATGGTACCGTCGCGGCCGACTCGTGTTTCCGAACGTAAGTACGGTGAGGTCTTCCTGTTCTTCACAAGGAAGATGCAGCTTGTGGGAAAGATCGCTCCGTATAAACGTTCTCTGGCTGCCGGTATCGAGCAGTAGTCGCACCATGACGTTGCCGCCTTCTCCAGACGCCCATACTGTCGCTGTCTGTAGTAATATCGGGTGACCGACCCCGCTGCTCGTATGAGTCGCAGCCACGGTAGCTGTAGCGTGCTGTGGGCTCTGTGGTCCAGATGTGGACTGGGAGTTCGAGGCCCCGAGGGCGGATGACGGTTGTAGACACCTTGCGTCAGGTCTCTTCCATAGGTCGCACAGTACCGTCAGATGGCGGCTTGAACAGGCCCGACATCTCAGTGTCGCTGCAGTGCGGCACTGACGAGCCATGTGCCCACGCTTGCCGCACTTGAAGCAGCAACGCCTTGCTGACAGTCTCCTTCGCTTTTCATCGGTTGATAAGGAGGCGTGGCACTCCTGGGTTGTGTGACCAGACTGGTCACACAAAGGACACGTGAGCTGGTCGGGAGGGGCGGACCCTGTAGCTAACGCCAAAGCAGACGGAAGGTGGGAGGAGCTCCGTGAATGCACTCGTTCGGTTGATGCGAGATTCGAGTTTTCTTTCACGCGTGCTGCCTTGGTCTCCTCTCTGCTCTCCACTTGGACCCTCAGAAATTCCATGGCAGTGTTCACTTCTTCGGCACGAGAGCCTGCTGCGGAGCTGGACGGTGCATCTTGTTTATCTTGCGTCTTCAAGCGCTGTCTGTAAAGAACAGCGATATCTTCCGGTAGGGAACGCATGAGGACCCGATGGAGAACTACTGCGTACTCCGCTGCAGGAACACCAAGACTCTCGAGGCAGCTGGTGCGGAACTGAATCTGTTCGTAGAGGTCCCGGAGCCGAGTTATCTGAGACGAACATGAGATAGGCGCGATGGCAAGAAGGCTATCAATATGTTCATCGACAAGAGCGTCGGTACGGCCAAACCGCTCGGTGAGCACGCTCACCGCCACCGGGTAGTTGGTTTCGTTAAGGCGAATCCACTCGACTGCACGCCTTGCAGATCCACTCAAGTATGTCTTCAGGTATTGGAATTTCTCTATGTCGGGGAGATCTGGACGTCGATGGATAGTTGCTTCGAAGTGTTCCCAGAACCCCTGCCATTCACGGAGCTCACCAGAGAACACCGGCACTTGGAGTTTCGGTAGATTAACCCGTTGCGGTCCAGAGCGCGAGCTGCTCGCAGTAGCGTTCGGAGCGGCACTGACGGTACCCGACCCTTCGCCTGAGCGCTCTCCTGATTGGTCTTGGGTAGCGGTACTAGACAATGTAGCGCTAGATGCGGTACGAGAACTCAGAAGGAACCGAATCCGACTTACGCAACGGCAAATTTTTTCGTGGTAATCGAGAGCGGTGCTGATTTCTTGCTCGTAGGTGTCGTCGTCAATGAGCTCTGCGACTTTATCATTCAAAGCGGTAAGAGTCCTGTCCTTGTCGAGTAGTTCATCCAGGGTTACCTGCAAGTCAGACGGGGCCGCCGAGGGCTGTTGCAGGAGTTCGGTAGCGGATGACAGGCACCGCGTCACGGCGCCACGAAGGACAGCTCGGTTACGGCGAAGCTTCTCCATGGGTGAATATATGAGAGATCAGCCTTCTCCCGGGTTTCGGCACCAATTGTTAAGGATAGAGGAGGCTGACCCGACCGTATTCTACTGAAGAACGGTTTATTTTATTGCTCGTGCGAACCCGCTCGCTCGCTCATCTTCCTCCAGTGCCGCCCCCTTCCGGCATACTCAACAGTCGCGAAGTGCCACTTCGCATGTAATTAATGGGGCTTAGCCCGAAATTAGCGAACCTCAATTCGGGGTCCAGATTCGGGGAAACAATTGGGTTAATCCCTCAGACTTCAGGCTCTAAAAATGAGGGGTGTACACCTTTTTGTGACACCTATGCAGTTATGTTAACTTACACAAAAAGGCATATGCCTGCACTTTCCACAAGTGGGGAACGCTAATGGTATCATTTTGTGCAGCGGCTAGCCTTCAGCATGTTATGTGGTAGAATTCTCTCTTAAAGGGGCACTAAAATGCAAAAACAACTTGCTCTCAAATGAAAGTCTGTGTTTCAATTCGTCTAGTGCAAGCGAAATTAGTTCACACAGCGCTACCGTTTAGAAGAAAAACGCAATGAAAACAGAGCCGTCTTTGGCGGCAACGAATGGTATCCTTAGGAGGCAAATATTGGTGGCATCCAATGAGACAGCGGGAGAAGTGCGCGCATAGCTATCGTGGGCATGTGAATTTGGGACTGGTCTGATCGTTGTGTTGCGTATATGCACGGCGTGATGCGCACGGCTGCATTTTTCAATACCGGTTCACTAATTGTAGCCCACAACAGTTCTCGCGAATGTTCCACTAACAACATTTATCTTCACACCCTTCGGACAGCGACACCAGTTCGCTTCGAAACGCGCACTATGTTTTTCACCGGGACTGCTCCATGGCGTGTCACACGCGTGCACATGCAGCATGGACTAAAAGCACCGATGCACGAGCTGAAACGACGTTCACTGCTTAGCGCCGAAGCGAGAAAGAGTCCGGTATAATTTTGATTGTAGCTCCGTAACGGAATCAAAGTTTTGCATTATGATAACAAGTACAAAATTAACGTAGCGTGTAATGTAATTCGAAGTCAACTTGTTTTTGCATTTTAGTACCCCTTTAAGAGTGTGTGATTATGTCCTGTCCTGTTATGTCCTTACCTAAATTTATAGCTAAGCCTTCCTAGCTTTTGCTGCCCTTTGCTCGGCGAACACAAATGTCTACGAATTCAGGTTTCATTTGTACTGAGGGAGGGAATGTCTCATTCCCGGAATGCTTGTTCGTCATTTGTGCTGATGTGCACGGTGAATCATGCCTTGCACAGACCTTCTGGGGCGTCTGGACCCCGCTGAAATTTCAGGGGTCGACCAACCCGCCGGATTCAATACAGTAATGTTCAGTGGTTAATTGACCTTTTCCACTTTTGGCACATTGTGTCGGCTCGCAGTTTCAATATTCTAATTTCGAGAGAGGTATTTAATGAGAAGCTTTTAGTATTGCGGAAAGGTTTTTAATGTGTCGTCGTCTTCCTCGTGCAGGCTGTGTTGCAGGAGCACCGCAACAAGCAGGCTACGATGCTGGAGATCCGACCCCGTTACCTGTTCCCAGACACCAACTGCTTCATTGACCACCTGCCACTTCTGCAACGGCTCGTGGCAGACGGGCATTTCCACGTCTATGTTCCACTCGTCGGTGAGTTGTAGTATATAAAAGTGAATGGATCACATGATAAATGGTGTATGATATATCAGTGATATATGTGATACTCCACTGATATTCCACGAATATCAGTGATATATGTGGAGTATGATCACAGCATGATCAAGTGAATGATCACATGATAAAACACAATTAAGAGCAAGAGTCCGGACACCAAGACAGGCCGTTATTGCATTTGTTATTAACCGAAATTGTGTTACCTGCTGCTGATTGTACATAAAGTTAATGGGGCACAAATTAACAAACATTCCCCCTGGTAGAACGAAGGTTGCCACGACCTTGACAGTACTGAGAGTGGCGCGAGATTCATCCACGGTATTCGGTTGCAATTAAATTGTAATTAAACGACTATTATTTCATTTATTTACTTTAAATGAAATGAAATAATAGTCGTTTAATTATAGCTTTATAGTTAAATTATAATATAAATAAAATTATTAAATAAATAATTTATAGTTAAATTATAGCTTTGTCTTGTCTCCCCTTCTCAAGTCCTTTCTCTTTTCTTTTTGTTGCGGAAAATATTTGCAGATTTTGGGGCAAATTGCCCCGAAAAGGGTTAGAGGCACCATCCCACTGTTAAGTTCATGTCACTTCCGAGGCTGATTATGGGTCTGGGGAGCTGGAAATGTGTGCGAATACTTTCCAGCATAATTAATTCTTCATCTACTTGCTGTTACGGTACTTCTGTTCTGTGGATACGGATTTGTGTTATTGTGGCAGTGTACCAAAGTGACAGGCGTATCGCATGTAAAAAAAAACTACTCAAAAGTGTACCTCAAATACTCAACTCAGTGCTCAATGTCATTGGCTTCGGAAGGTGGGGGCAGATGGGGTGGTCGCCCCCCATGCCCCCCCGAACTTTTGCTCTGAGTGTCCTTCCCATTTTTCATCCATACGTGTTGTCCGAGACAGTCTCGCTTTCAGCTCTGTTATCACACAGAGTGAAAGAGAACACCCGTTCAACATGTAAGGATGAAATTCACCAGAATAGGTACTATTAATCCGATTAAGCTATGCGATACTGTTTGTGTGGAAAGAGTACTGTGCAAAGAGTGGCAACATGACATTCAGTAGCCTTGCTGAGACGATACAGGAAAACGCAGATTTCATTCCAGCAAAGGACGTCGACTTGTTTTCGATCAACGCGGGAAAAACATTCTATGCTAGAAACAGAAATGGAAACTCTTATCATGTGGCGAGGAGCCTTTAAGCAGTTTGCTGGTACACTTGGTGACACGTGCAGCATATACGGCAGAGCCTTTTTAGTGCAACAGTTTAGTGACACCCATTGACACCATTGTGCTTTTGACAAGAACAAAAATAAAAATAAAGGAACATGCCACCTCGAGTACTTCTGTCACTAAATGAAACAGTAAACCAGTATCTCAGTCTGCGCTGCTCAAATGCAAATTTCCTGTTCACCTCAGGGTAATCAAGAAAGCGAGGTGGCCTTCATGCATATGCGTTACACCCTCCACAGTCATCAGATTGCAAGGGACGAGTCGTTCTTAATAGGCACATCAATGGCTCCTCTAGGTTAGGTTATGTTGGGTTAGGTTAGCCCCCCCCCCTAAGTGAGGCACTTCCAACACCCCTTATCAATGTTGAACATGCCCTAACTGCAAACTGACATTGTTTAATTCCATAGTCAAAATAAAGGGTACACAAACAACACGTCCCTTTTTCACTCAACTGCGGACTCCAACGAAATTGCCCGTCTTTTTCACACTCGCAGTAAACAGTGAAGTTGCAAGGATGAAGCACCTCAAAAGGTTTTACTAACAAGCTTTCTCGCAGGGTCGGCGCTTCATCAGGTACAGCACGCCCTGCGCGAAAGCTTGTTAGTAAAACCTTTTGAGGTGCTTCATCCTTGCAACTTCATTGTTTACTCCAAGATTACACCACTGGACTGTGTGCTTCTTACTTTTATTCCCATTTTTATTACATTTTCTTCTATCCACACTTGGTTCAAAAACAGGGCTTGTAGAGTGTTGCAGGAAACCAAAAATTGAGCTTGTTTTTCATGCCCAGTGATTAACGAGCTGGATGGCCTGACGAGAGGGACACGGCAGAGTATGCACCAGAGTGTGGAACACCTGCACAAGGTGGCCACCACAGCCAAGGCAGCACTCAACTACCTGGAGGACCGCTTCAGCCACCGCGAACCCAAACTTCGTTGCGTCACCTCCAGAGGTTCCATCCTGGACACCATCTGCTTCCGTAGCGAGGATGTCAGTGACAACAAGGTTTGTGCTACTTGCTTACGATGCTCATTCCTAATGCTGACAGCAAGCTCTGAATATTTAGTGAGTTAATAGTGAAATAGTAAATTTAGTACACAGTGAATGAAATACAGTTTAGTACATATTAGTAGTGCATTACACAGTACATGTAGCACGTCTCGAGAATGCTTAATTTTCGTGGGTTTTGCGATCATCCCTCTGTTTTTTTTAGGGGTGTGCGAATCCGAATATTTTAAGTCGAATCGAATATCGAATCGAATGGGGAAAAAAATTCCGAATACCGAATCGAATATCGAATATTCGTGCAAAATTTACAATATGTGACTTTCGCACTAAAAGTTTCCATTTCGTAGCCCATGCCTTTAGTGTAATTTTTCTAGCATTAACTGTCACAAGAGAGACATGCAATTCTTCTGTTTAAAGCTCCTACTCTTTAATGTTACGTGAGAGTGCTTCCTGCTTTTCGGGTGAGCCTACACTTACTGGAGTGGTTACCTTCATTTCAAAATTTTATGCCAGGCAGTAGCATATTATACGGATGAGGCTGTAATTGTTTCAGACAACCACAGGCCATTTGTGAAACAGACGAATTGGCATCCTGCCTCAGCTTTGCCATGAACACCTTTTCGTTTCTTTGCACTCGCCCTAGGAAGTTGCACTACTGAAATTTTAGATGCAAAGGACATCTTTAAGACACCCTTCTTGTTCGTGGGCTGTAGTCATTATTCGAGAGTCCTAACTTTTTAAAGGCAACCTCACAGACATCAAACCAAAGTCCCTCGTCGGCACCGCTAAACTGCATGTGGGAGAGGAGCCGCCCCTTCCACAGACGATGTCTACAAAACTAACTTTGGATAACGTTATCTTAAACTAAACACCGTCCCGCCTGTGTTGGTCCTGCAGCAATGACAATTTTGTAGAGCAGGCTTCACCTCGTGCCCGGAAGCATCAGGTGAAGCCCACTTTCGGGTTGTGTCGTTCATATTCGCGGAATAGTCGAATATTCGAAAAATCGAATGCTGGATATTCGATTCGCGAATCGAATAGTTCGAGCGTTTGATATTCGATTCGAATTCGGGGATTCGAATTCGGGAATTCGAATATTCGCACACCCCTAGCTTTTTTTCTTAGTACCTAGTAGTACGTTACACAGTATATATGTAGTAAGTTTCGAGAATGCTTAATTTTCGTGGGTTCTGCGATCATCCCTCTGTTTTTTTTTTCTTAGTAATACATAGTTAACACATACTTCTCTGAATTTCTGATTTTGGACATGACTGTAGTGTGTATGAGAGTTTGCGCGCATATTTTTGGGGAAAGAAATTGTGTGTTAGAATCGTGCGAACAGGGTGTGTGCCAGAGCAAGCTGCTACTTAAAGTTGATTTGACATTGTAGTCATTTCACTGCCCCCACTAAAAATTAAAGATGACCCACATACAGTGAAACCTCGGTAATTCGGATCTCGCGGGATCTACGACCAAATTACGTCCAAATTATCCGAATGTATCAAAATCCGCTGAATCAAATGCAGGAACCTGCACTGTTTGCACTCGTTCATAAATAGAGCCTGAAGCTTTGGGGAATTTTGTTTTTCTAAACTGGTTCGGTGCAAATGGTGATGTAACTGCGTTTGCTGCCAAACAAGTTACAGTATGCATTCCTACAGACATCTCAGTGAGGGCAATTTGCTAGGTAAAAATTGGGTTTCACATTAAAGAGCTAACCTTCGAATCGGGGTGGAAATTCGGGGTAGAATCTGGTTAAACCCTAAAACTTCAGGCTCTATTCATAAAGTGCAGTCCAATTGAAGGCGGTCCAATTGAACACCACCTAGATACTGAAAGCCTGCTTACTGATCGACGTGATGTAACGACTAAGAGTCAGCCAATCAAAAACGTGTTTTCAACAAGGGTAGCCAATCACGAACATGCTTTCAGCAGTCGTAGTCATGGAGACGAACTACCGCCGTCTGCGAGTTGCGATTGAACGTCCCCGCATACTACATGGGAAAACTTGGAAATAAAAAATAAATTGGGAAAAAAAAAAGTGCAAAAAGGTCTAAATCTGTCTCAAAACTGATTTGCTGGAAAGCGTGTTGCACTTTTCGTCTACAGATTCGGGTCTACATGTTCCAAGTTAGTTGCAACCATTCACGATTTCTTGAATTCGTACGACGGCAAATAGCAATAGCCGACGAATCCCCACTACTATATGTGTCCACAGAGCAAACGAGGGAGAGAAGGCAATAATCAGGCCTTCTGTATCTAAATGGCATTGGCTATTGTCGCGTGTCTCAAGGGAAGAGCGAAAGCATAAATTGCGGCTTCCTTCGCATTTAAATGATCCTGCGGTGAATCCTATTACCCTTTGCGTTGCTCAGTGCCGTGTATGCCAAAGGGAGTCTGGCCATTAATGGGACCTGCCAATACCTGGAGCTCCACCCACTTTTTGAGCTCTCTGGCCAATCACGAGCCAAACTACAGTTCGCTATTAATCCCAGGCTATCCAAGCTATATATTACCTGTATTCACTGGGTGCCGACATTTTCGGGAAACTGGATTGGATTAGATTGAATAGGATATTCCCTGACGCCCTAGCAACATGATGGATTTTGCGGCCACTTTTAACGGCGCCATCTGGATGGAGAGGGGCATGTCGGGAAGACGCAGAATAGCAGAAGTAGCAGAAGCAGAAGTATTGTGCTTGCTAGCAGAACTGATTGGTCGGCAGAACCGCTACTTGGAACAGACTGCTGGTATTATACGTATTTTAACTATGAAATATAACAAGATTGAATCAAGAACGGGCAAAGGTGTGTATATGGATAAAAGTATGTCATCAAATGCAAATTTTTGGCCATCCGTAGCGTTTTTCTTACTATTTGCCTGTGATCGCTGTCGTTACTAGGCCTAACAAGGACGACGAAACATTATTTGCAGATAAACATCGACATTGGAGCGTAATTTAAAGGTGATTTGCAAGATAATTGCAACACAATGTACACCTACGGAATAAAATTGACGTGATTTGTGAAAAAAAAAGGTTACGAAATCCTCGCTTCGCCGTTCCAAGCTACGCCGCCATTTTCGGGAAAATTTTGGTGTCATGGCGGTCCGCATAGAAAACAGCAGCCAATGAAAAACGCTCAATTTGATTGACAGGTCGAGCCTCTTTTTTAGGCTCCTCCTAATGGCCAGACTCCCTTTGGCATACACGGCACTGGCGTTGCTGTGAAACTAACGCCATCTTTCCTCCCGCGAGAGGAATATTTTGCACTTTAATGTTTCACTCCTTTTAGCCGGATTGAGAATGCTGCAGCTGACATGCTGCACAATAGACTAGTTCACAAAAAATCCCAGTGCTCTTTGTGCACGCATTGCATCCTGGGCGCTTGGTGGACAATGGACCGGTAGAGAAGATATCGGAACAGTTTGGAGGTCACCCGTTTCTTTCGTATTACAGTAGAATCTCGATGATACGATCACGGATGATACGAATTTCGGGATGATACGAATTCTCTTCCGGTCCCGGCCGGAATGCCTATTCTTCCCATGTCCATTCTTCATCATTCCGCAAGTCAGCTTCACCTAACGCCTGCTTGCTTTAGGAGAAGCTCGCTTTAGACCACTGTCGCGCGAGTCGCGGGTGAAAAGCACGTGCTACGTCTTTTGAATCATCTCGCGTATTTGGGCAGCATTGGCCAGAAACGGAGACACAAAAGCGTTACAACCGACCTCTTTCATTGACAGTAACGGAAAATGAACAGTCACTGTCTATTTTCTTGCCTCAATTTTTATTTTGGTTTAATACGTTTGATACGAATTTTTTCCGCGACCCCGTGAGATCCGTATCATCAAGATTCTATTGCAGTAAACTCCCACAGTTCAAAGCGACGCTAAGCACTCTGGGATTTTCTGAACTCGTCTATTCCAGGACTCTAGTTTACACAGGACCCATTTCTTTTTTCAGGGTACAAACGATGATCTCATTCTTTCATGCTGTCGGCACTACTGCAGCGACAGACCGGACCACCTCTTGCCGAGGGAGTTGGGTAAGTGTACGCCAGCGCACTCTTCTTCTCGAGATGTGTTTTACTGAACGATCTGCCTGCTACACGGCAGCATCCAGTGCCGACTGCGCATGCGAGCATACCAACATTTGTCTCGAGTGGCCGTGAAAAGTGAAAATACCCGCACAGCACAGTCAGGATTCGAACCTGTCTTAGCCACGACCTTCTAGATTATAACGACACCATGTCGTAGGCACCCCTTCCCAGCGTCGCATTTTTGGAAGGTAGTGGTGGCGCTACTCGTCGGCCCGGTTAAAGCTTCCTCAATTTCTGCAATACTTTGTACTTCAGCTTACCTTAGTATTTTTGTACAAGCAGTGGATGTTCCACTGGAGATGCTTCTTTCTACAGTTGATTATCATCATCATCATCATTCAATGCATTTTCGTAGGAGCTGTAGCTGTCGTCTGCTACGGAAGTCGTACGTCTGCTCCTGCGTGTTCAAAATTCAAATTTCCGTTGTCCAATCCTGATGTAGATCTCGCGGGCCGATGAGTAGCGCCCCTAGCGGATCGTGAGGACGGGCTCCTCATAGGGGCTGCCGATTATGACATGGTCATTATAATCTAGCTGGTCGTGGCCTAAGCACAAAGAGTGGTTATCATAAATCTGAGGATAGATTTGGTTCTCAAGAGGTAACAAGGATGTGATTGTCTACTATATGGAAGAGGATAATCAGTGATCAAATGAAAATCGGAAACAAAATGGATTCGGATTCTTCCCCGAATTTGCACCCTGAATTGAAGGTTGACTCTTTAGGGTGAAACCCGATTTTTACCTGGCAAACTGCCCACCGGGATGTCTGTAGAAATGCACTAATTTACTTGTTTGGCAGAAATATTCAGTTACATCACCGTTTGCACGAAACTACTGCAGTTAGTTTGAGTAACTGAGCCCAACAAAAATATGGTTACAAAATAAGGTTACAAAAATAGGGTTCATATTTTTGTAACCTGAAGAAGTGCAGTCTCGTGCACGAAAGTCTTGCTACCAAGTGTAAATAAATAAGTTGCTCCTACCGTTTAATATCACTCTTTGATCTACTCATCACCGGCAACTTGACATTGCCTATTTTTCTGTCGTCGTATCTTCTTGTATTGGTTTGGTACAAACTGTGATGTAGCTGCATTTGCTGCCAAACAAGTTAGCGTGCTTTCCTACAGACATCTCAGTGAGGGCAGTTTGCCAGGTAAAAATCGGGCTTCACCCTAGAGAGGCAACCTTCAATTCGGGGCGCAAATTCGGGGAAGAATCGGGTTAAACCCCAAAACTTCAGGCTCTAATTATGGTGTCAATCAATCGTTCTTGCCACCATCCATGGCTGGTTGCCCTTGCAAGAACTATTGATTGACCATAATTAGGGCCTGAAGTTTTGGGGTTTAACCCGATTCTTCCCCGAATTTGCGCCCCGAATCTAAGGTTGCCTCTCTAGGGTGAAACCCGATTTTTACCCGGCAAATTCCCCTCACTGGGATGTCTGTAGGAATGCATTAACTTACTTGTTTGGCAGCCAATGCAGTTACATCACCGTTTGTCCTTGCAATAGTTCTTGCACGGGCTACCAGCCATGGGTGGTGGCTCGTCTCACTGCCGTACTCGAGCTCCCGTTGTTTCTTCTTGCAGATGCTCCCCTGAAGCTGTACAGAGAAGCTGTTCTCATCACGGAGGATCGCAACCTCTGCGTCAAGGCCCTCACCCACCACGTCCCGGTGCGAGACCTTCCGTCCTTCCTGCGCTGGGCGAACATCAGCTCCTGAACGTCAGTCATCCTGACCCCTCGACTCGAAAAACGGCAAAGCGGTGCAGCGGGAGCGACGTTCTGTAAGATTGTCACTCTCCAGGCGCGCACCGTCGTGACCTCCTCGAGGTCGCAGTGTACGGAATAAAACACCTTTCTTTATGCGTTACGTCACGAGGACCAAAAGTGTGGTCCATGGTCCAGCCAGCCTCCTACGCTTTTAAATGTTTGTGCCTATTCGTAAGAACGTACCGGCAACATATGACTGGTGAGCACTCGGAATGCTGGCAGTGTGCTTTCACCTGCATTGTCACGCTCATGGAAAAAGTAATGTGAAATTAAGCGTTCGGACACTTTGCACTTTTTTTTTTTTAAAGTGTTTCGCAAAAAAATGGGCCGCTTCTTGAGTACGGTCCCAGTTGCTTCTGCACGCCATTGGGTGACTGGCCTAGAGCAATAGAAATGTGCTTGCCCGCAGGTGGCGACTGCAACCTTCTTTCGTTTTGAAGCCCCACCTGTCGGCAATTGAGGGAGACGATAGGCATGGAGTACTGTGTGTGAGCTTGACTGGCGTGATGTGTTTGCGCGTCTCAGAGTAGTTCAGACGACTTAAGTCCCTCCTTCACTCACGCAAAACGTTGTGCTTGTGCACCATAAATAATAGAGTGGGTGTAGCCGTGGGAACCTCCGCCGTTGCACAGGCGCTCACCCGTTTATGCCTTATGAGATGGTGTGTGTGTGTTTCAGGACAAATACTCAGGATTTTTATACCATCTCGTCGATTGTTGCAGCCTTGTTCCAGCGTTTCCAAGGGCCACGTTGGTTGGGCCCGTATCTTGTGTTGTTGTACATGCGGATACTCTTTTTGTTGCTCGTAGTATATTAGTAATGGTTGTGATTCATGTACAGAGAGAGAGCACTTCTGATTCCTTTGCCTGGCATGGAAAATGTCTCTCATTTGATCGACCTTCCCATTGCAGCATTTCGTGGAGCATTCTGTTTTACTGTACATTTCATTGCACTTACTGAACATGTGGTGATTAAACTTCAGCATGCATGTCCCATAATGAGTTGTGTTGTGATTGGTGTGGAGGTTCAGCAATGGCGGCACGTCGCAGCTGATTTTGAGATGTGCTCTAGGTGCAGAAGTTCCTTCGGCAAAGCTATAGCTGCGAATACACGTGGAAACTGTGCTGCTGCGGATTTAAGGGAGCAACGGTTTGGCGTTCAGCATTGTTCGAAATCCTGCTTCATTCATCAAGCAGTGTACCAGAAGCTGCTGTGCAGTTTTGCCTGAACAGTGTCTTGTTACTGCACAAGTTAATTTACGAGAGCACCTTGAAAAATGTGGTTATGGAGCGTGAGAATCCCCAGTCTGGGATGAATAGGGGAAAGGGGTGTGGCCACCACGCTAGTGGGCCAATGAGGAAGCACAGGGAAGGGGAACGAGACGTAAGAGATCCTCCCAGAAGTGGTGCTGGAGGTCGGACCTGGAGTGGTGGATGACTTGATGCACTCTGCACAGATAGGGGACTTGCGGATTTGAGGCCGTACTGCAGCTGGTCGTATACGAGAGCAGTTTATATGGAGAGTTTTGCCATTAGGACGAGCATAACTTGAAGCGTGTCATGTGACGTCACGGCTGAACGACCCCCCTCGCCTAGCCCTATAATCTTCGGCAGTTTGTCAATGCGCGTAAGAGGGGGGGAGAGGGTATGGCTGGGGGAAACCAAGTACCTGTCCACTCACGAGGCAGTAATATGGGATATTCTAGACCCCGCTTGGGATCACAGAAGAGACCACGAGCGCCCAACCTTAAGCTGCTACCCCTTTTATTTGGGAGAGGGACAAATGAGCTCCGTGGACAATAGGGGAGAGAGGGAACTGAAGAGCTGCGCAGACAGTAGACCTGCTTGCGTAGCGTCCCTAGTAGCACAAAACGTCGCAAAAACGTCTTTATTTGGTCAAATTAGGATAGAAGACGATCAGGACGTGAACGCGACGTCTAGAAGTCGTAATTCATGGTACGTTTATAAGACGTACCGATTTTCCGTTTATAATACGTCTTCGTCACTTCTGTTGAAAACGTATCCGACAGGAAGACCCCCTGTAAACGTCTTCCGTTCATGTTTGCAAAGCCTACCGACTTTCCATTTATAACACGTCTTCGCCACCTCTGTTGAAGAGGTATCTCAAAGGAGGACGATTTGTGTGCACTGAGTAAGTTTACTTTCAGTGAACACACTGACTGTCTCAAACCAAAAACGGTAACAAACATAGACGTTGTTGCCTCCCGTTTTCAACAAATCGAGCGATAACGTTGTCATTCGGGATGATGGTTGGCAAAGAGCATGCTATGTGGTGTAACTAATTTTAAGAGTGTACCCCACTAGTTCACAGCGCTCGTGGCACATTCGTCATCATCCATGATAAGAGCACGCTATCTCACCTACGGAACGACAGAACCGCCATCGCTGTTTATCAGTCGGTATGAGAACGAATACGAAAGCGTCTCCTGCGGCTGTTTCCTAATCTTCCGCCGCCCCCGTGCGCGAACCAGGCGGATGAACACGAAATTGACAGCGGGATAGCCATGGAGGAAGGAAACACAAGGAGCGGCCCCTCCGACCTCCGACAGCTTTCTATCGGGACGAGCGTAGCCGACCTCGCATTGCATTCTGGGATGCTCCTGTCTACCACGTGACCCTCCAGACAGCATGGCTCTAGCAAAGCAGACGACGCGAGCTGTAGTTTTGTCTCAGTTCAGATGGCAGTATTACGTTGAACGCGTGCTTGCACTTCATTTCTGTGTGTTCGAATGTTTACTGTTCTATTAGAAGACAAGACATAGTGTGCAGAACGCAAAAGGAGTACGCGGGACCGGAACATCACGTGTGGCAACGGTTACTTCCAACGTATGTACTTTTCTTGACTAAGTGGTAAAGAATGCCGTCCCATTAATCAGATTTGTACAACAACAGAAGATATGAAATGAATCCGCGGCAGAGGTTGAGGTCCGAAATGAACAATTCAAGATGACTCGAAGGCACACGGGCGACTAAAGCAAGTTATTGTGTACTTACGAACAAAACTCGTTCCCGTCACAGAGCTGCTTTCAGTCCAACGAGAGCCGCAGCCGGGACAGGAACGCATTACCATACGTCGTTTCTACGACGGTGCTCACATTTTCACAATAAATTACTTTCAAAAAGCAAAATCATACAGAGAGCAGCGCGAGAAACAAAGCCTTACAAAACCGAAACTTTAGAGGGGATCACGTGGTGGACAGGAAGCAATGGCGATTTTGACTCGAGCGACCGCTAGAGGGTGGCTACGCTAGTCTGGAGCAGAGCCGTATATTAAAAGGGAGTCTGGCCATTGGGAGGAGTCCCAAAAAGAGGCTCGACCTGTCAATCACAGTTTCGTTCCTCTGATTGGTTTGCTTTTTACCAAGGGGGTCGCCATGACACCATACTGCCACCCAAAATGGCGACGAAAACAAGCACAGTGAAGCGGGGATTTCGCGACAAAAAATTTTCACAGACTAACCTGATTTTACGCTGCAAATGTACATCCTAATATAAATTTCTCGGAAATCAGTTTCAACTTATGCTCATCCATCGATATCCAACTGAAAATAATACGTTTTGTCGCCGGTGTTAGGCCTAGTGAACACGGCGATCACAACGAAATCATAACAAAAACGGCGCTGTGCTGTACAATCTTATATTTAACAGCTGGATTTCATGGATATAAACATTCTTGCCTCTTATATTCCAACTATTCATGTAGATTTGTTTAAAAATCATACCGACAACAGAACGTGTCCCAGCAGGTGGTTCTGCCGGCAGCGGTACAACGGGTACAACGACGGAAGCAGACGACAATTCCCGACGTGCCTTACGCTCCCTAGGTGGCGCATATCAAATCTGCACCAACAATTCACTACTTTTGCAGATTGCGAGTGGTATCCATTTCAATCCCATCCAATCCACTTGCCACCCAAAATGGCGCTGCCCATGTTGGATAGGGGGGGGGAAATAGTGAGGATAGGCTGATTGATAGCGCCCCATATTTCAAGACTTCATTGGTCGGAAAGCTGAAAAAGTGGGTGGAGCTTCAGGTATAGGCATGACCCATTAATGGCCAGACTCCCTTTTCATATACGGCTCTGGTCTGGAGGGAAGAGCCGCTCCTTGTGTTTCCTTCCTCCATGGGGATAGCTGATCCAAACAGCGCATTGGTGCACAGCGCCGCGCAAGAAATATGTAAACCGAAACCAATTAATTACTCGGAAAAATCACTAAGTGTCGATGCCTTTTTTTTTTTTTCATGGAATATTTTTCGTTGAAGGTTCCGATGCGTAATACAGAGGTTCCGTAAGCGTGCGAAGTAAAAGTTAAAAGTTAGCATGTTTATTTAATTAGTGAGTATGCAAATGAGCCGCACACTACTCAGTTCATGACCGATGTCCCAAGGACCTCTACCAAAAATAAATTTCTTCGAAGGTGCCACCTGTTCACGAATTATCCAGCCGGGGGATTTCGGTGGGCACCCGGTATACTACAAGAAGCGCTTTACAGTATACAGAGTGTTTCACGAAAATCCCCCGGCTGAATAATTCGATAACGGCGCCACCTATCGGGAAACTTTCTTTTTGGAACACTTTGCCAAACCAGTGTAAAAAAAAAAACTGCGACTTTTGATGATTTTTTTGAGTAATTAGCTGGTTTCAGTCTACAAATTTCTTGCGCGGAGCAGCGCAGGAATGCGCTCTTTCACTGAACTATCCTACGCTCAAATTCGTGTTCATCAGCTTGCATTGGTGGCGGGGGGCCGCAAGACAAGGAACAGCCGCGAGCGAGGGTTTGATATGGCTTCTCGTTTTCTACTGAACTGGTAAACAGGATTGCGGTCGTATCATGGATGGGCCAGACAGTGCTCCTTTATCGCCATAATGACAAGCACTTGCCAATAGCGATAAAGCTATTCGTCGTTTTATAAAAGATAAATTATTTCTGCCTAGCCATCCTTCTGGAGTAACTCTGTAATGTAATGATTTCAGGTTGCGCATTTCGCAACAAAAAGCCTAACCCAATGGCAATGCCACCCACGTTAACAGCAGCCCATTTTCGTCCCGCGCGAAATAGCTTTACCGCCATTGGCAAGTGCTTAGGCAGAGGCGCACGGGACAGCGCATCTGCCACCATAGAAGTTCTCCTCCGACATCCCACCGAGGACACGTAAGTCTTTGGGGCTTTGCAAAGCTAAATTCTAACGTAGAAGTCCTCTTGCAGGATATTTCAATACACCAGTCAAGCGAATACCTGATGGTCAGTGTGAGTAGTGAACTTCGCACTATCCAGATATGTACATGTCAAACTTTTGAAGCACGAACATGATGGCACTCTCTCCGTCACGGTAGAATTCCGTTTCCGGGGCTTTAGTGTGTGGTTCGCAAAAGCCGAAGACTGGGGCAACCTAGCCACCAGAGGCACCTAGGCCGGAATCGCTAGCATTTGCCTGTAGGACAAACAGGCGGTTGGAGATATAAGCGCTCGGTGGGCGCGATGGGAATCTTAGGGAGGGAGGTGAACGGCCTTTTCCTCCGCATTGCCCAAAGACCACGTTTGACAACTGGCAGACTGCGCACACTGTGGTGTCATGCTTCTCAAAGCTAGAAATTAATTTTATGATACTTCCGCTTTACATAGAGAAACAATATTTCGGGAGTATGCTATCCAGTGTGAGACAGACAGTATAGATTACAATGGTATTAATTCGTTTTGATTCTGAAGGCACGATATTTCGTCCGAAGTGTAAGGAACGTAAGGGGACTTGTCTCCGCACTCTTGGAAAAAGAAAAAGAAGAAAAGAAGGTGGACCAGTTACGCCTTTTAGGAGGTAATATTTATCGCATATGTTGTGCCTAAAGGGGGTGCAAAGTTCTACCTGCTACCTCACTATCTGCCACGAAGGATAGGGTTATCGCTTCTGATTCGGTGAGCGAGGGGGGGCATACGCCTTTTTGTAGCAATGTGTATACAGTGAACCCTCGTTAATATGACCCCCGATAATCTGACATACGCGCTTTACGACCATACTCCTGAGGAACAATGCAGTGAAACCTCTGCAAACCCCCCCCCCCCTGTTAATATGACAATTCCGCATTATGACCAAAATTTTCGGCAACGACCATGGTCATAATAACGAGGGATCACTGTATATGATAATTGCTTTTACCACCAAACTACAGGGTGTGTGCAGAAAAACATGACCCGCATTTTTACATGTAACTCGTTGTCTACATAGCCGAGGAACTTCCGGTGGCGCACGACGGCGTATTTGTGCGTGCGAAAGCTACAAAAAAAATCCTGGAAGCCATACTCAGTGTAAAAAAATAAACAGAGCGCAAAAACATAGGCTTCCATGCATTAGAATAGGGCGGTCATGACAGTGCATGGTAGTGCATTTCGGGCTCATGAGAGTTATGTGCAGGCACCGCTAGGGGTACTGCCGATGAGCATCCATGTGGGACATCGTTTCGATTTATGCACCGATAGCTCCCCTAGCGGTACTTGAACACAACTCTCCTACGTCCACCATGTTGCCCTTTCACATACAGCCTGTTGTCCACCATGTTGCCCTATTCTGATGCACGGAAGCCGACGTTTTCGTTGTTCCGTTTATTTTTTAAGCTGGGTATGGCTTCCACAATTTTTCTACAGATTTCGCACGCATAAATGCGCCATCGTGCGCCACCGGAAGTTCGTTAGTTAGGTAGGCAACAAGCTATGTGCCTAAATGCGGGTCACGTTTTTCTGCGCACACCCTGTACATCCTTTATCAGACGCTATGTCGACCTATAGGTGGTAACTATAGAAGTTACCACCTTTTCACGCCCTTTTTTTCTTAGAGTGCGTAACATCGACACGTATAGGGTTCGGCACCTGCAGGGACTGAGTGACGGAGAGCGACACGCGTCTATTATCTTGGTATACAGTCCCTCGCCTCACTCTCGTTCGCACGCCTCGACAAAGGTTACCACCCGCCCTCCGGAATTTCCCGAACTGGTAGACGTGACCATCACCACGTTCGCCACTATCGGCCGTCCCCGAAATGAGTGCAATGTAACAGTACGCGGCATTTGAATAACATTCGGTCAATGGCATCGATAAGACAGTGTATATAAATACAGTGCGTTTGTGTCGTATTAACCATACCACTCTAAGAAAAAAAAGAGTGTGAAAAGGTGATAATTTCTATGGTTACCACCTACGTCAACATAGCGTCTGATAAAGGGTGTAAAAGGGTGGTAAAAGCAATTATCATACGTCAAAATTCCTATAAAAAAGCCGTACGCCCCCCTCCCCACACCTCGCTCACCGAATCAGAAGCGGCAATCCATCATTCGTAGGTGGCAGGTAGAACTTTGCAACATTTTAGGCACACAAAACGCGACAACTATTAGCTCCTAAAAGGTGTAACTGCTCCACTTTTTTTTTTTCTAATAGTGTAGACAGGTCACATGCACGTCATCAGTGGTAGTACAGGTGCCTCATTTCGCAAACATTACTTCAGCAAAGGTGGCGCATTTTCGTGGTAACAAAAATTTCGCGAATTCTGGATGCTACCGTTATGCGTTGACTTGTCTGGTTTGCTTCGCGATCATCTCGAGATTCCCCGACCGCAATTTGATAAAAATGGCACTCCGCATGCTGCAGAGTAGTTCAAATACTTATTAGTAAGCAACCAATTACTGGTGTGCAACAAAATATTGAAAACAAAATTTACGATTGCAGCATAGGTTTAGAACGAAATTTTCGCGTACCCCTAATATTCGATAATGTTTCGATCCGTGAGAAATCAGAGAAATTAAGGGCTCGCCAAAAAAATGTGTTTTGGAGTATGTGACACTAAGTCCTGCAGAAGCAACTCTCCCGTCTCGGAGACGGACGGGTATATTGCCACAGGGGTGACACAAACCCGCCATTGTTGTAACTACCCTCAAGCGGGTGCTTTTGGCAAAACTGCCATCTTGTCCTGGTCGCACGTCATAGAAAACGTCATTTTGAGGTCATGTGACTTTGTTTACATGTCGTTTTGCCGCTTACCGACATATTTTCGCCGTCAAAGCACCGAGAGATGGCCGTTTTTTGCCAGCGTAAGCTATGTGGTGCTTCTTCCGCAACATGGTAGCCCATTTCACCTTAGTTTAAGTACATCGCATCGGCTCGGTAAGTCTTAACGCGCGGTCGTCATCACATCTTTGGAAGTTGTCAACAATACGAGGCTTTATGTGTAAACCTGCGCGTTTTATTGCGAGATTATCGGATAAAAATAATTACCGTGATCGAAAAACATCCAAAACGTCGTCCAGAAACAACAACCGCATTGTTTACAAACGGTTTGGCCGCCGATCGCGGGCGCCGCCATCTTTAAGGTCACGTGCGCCTTGACGTTTGCTGTGACGTGCGACCAGGACCTGTCCAGGATGCATTGCGTTCGCCCAGCACGCTTTCGTCTACGGAGCAATACATTGGATGCCACCCCTGGGTATATTGCACTGCTGAGAGGAGACTGTCGTTCCATTCTTCGACGCCTCGTGACACCCCTGGCTTCCCGCCAATGGACAACTAACACTATCCGCTCATCTACGCTGAGAAGAGTTGATCCAACGCTCACTTGAACCACCATGCTATGAACCATCTGTCGTCAAGGTGCTGCATTAATTTATCGAATGCGACTCGACGTGGCTTTTACATCTCAGTGGCGCCACCGCTTGAGACAAGTTGACTCTTCTAGCTGCTGTCACTGTGGTGCTCTAGAAGATCTAGAGCACATCCTTCTTCTTTGTCCACACTCGCGAACCGTCCTGAACTTCACTCTCCGGGTCTCTGAATCAGCTGAACTCTCGCCCATCTCTCTCACACAAAATTGCTTGGTCCCTGACCACATCCAGCACTCCAACGCTCTGCCCTTAAAAGCTCCTTTGACCTTTTGGACATCATAGGACTTCGATCCATATTGTGAAGGGGCTCACAATTTCATTCCCCGCATCACCACCAGCAATGGGGTAGAGTATCGCCCCTAGAGATGAAACTCCCCATTCATCATCTCACGATAAAGTTGCTGTTGTTGACACTAAGTCTTCGTGTATTCGCTTATCCCCGCTGTGTGCAATTACCACAGTGCGCGAATTAAATTTTGCTCTCCAGTCCTCAAGACTTTAGAAGGAACAAGGGGAACTAACTACTGTGCATAGAGGGAGAAACATTTCCCATTATGTTACGGAAAAGCTTAATTCCGCGAGTTGCGCTGTTTACCTCACCCCATCAAGCGTACGATGCCGCGGCGTTTAGTGATTCTTGTAGACGAATGGGGCAACTCTAAACGTACATCATCAAATTCTGCCCGAACTTTGCTTTCTCTTTACTGCGCGTCTATTGTCACGAAAATCGTTTCTCGCGTTTGTCAAAGTTAGTAAGTTGTGGTGAAAGCGTAACATCCTTAATTTGCTGAAAGTGAAAACGGAAATGCAGCTGGGAAATAGCTATAGGACATGTATAAGGTAAACCGTACCTGTAGCAAAAAACAACAGCAATCGGTGGAGCTCAAAATATAGGTCAACAGTACGTCTTATTGTTTTTTTTTTTTAAATTGATTCTCGATATTCATTCATTCTCGATTCATCTTTCTATCCGTCGCAGCCTGAGGTGCTTTTGTTGTTGTGGATGCAGATAGGTAAAAATTCAGCGAAAGTTTTCTCTTCTCTCATTTCCTTTTTTCTTCTCTCTTTTTATTTGTGAGCGCCCAGTGCGCCTTTGTGTAACTATGCTTGTATCAACGATGAAAGTCACTGAAAAGGTTAGCCAGCTGGATCGAACCCACATCTTCTGGATTGCCGGTCCAGGGCTCTACCAATTGAGCAAAGCTAACACGCCTCTCCAGTGACTTTCGGGGTGCGTCATCTGAAGGGACGACAAACCAGCCACTCACTCTCACTCACCCTCCTTTCACTCTTACATTTTTGCTCACTCATACACACATTCATACGACGGAAATCGACGCAAGCGGCACCTGTTGAACAAGAGTGACTTTCATCGTTGATTTCTTAGGCAATTTGAGGCTTTGTTTGTATCTGTCCCTTCTATGTTGTTCCCAGCCTCAGAACATCAGTTTATCTCTTATGCTTGTATGTTCTGTTTATGCACCAAGCCCCTCCCCCCTTTTGTGCCCTTGTGGCCCTGAGGGTACTGAAAATAAATAAATAGATAAATAAATTTCACCGAGGAACTAAGGGGGGGGGGGAATCGGGTTTATAGAAGAAAAAAACAAAAACGTCACGATAGCACGTTCTTGTGACATTTCTCCATTTCATTGGAGCGTTTAAAAAAGAGAAAAGAAGGAATACATTAAATTCGTCTCCTCGAAACTTTTTTTTTTTTTTTGCGACATCCTGCTCCTTTTCTGCGACCTTGAACTGACGAAAGCGGAACTTTACGAAGACACTGGAGCGCGGAGAAAATGAGCTACCCATCATTAACTCGTAAGTAGCTCGAGCGTCGCTTTCTAGGGAACACACACGGCCAGTGGCCAGAGCGTTTAACGACTGGGTGCACCTCCGGGGTAGATACCCAGACACTGAGTCATCCAAGGGCCCTCAAGGTCGTCTGCCGTGCTGATAATGAACGCTAATAATTAGAATGCACGTTCGAGGAACAACAGTTGAGGATCGCTGAGTCCGATGCCTGCACTTCAGGGAAACTCGGATAATCCAGCCAAGGCGTATACCATCTCGTACGATGCTCTCAAAATTAATGTTTCCTCTTAAATCTACCCTCCAGTGGGAGTTTCCTGGGTTGCTTCGTCGTTCTAACGAAGGCAACAAAGCTAAGAATAGAGTAGAAGAAAAAAAAAAAAAGAGAAAGAAAGAAAGGCTTTGCTATGCAGCATGTCCTTATACGTGGAACCACGTCTGGGTGTTGCATGCAATCATCATTTATTGAGCGAAAAGTCACGGCGCTCTACAGATTCGGCGGAACCATATACACTGTGAGCATAAGGTAGGGCAGGGCACGCATACCTAGGGGCTGGGTAAGGGGCGTCGCCCCCCATACCTCGGTCTAAATTTAGATTTTTACTTAGGGCCGCTGTGTTGCATCTTCTCGTGGCGCTTAATTCCCAAGATATAGCTTCCAAGTACCTACATGTATATTGCGGAGAAACGGGCAGTTCTAAGAAGAAGAAAATTCCGAGCACTGCAGTATCACCGAGTGCAAATAATGCGATTTCGCCGAAAACTAATCAAGCAACAAGTGCGGCTTCATATGGAAGAACCCTCGACATCCAAATATCCGAACCCAGATGCATTCAAATTAATAATATGTAAGAACACGCGCGTCTTCATACTGCACTCGGTCAGAGGTCACGTTACTTCTACGCAAAAAGTAATTGATTACCGTTACCAATTACTCGACTCCAAATGTAACTGAGTAACGAGTAAAAAAGTAACGCGTTACTCCGGTCGTTACTCTGCATTCACGCAAATTATACCTGTCTTTGTGTGCCCCAGAAAAAAAGAGAAAGGAAAGAAAGAAAGGTTCAATAGCGGAACAGCTGAAATAACACGAAAAACAAAAACGCTTAGGACAGGTAGATCTACTGTACGTCTGCACTGTAGATCAGGTACGTCTACTGTATTTATCGCCCGGGAAGACGTTGACCCGATTGTGGAAGAACATTGCCTGGAACCTCCCCATGACTCACTAAACCTCTAAGCCTTCAGGTACCACCATACTGGTGTAGGAAAAGATTAGGGAGAGATACCCTGAAATTCCAGAACGTTAGTACAATGACCTGCACTTGCTATAGTAGAACGATCCAACAAAGGCTGACGGCACCAGGTGCTTGACTTGGGGCAGACATCTGAAAAATAAGTTAATCTCTGCAGGAAAAGTAATCAATTACTGAGTAATCGATTACTCCAAAAAGTAATTGATTACTCGAAAAATTACTTTCACAGTAAAGTAACTGATTACTCGAAAAATTACTCAAAAAAGTAATTGATTACAAGTAACGCAATTACTAGTAACGCGTTACGCACAAGTCTGGATGTCGTCTGCAACGCCATCTCGACCGCTTCGCCATCTGACGGAAAGGAGCTGAACCACTGTGTTTCAGCTTCTTTCCGTCAGATGGCGAAGCGGTCGAGCGCGGCGTTGTAGACGACATCGAACATGTGGAACTGAATGCAGAACGTTGCTCGGGGAAGGGATGAAAGTTTCATAGGTCCTTCTAAGGTTCTTCTCTGACGTTCTTCGGTTGAAGAACGTGACTATAGTTGTTTACCTGCCCATTATGCGTGGAATTTGAATTGTGAGACAGACAAAGGTGATTGTTTTAAACCATTGGGTACCTATTCCTTTTTTTGTCTTTTGTGTCAAACACAGAGGGCAGCGTAATCTGGAATTGGCACTGGGCGTGCCCTGTAGAAAACGCAGGCCCATTCAGACGTACAACAGACTCCGTGCCAATGGTCATGCTTTGTCCCTTCAATGGGTACCTGGTCATGTTGGCCTCACCGGGAACACATGCGCAGACGCGGCTGCACGACGAGCTGCCGCAGCTGCTACTCCTGCCACTGCACTCTAAGAAAAAAAAGGAATACTTTTACTCATTTTGGGGAGTAATTGCATTGCCACAAAAAATAGTCCCTTTCGGGAGTAAATGCACGGGAGTAAATGAATGGCACAGAGTTAAGACCGCATTTCACGCGCTGTTGTAAGAGTCCCAGGTACATAATTGGCGCGCATGCATGAAAATACTTTGAAGCAAACCGTCAACCGTGAGATATCGAGTGATATAAAATCTTGCGCCATACTAGGGCACAATTTGCGAAGAAAGATGCGCTAACTGTTTCTTACTCTGTGTGGCTGGAAAATTGCTACGTTGTCTGAGTTATACAGCCTTATGTCGTTCAAATTGACCAAGGGCACATATTTACGTAGACTGTCGCATTCAGGAGACCATTCGTGAAGTTTAGTGACAATTTGCAGTCCTGGGGAGTAAATGTCGGGACTAAATGTTGGGTTAGGGGACTAAAATGGGGAGTAATTGCAGACTAGGGGAGTAGAAGCTGCAATTACTCCCCGTTTTACTCCTTTTTTTCTTAGAGTGTGCACGTCTGCCACTTACACTTTCGACTTGCCATTTAGGTATTCGCCGCCGGTGTGCAGCCGTGCCCAAGCATTAGAGTTGTAGGCCGCCGCCTACAACAGTCGCGTGCAGTTCATCGACACCTCCTTTGCCTTCTTCATTGTGTGTCGCTGCATTCGTCAGGAGGAATCACTGCTGCACCGCCCCCGTCTCAACGTTGCCCGCACTCCATTGCTTCTTTACAAACTGGGCCAATCCAGCTCCCCCTTGTGTTTCAGCTGTGGCGAGGTGGCCGACATTCCTCATTGTCTTCTGCACTTCCAGCAGCACATTCCCTAATGGCAAGCCCTCCATCGCCGTCTAAGGCGGCTGGGCTGCAACACAATGTTTTTGGCCACCCTCCTTAGTCCCGTCCCTCAGCCTACTCAGTGGTCCATCGCCACAGCCCTGCTCCGCTTCCTGAAAGACTCGGGCCTTGCGTCTGCCCTCTACCTGGACTTTCTTGGGCCATGTCGTGCCTGTACTGTACTAACTGTTTTTCTTTCTTTTTTCCTTTCCTTTTTGTTTATTTCCAGTTTCTTTCTTTTTTTTGGAAGAGAAAGCTGGCATTAGCCTGGCTGACATTACCTTTTTTTCCTTTTCACTCTATTAAAGATACCCCCCCCCCCCCCCACAGGCCTATATCTGCATAACGTCTCGTCATACCAAGCATCGAAGGATGGCACGTATACGTGCGTGGGTATAAGTTTATGAGAAAGTGTATTGGTAGCCGAGCCGTATTGGGTAATCTCAGAAATTTCATTGGGGGAAGGGTTTCCGAAAATCCAGGGGGGGTGTACACCCCCACGTGGGTGTAGGGAAATCTCCTGAACAAGACAACCGTCTCGTCACTCGCGGCATCACCGCTCATCGCCCAAGCGTACCTGCCGAAGATTGTCCGATACCACACCAAGAGTCTCTCCTGAAACTCAAGACACTGACGCCAATGCCACCTACTGACAGCCAATGCCACCTAGGTAACAGAAGGCCTGAGCCAACGAGATAGAGGTACATAGAGCGGCAAGGCGTTTCCCCTCAAAATTTGAAGCTTCAAGAAGACCTCTCGCACTCCTCCGTTCAAGGCAAAAGCGAACCAAGAGCACAGCAAAGGACCAATGAAACGCGAGTGCGCGACGGACGCTGGATTTAATAAAAAATAATAAAAAATATATAATATATAATAAATAATAATAAATAAATAATAAAATTTATACGCTGGGCATGCACACTCGAGCTAGTGCAACTCTTTCGGCACGAAAACAACCAGCTGAATTCGCTATCACCTTAAATTGTTGGCGGCACTACGGAACCAATAAATGCCACGAAATTTCGAAGCGTACGCGTGCAAAGATGCTCACCGCATGAGTCCCTAATGTCCGCCATCTGCAAACAAGGCAAGGTGAGGTGAACATGGCACCATCCAAGGTGGCTTCAAATATGGCTGCCGGTTTATCTTTCTATTTTCCTATGTACCTCGTTGACCTGAGCCAACACCACCTATAGAGTGAGAAAGCCTGCTTACTCGTCGATGTGACGTAACAACTATGAGCCAGCCAATGAGGATCGTAGCCAATCGGGAACGCGCTTTCAGGGGTCGTAGCCACGGAGAGGAGCCACCGTCAGCCGCATGGGCAGCCACTGTCGTCTGCGAGTTATGAACGTCCCCGCATACTAAATGGGGAAAGAAAATAACGCGCAAATCGGTCCTATATTTTCCTCAATACTTATTTTCTGGAAAGCGTGTTTCATTTTTAGTCGATAGGTTCAAATTTGCGAAGTTAGCTGCAGTCATTTGAGAGTTATTGAATTCGCAGACGAATTCTGACTATATGTGTCCACGTAGCGAAGAAGAAAGGGGAGGCATCAAGCAGGCCTCCTGTATCTAGGTGGCGTTGCATGAGCACGCTTTCGATAACGTCACGCACCGGATGCCATACATTTTCAATGGGGGAGCTCCTCTCCTCTTCGCTCTTTCGGTGACGCCACATCTATCTGTAGCCAACAGCGACAGTGGGGCCAGGTACGTGACGTCACCTGAAAGAGTGTGCAGGCCTTCTGTTATCTAGGTGATATTGCAGCAGCACTCCTGCGCGCATCAATTTCTGTTGTTGACCTCGGACCGTTAAACCCTCATTCGCGTTCTACAAGTATGGATGCACAGAACGAAATATTTAGTACACTTGACTGCTGAGCGCAATAAATAATTCGTAAGCATTGGTTTCCTGTCCGCACTGTACCATCCCAATTTTTGCGTCAACAGCTGAATGCCCTACTGCACTCTAAAAACAGAACTTCACCACATAGCACGGTGACGGCCAACCATTGCACAGAACGGTAGTTTTATCACACCCTATTTGTGGAAAGCGCCGGGCGTACGCCTTTTTTGGAACTACGTAAGTGTTCCAAAAAGCTGTCCGCCTCCCGTTTTCAACAAATCAGGTGGGCGAGAACGATGTCATTCTGGATGACGGTTGGCTGGCGTGTTGGTTGGCGTGTTATGCGGTGAAGTTCATTTTTAGGAGTGTATCAACGAGTAATTCTGAACTGGAGCAACCAAGCTACGAAAAAGCGGCTTAGTCCGCCCCAAAGTCTCCCAGGTCCGCCGAGGGGGCGCCACCACCCAGCAATTTAACAAAATTAAAGGCATCGAATATCCCTCTACAGACGCCCTTCTCACAACAGTTCCCTCATGAAAACAACAGCTGTGAAATCATCAGTCTGGGTCGTCAGATGGATATCTATCCCGTCATTCCCGCAACGTCATTTGTGTATTCACCCCACTGTGCACTGGCCGCTTTCAGTCATTTGCTCCCGCAATAAATCACGCGCGCGCACTCGCGGCTGACCGCCACAAAATTGGACAGATGGCGCTGTTTGTCTAGCCGACGCGGACTAGATGACACACCCGTGATGGCTCCATTTGTGGACGCGCGAGCCTTTGAATTTTCGCCGCGATAGGTGAGCAAATTCCAGGTGCTTTGAACGTTTCCCCCTGCACATGGCGGCCCCTATAATCTTTGGGCCTTTTCGAACTACACTTCGGAGCAATTTGGAGCGATCATTAGTTCCCGCGGAACAATTTCTACGCATAAATATACGTGGATACTGCTCCCTCTTCGACCTTGCCTCATTCCCTAAAAAGACATGTGGGAAGAAAGGCTCCGCGATCCTCTTAGATTTGAGGGGCGTTTGCATGCAGGTGGTGAACTGGGGATGTCCCGATAAGCCGTGTGACCCGAGGCTGTCCGAGGGTGTTTCGTTCGGTTCATCAAACGGTAGTTGGCTTTCTGCACGGTTTCGCTTCCTGTTCTTTCTGTTTTCTTTCGTCAAGCGCCGCTGAAAGAAGCAAAGGCAAAGGGACGAGAGCTGCCGTTATTTCGAACAGAGACACCTTCTTCTGGCCAACGTCCTCATCATTGAAATGACGTTTAAACGATTAGGGATGACGCGTTAAAGGATCCATGGGTATTACATATAAGGCAACAGAACGTATAGATGGGAAAAGGTTTCAATGGAGGTTCCCCAAATAGGCATTAGCCTAGTTGGAAACCTCCATTGCCTGAAGCTTATAGGCTATATGCCTACACTCTTAGAAATGAACTTCACCGCATAGCACACTCCTAGCCAACCATAGTCTCGAATGATATCGTTATATGCCCTGATTTGTTGAAAACTGGAGGCGCGCACGCCTTTTTTTTGTGACACTTATGCTGTTCATAATTGTCACAAAAAAGGCGTACGCCTCCCGTTTTTGAGATTCGAGATGATGGTTGGCTAGGAGCGTGCTATGAGGTAACGTTCATTTTTAAGAGTGTAGATGTTGAGCCTAAGGTTAGATTGTCCGATCTGCAAGTGCACTCTAAAAACACAGGGAGAGGGGAGGGTCCAAGTAAAATACCGTCGTTGGCCACACTCAACTGGGCATCGTCACGAATATAGCAAAAGAAAGAAAAAAAAATGGGGGGGAAGAGAGTTGACGATTTCAACTCTCTACACTCTAAAAACAGAACTTCACCACACAGCACGCTCTTAGTCAATCACCATCCCGAATTATATCGCTCTGCTCCCTGACTGCACTCTTAGAAATGAACTTCACCGCATAGCATCATCCTAGCCAATCATCATCTCAAATGATATCGTTACCTGCCCTGATTTGTTGAAAACGCGAGGCGTACGCCTTTTCTGTGACAATTATGACCAGCATAAGTGTCACAAAAAAGGCGTACGCCTCCCGTTTTCAACAAATCAGGACAGATAACGATATCTTTCCAGGTGATGGTTGGCTAGGAACGTGCTACGCGGTGAAGTTCATTTCTAAGAGTGTGGTTAAAAAAGGGAGGCGTACGCCTTTTTTGAAACACTTATGCAGTTCAAAAAGGGGCGTACGCCCCGCAATTTCTACAAATCGGGAATGATAAAGGTAACATTCCGTGCAATGGTTGGCCTTTGCCGTGCTATGTGGTGAAGTTCTGCTTTTAGAGAGCGTAGTGATTTTAGGGCGTGTGCTGAGCGTGTTTCGGCGCACGTTAAAGAACACTCAGGTGGACAAAAATTAATCCGCGGTCCTATCACTGTGTTGTCGCTCATGACCACAGTTGACTCGCGACGTCAAATTCCGACTTGTACGAAACGTAGCCAAACGGCAGCATCGCTGTGTAAAGTGAACTAACATATGTTTCCACCAATTTCTTTCTTTTTAGTTTCGGTGTGTACCAGTCACTTGGGATTACAAATCTGAATCTTCGTGTTGCCGTATTTTATTTTATCTATGTCTTTTCTCGGTGAGTTTCACCCCTTTAGGATCTCCTTTTCTCTCCTTCCCACATATAAGCATTCGTCTTCCCCTTTCACCTCGCTCGTAACCTCACGCGACGTGAAGCATGCGATACCAAACGCTCAATAGGTCAAATCGAGAGGGGGATATGAAAGCTTACTAAATGAAAACGAAAGGTCAGCCAGATCAAAAGGTCGGATTGCTATCCCCCCCCCAATAAAAAAAAAAGAAAAAAAAAAAGCAGATAAATCACCGTCAAAGAGTGTTCGAGTGCTCGCAGTCAAATCGGGAGCTTAATTAAGGTCACGTCGACAAAGCGTGTTTCTCTTTGAAGCTCAAGTAAGGACATACGACGTATTATACTTTTTTCATTTTAATGCTGCGGCGTTTACAAATGCGCAAATCTACGGCGCAATGTCAACCTGTTGCGCATTATAACGGGGAGTATGATGGCATGTTGATCGTCTTGATGTAGCGTCGTCAAACGATTGCGTTAATGTTATTCGGTTGCCAACTCGGATAAGTACGTCGTTAACCGTGCTTGACCTTTGCATTGTTCGCACAACGCTCTGCGTGAAACTGTCGAGTGTGCTGTTGGTGCCTTTTAGAGGTCATTTGCCGGTCATATTTTGTGCTCTTGAAGGATATTATCGAGCTTTAGGTGTGGTAAATTTGATCAGAACAGTTCTATAGTTCTATAACCAAGTGGAATCAAGTGGAATCTGTGGATATGTCTATGGTCGCTCTGGCGAATGATGCTAGTGATGCGCAATTTTAAGAACTGTACGCGCGTATACAGTGCGTTTTCGGGATATTTCTAAAATGTTCTATCAATATAAAGTTCTATAAAAATAACAACAAGAACTTAAGAAAGTCGTGGATTACTAGAGACCTACTTAGACTTATGGGGAAGCATTTTTTCACACATTCTGGAGATAGCCTTGTCCTACCACCAACGAGCTCAGGGATTGATTCCTGTAGTGTTTTTTGAAGGCACATAAATATGTAGAGATCAAGGTGAACACTGCCCGACCGAAAACGGCGGGTTGCGATAACATTCCACTCCGATATGAAGTCAGTGCCTTTATGAGCAATGACATTAGGTTGTTTGTACGCAGCCTTCTGTGCGCACCATTAATTTCGATCTCGCGGGAAAAGAAATGTTCTGTGCGTGCCACTTGTTTTTGTCGGCTCCCTGTACGTTGGAAGGTCGGTGTGTTGCGCCCTGTAGTTAGCGCCCCCTCATGATTGTGGTTGCTTTCTAGGGGCGGTATGCACGGCCGCTGTGAACTCGGGTCGGCATTCGTGTGCTGAATATAAGTATATGTATTACATTTTTATTATTATATTACATTTATTATTGTACATTTATGATACGTATTTATTACCTTTCCGTTTCGTACACTCTTAAAAATGAACTTCACCGCATAGCACGCTCCTAGCCAACCATCATCTCGAATGATATCGTTATCTGCCTTGATTTGTTGAAAAGCAAGAGGCGTACGCCTTTTTGTGACACTTATGCTGTTCATAATTGTCACAGAAAAGGCGTACGCCTCCCGTTTTCAACCAATCAGGGCAGATAACGATATCATTCGCAGTGATGGTTTGCTAGGAGCGTGCTATGCGGTGAAGTTCATTTTTAAGAGTGTAGGTACTCTCTAAAAGCATAACTTCACAGCATACGCTCTTAAAAATGAACTTCACACATAGCACGCTCCTAGCCAACTACACTCTTAGAAACGAACTTCACCGCATAGCACGCTCCCAGCCAACCATCATCTCGAATGATATCGTTATCTGCCTTGATTTGCTGAAAACGGGAGGCGTACGCCTTTTTTGTGACAATTATGAACAGCATAAGTGTCACAAAAAAGGCGGACGCCTCCCGTTTTCAGCAAATCAGGGCAGATAACGATATCATTCGAGATGATGGTTGGCTAGGAACGTGCTATGCGGTGAAGTTCATTTTTAAGAGTGTACCATCCCGAGTGGCATCGTTCTTTCCCTTGATTTTCGAAAAACGGGGGCGTACGCCATTTTTGTGGCATTATGCAGTTCATAATTACGAACAACAACAACAAATAGATCCTGACTATGACATCGGATGATTCACCGCTGGAGAGTAGTACACTACTCCATTACACGCGAAACATTACTCGGATGTGAGATATGAGAATGAAAGCTATGTACAAGCACAACAATTGAGCTGTACTCCACTGGCTGCGCTGCGCCGTAAAAAGGAAGATGAAGAGAAAAAAAAAAAAAACGCACACACACACACACACACGCATGAAAGAAGCACCAAAGGTCATTGAGATACAGAGTATCACTCTATACAGCGTCTGGAGCAAATCGGAAGACAAGAGGAACTCCAAGAACATCAGGGGACATCGACGGTGTTGCACGTGGCTCTGACATGGGACAAGAGTTGCAGCCAGGTTGAATGTCTGTCTGCTAGCAGTACTCAACCGCGCACAGAGTTGCCGCCTCTCTGTTTCGTAGAGGTCACATTTTGTTAGGACGTGCACAGTGTTCGCTACGACGCCACATTTGGAGCGTAGGCTGCTGTCACAGTATCCGATCCGGTACTTGAATTGGGGAGTGAAGGTTACATTGAGACGAAGCCTGTGCAGGAAAGACGTAAAATAGCGTGGTAAACAGTGCAGAACTGAGAAAGACAAATTTGGATTCACCGAATACATGAGAGACCTGTCAGTGATGTCCCGACTCCACTGCTGTCGAGGCAGTGACTCGACGTGCTCAGTCAGAAGTGATCTCCTGTCTCCTCTCGACAACACAATTGGTACAACCATAGCCGTCGCGAGGCCAGTTTGTGCCCCAGGGCAGGGTAAACGTGAAACGCCCCCAACCCACTTCCCTCACCGCTGTCAGAACAACAACAACAACAACATAGATGAATGGATGATGATGATGTGGGATGTTTCCCTGCGTTGAGTGCAGGACCCTACCCCATTCCAAAAAGGTTCACATGAAGGGATGACGAGGGAAGGAAATCCCTACAGTTCGTGAAGGAGGCCGGTGGCCCTCAGAAAGGAAAGAAGAGCGCCAAGTGCACGGCACTGGTGTCCAGGGTTACTCCATGGGCCGAGAACTTTGCAGATGTTGAATGGCCTCTGATCCAGCATTTCAAGTTGAGATTTAAAGGCCCGTCGCTCGCGTACGTACTGGCTGCAGTCTTCGAGAATGTGTCGGATTGTTGCCGGTAAACCACAAGTTGTACACAGCGCCGTGGTGCTGTGGCCCAGCCTATACCGGAGTGCAGGGGTGAATGCGACGCTAAGTCGTAAACGACGCACTAGAGACGTAAAGAGGCGAGGGAAACCCTTTGGCATGTCAAATGAAAGCTGTCAGAAGCTCGTAAACAAAGAAAAGAAAACACTTGTTTGTACTACCGAGATCGTAAATTCAAATTCTTTTCATTCCCGCTTTATACTGTTCAACCAACCTGCCCCCTCGTTCCCGTTTTACTGCCGTTGGGTTCCGCAGTGGAGTGACATCAATATTACTCTCGTTAATACTCTCGAAATACTCTCGTTAATTTCAGCAACAATTTCTGCGCTCTGAACGTACACTGCGTCTGGTGGAGATGTGGGAGGAGACCACTGAGAAAGTTCAGCTATAGCTGAACGGAAATACCTTGCGCAGTTCTTGCACAACTCGTCTTCATCATTGACTGCACCACTGCCATCCGAGCCTATAGGAGTTGCTTCAGTGCGTCGATGTCGAGGCATGAAACAGACACGAAGCCGCGCTGCTTGTAGATCCTCCTACGATGTCGTCGTGCGTAATCCGCACAATATAGGCACGTTCCGTACTGTGGACGAGTCCAAGCATATGATACTATATCGAACAGGGACGCGGAATGGTTTGGAGCCTTCACTTTGAACAGAACCAAGAACACGCGTTTGTTCACGCTCTCCCCTCTCCCCTGGGTGATTAGTAGCCACAAGGTAAGCTGGCAAGGTCATATTCGTTAGCACGTCTACGAAGCACACAGGAAAGGAAGTGTTAGGTTGTAAAGTACGGCGCTCCGGCGACAGACCTAATGAAAACGACCTCCCAAGACATGGCTTTGGAAGCCGGACGTGTGTTCGTCAAAGATGCGTTGACGCGTGATAGGTGGATGAATGCAAAGCGAAGCCAAATGCAAGGAAAGAGCCGGAAGGCTGGCAGCAGCATCTTGACCTTTTGGCGTTAGATCTCATATAGTTTAAAAATATAAACACGCCTACACGGTGACGGCGCAAGAAACTACTAGGGATCATTCTCCTGCATATGGGAACGCAGGAAATAAATGGTGACGTGGATATACAGACGTTAGCGCACGCCTGCGGTGTATTAACCCAGCCGTACGCCTGTGAGATGTCACTGCGTACCGTGTGTCGCCTTTTCGCTCCACTATGGTTGTCAAATGTCTTTAGTCCCTACAAAATTTATACCGCTTGAAAGGCAATAGAATGATGAATACATTATATTTTTTTCGAGAAAATTAAAGGTGGGGTTTTCGAGAAATCGATCCGTGAAATCTGCATATTTTTCGAGGATGATCCCGGTTTAGCTCCCTCATACCGCCTTAGCTTTATCATTCACAATCTTTAACAGCATACCGTTAGAAAGAGCACTTAATGGGCTACCTTTCAGTGTAAAAATCACTTCGGTCTAATGTCCACTGTCCCGACAGGAAGGCGACAAAGTTCACGCAAAAACGCGCTCTATGGCGTTTTTGCGATTTTTTCTTACGCGAAAGGGCAGTAGTATAGGTATCAGCGTATGCCACACAGTTACAGTCCAGTATGTAGAGAACGGGTAGAAGAAAATGTCGTCACCGTCACTTGTACGTACGGCGCATAGGGTTGTCTCAAACTCCGGCCCGAGTGCTCCGTCGTGCGCTCCGATGAGGCACCGTCGTGCGCGCTTCAATTTTTTTCTCGGCATCCGTTCCGATTTGAAGTTCGAGATTTGTGCCAATGTTCATCACAAAGACGTGGTTTTCACACAAAAAATTATATAGCAAAATAGAAGGACCTCGACGGACGGGCTTGATGAATTGAGATGAAATCACCCAACAAACGTCAAAGGCATGTGCAGGTTTCACATGACGGGCTGCTTGCATGAAAACGGTAACATTATTTCTGGTCCTGCACACTCTTAAAAATGAACTTCACCACATAGCACTCTCCTAGCCAACCATGATCTCGAATGATATCGTTATCTGCCCTGATTCGTTGAAAACGGGAGGCGTACGCCTTTTTTGTGACACATATGCTCTTCATAATTGTCACAAAAAAGGCGTACGCTCTTTTGTGACAATTATGAACAGCATAAGTGTCACAAAAAAGGCGTACGCCTCCGGCTTTCGACAAATCAGGGCAGATAACGATACCATTCGAGATTATGGTTGGCTAGGAGCGTGCTATGCGGTGAAGTTCTGTTCTACACTCTAAAAACTGAACTTCACCGCACAGCACGCTCTGCGCCAACCATTGCCACGAATGATTGGGTTATCGCTTCTGATTCGAGGAGAGAGAGAGAGAGGCGTACGCCTGTTTGTGTCAATTATCATATATCCAAATTGACACAAAAAGGCGTACGCCTCCCTCTCCCCTCGAATCAGAAGCGATAACCGTATCATTCGTGGCAATGGTTGGCGCAGAGCGTGCTATGCGGTGAAGTTCAGTTTTTAGAGTGTAAGAGTGTAGGTAGTGTACATATCGTCTTGGATTGTGTACGACCACGGGAGGAATACTGTTCGAGGAAAAATTAGGCGTCAGTAACTGCTTCGGGAAGGTCAGAAGGTGCAGCGGGGGGGCGACCGCCCCCTGAGGTACAGTTTACCGGGCCCTATGGTGGTGGTGGTAGTGGTGACGAAAACCAACTTGCCGTCTATAAAAACAGATCCTCACCGCATAGCACACTCGTAGCTAACCGTTATCCGGAGTGACAGCGTCCTTTCCCCTTACATGCTGAACATGGGGGGGGGGGGGGGGGGGGGGCTACGCCATGTTTGTGGTATTATGCACTTCGTAATTGCCACAAAAATGGCGTACTCCCCCCGTTTTCATCAAATCAAGGGAGAGAACGTTGTCGATCGGAATGATGGTTGGCTAGGAGCGTACTATGCAGTTAAGCTAGTTGTTTTTAGAGTTTGGTATTCCGTCTCGTCAGTGATATTTTTACGAGAGTTATGAAGTTCATCTTGATGAACTTTGCTTGCTGCAGGCAATGTTTTCTTTCTTTAAGTGCCAAGGAATGATATGTTACTTCACGTGAGCATATTCACTGGCGTGGTATCGCCACATCCACTCGACACAAAACACTTCCCGGCTAAAGGATGTCCCAGGTCACCCCCCCCCCCCCCTAATGTCTAAAGATGTTTGTTACCCGTTAGGTTCGTTATTCACAAATCGGAGGCAGTTCTGTAATTTTCTATTTGACCGAATACGGTAAGTGGAAGCTAATTTCCTTTAACGTCCTATTTCAACATTTCTTCTACACAGAGATAGTTCTAAGTACACCAATCCTTCGAACTTGAGCTCGCTCCCCACCTCCCCTTCCTGCTCCCATTCGATCCCGCTCCCCTCATTGAGACATTCGAAACCCGTGAACGATTTCCTGTGTTTTTGTGAGGCCGTGTTACTCGGTCTTTCACAAGACACAAATGACAAAAAAAAAAAAAAAAAAAAGAGAAAGAATAAGAAGATTGTCGTCCGCGAAATAATCTAAATGTTTCTCGACGGTGGCTACGGTCAGGATACACTCTTAAAAATGAACTTCACCGTATAGCACGCTCCTAGCCAACCATCATCTCGAATGATATCGTTATCTGCCGTGATTTGTTAAAAACGGGAGGCGTACGCCTTTTTTTGTGACAATTATGAACAGCATAAGTGTCACAAAAAGGTGTACGCCTCCCGGCCGTTTTCACTAAATCAGGGCAGATAACGATATCATTCGAGATGATGGTTGGCTAGGACCGTGCTATGCGGTAAAGTTCATTTTTAAGAGTGTAGGTTAGGTCATCACAAATCAACTCCCATATACTCTCATAGTCATCCCGTAGTCACCAACAACGGAGGCTACACGGAAAGGCAGACCGCAACAACGCGGCATATACGCAGCACACCAGCCTCATCGATTTGCATCGCACACATGCAACGCGCCCCTTGGACTCGCACGCAGCGGTCGGAGCAACCCATTTCGGCGTTCACGTAAAGATTTCACTGTTTATTTCGTGAACGATGGTCCTTGAACCTTCCGATGGCCTTTCCGTCGCCGGAGGACGTTATCCTCTCCTATCTGGAGCCTTCGACGCCGAACCGAGAAAGTCGAGCCCAGCCCAAAAGACCCGTTCAGTACCTTCCCTTTTTTCTTGGTCTGCAGCGCGATAAACGAAGAATTTGCGTACAATGTCAGAGGTCGGCCAATTTTTGCCGCTTCGAGCGTCGCGGTGCCTTTTGAAAAATTGCCGCCCGCGGCGTCCTGTGAGTCCCGTAGCCTCACGGAAGAGATCACCCCTTTCTGCGTTTCTTCTTCCTCTTTGCTATACGGAGTGAAGGGTTCACGGAAATAAACCTATAAGGTTGCCTGCAGGCCAGTTAACAACCAAAGGGGCGGAGGCTTGCGCGTCCAAAAAGTACGGAAAATTCGCGGCAAGTGTTTACGGCGTTGTATTAGGGATTTTTATGTAAACAAAACTACCCTCTAAGAAGAAAAGAGTGTGAAAAAGTGGTAACTTCTATACAGTTATCACCTATAGGTCAACATAGTGCCTGATAAAGAGTGTAAAATGATGGTAAAAGCAATTATCATTTATCCAAATTGCTACAAAAAGGCGTACGCCCCCCTCGTTCACCGAATCAGAAGGTGTAACCCTACACTCTTAAAAATGAACTTCACCGCATAGCACGCTCCTAGCCAAGCATAATCTCGAATGATATCATTACCTGCCCTCATTTGAGCCCATTTGAAACAATATTTTCCATGGGACACTATAGGGATGCGACAACCGAATCCGCAAATCCTCGAATCCTATAGGCAGGGATTCGAGATTCGAGAATCCGAATCCCAGTGCCAAAAGCGGCCAATCCTATCCTTCGAAATCCACCAACCACGCTTGTTGGTTTCTTTTTAAAATTGGCGCCTCCGGAGGTCGCCTAAAGTCTGATTGGCCGGAGAGCGACAGGGCGCGCCAAAATCACGGCTTAAAACTCCGACATTTAAAAGTTTAAAAGTAAGACGGTTTTGCTTTTGATTGTTTCTTGGCCTTATGGAAAGAATTCCGACTCGAGAGTTTGTGTAATTCCCGTGGTCGATGAACATCACGTTAAATAAATTACATTTAAGTAGTAGTATATGGATATGTTTTCTCCTGAAAGTGAACTATTATTTAATTTGTTTTTGCATGAAACAAAGATACCAAATTCTGCTTCAAAACACTTTTCAGTAGAAGAGTTTTTTTTTTTCCTGGGCGTTTTCAACCATTTTTTTTAAAGGTGGACTACTGCGGGTCGCCGTTTTGTGAATTCAAGAACTCGTAAATGATTGCAGCTAACTTGGAACCTGCACACCCGAATCAGTAGGCAAAAAGTGCAACACGGTTTCCAGAAAATCAGTCTTGAGAAAGATATGGGACTGTTTTGCGCTTTATTTTAAAGTTTCCCCCATTTAGTACGCGGGGACGTTCAATCACTGTTGGCAGACGACGGTGGTTCGTCGCCATGGCTACGACCACTGGAAGCGCGTTCGTGATTGGCTACCGCCGTCGAAAACACGACCCTGATTGGCTGACTCTTAGCTGTTACGTCACGTCGACGAGTAAAGAGGATTTCTCTATCTACACTCTTAAAAATGAACTTCGCCGCATAGCACGCTCATAGCCAACCAACATCGCGGATGATATCGTTATCTGCCCCGATTTGTTGAAAACGGGGGGCGGACGCCTTTTTTGTGACAATTATGAACAGCATAAGTGTCACAAAAAAGGCGTACGCCTCCCGTTTTCAACGAATCAGGGTAGATAACGATATCATTCGAGATGATGGTTGGCTATAGGAGCGTGCTATGCGGTGAAGTTCATTTTTAAGAGTGTAGGTGGTGTTGGTTATTGCCGATGCCGAACATTGTTTTATCGGTTTCATAGGAGGCCTTCCGCATTCGTAGGAGGCCGAGGTTCGAACCCCACTTTCGGCTGTGTTGTTGTAGTATAACTGATGTGGTGAGTAGCAGTAAAGTAACGGACTGGTTGTTTCGAAGTAATACAGAGCCGATTCCGTTTTCGGAGACAGGAAAGTTTGCTACATCGAAGCTACATCGTTTGCTGCTTGAAGTCTCCGGGAAGCTCCTCCAGCGAAGAACCCCCTGCGATCTCAGTCTCTCTCGATTTCCAAGCCAGAGAAGGAAGTTGCATACGAATTTTGCAAGACCATAGCAGCGAGCTCCGAGGCAGCGAAATGTTCAGGCTTTCAGGAACATGTTGTGCAGCTACAGCGCGCTATTAACCAAGCTCCTCCATCATCTGACCCCGACATGGATGCAGACTTCACGATTGCAGAACTCAAGGCGGCCCTGGCGTTTTCTCGGAAAAAGTCGTCACCTGTTCCGAACTTGGTCACCTATGCTGCGCTCCGTAACCTGAATGACATCGGCCTTCTGGTCCTCTTAGAGATCTACAACAAATCATGGAGGGATGGACAAGTCCCTGCTCGGTGGAAGGAGGCCCTAGTGGTCCCCATACTGAAACCGGGAAAACACCCCTTGGATCTGGCGTCTTTTCGGCCTGTCAGCCTTACCAGCTGCCTAGGCAAGGTCCTGGAGCGCATGGTGCTGCACAGGCTTGAGTGGTGGCTTGAGAGGAGATGTGTTTTCCCCCAGGAAATGTCAGGCTTCCGTAGGCATCGTAGTTCAATGGATTCGGTGATGGATTTGGCCTCTGTTGTTGAGGATGCGAAAGCCCGGAGGCAAATCGTGATGGCTGTATTCCTGGACGTCAAGCGGGCGTATGACACCGTGAGCCACCTTGATGTTCTTCATGCGTTACTCCGGTCTCAAGTGCCTGCGAAAGTGCTTGCATGGCTTTCCAACTTCCTGAGCCATAGGAAAATTTTTGTCAGAACAGGCGAGGGTTACACAGAGATGACCGCTGTACCGCAGGGTGTCCCGCAAGGAAGTGTCCTAAGCCCGTTATTATTTAATGTTGTCATGGTTGACCTCAAGGAATGTCTACCGAGGAGAATAAATCTCTCCATCTATGCGGACGATGTGTGTATCTGGACTGTCGGAAAGTCCCGGACGGCGATTCAACATCGGTTGCAAAGAGCAGCGGTTGCAGTAGGGTCCTGTGGCTACCACGGGGAAACATCCCATGTCATCATCACTTCTTCATTTATTGTTGTTGCTGTTGTACATCGCTAATGCAGTTACTTGAGGTGAAACTCACGATGACACGATGTGTGTACGGGCCGGTATTTAAAGAGTCGTAAACGTTACGGGACCCGTTTGCCGCGATAAGAAATGCAATAAATTTTACTGCGCGGTGACAACGCCAACACACGTAGGAAATAAAGGGCGACCCGCATGCGACGTTTTCTGGACGCAAGAACGCTGAGCGCTCGTTTTTTTTTTTTTTTTTTTTTTTTTGCGTTCAGCTCCACGAACAATAGCCGTCGAGCGGGGACGCCGACATCTGAGGTGAACAGATCCGAGCGGCAAGCGCAGGAAGCGACGTGTCCGTCTTAACCAATCGCGTGCCTCGCCGGAAACGACCGTCTGCTCAGCCGCTCAGCTGTGTGGGCATGGCAGAATGTACAAGACAGAATGTTGTGGACCAGGCAGAACTGGCTGTTAATAAAAACAATTGGGGACACGGGAACGACAAAATATAAAAATGCATACCATCCTACTTGCTAGCCATTGTTCGATTGTCGTTTCCCGGTGGTGGTGGTGATGATAGGGCTCGCCGTATGTGGGCAACGTCACGACTCACGCCCTGGGGGAATGTGCGTCCTGGGCCGACTTCTAAGGGAACTGTGCCGACATATGTCTGAAAGCGTCTGAGGAAAACCCAGGAAAAACCCCAGACAGCACAGACGGCACCGGGATTCGAACCCGGGTACCTCATAGTCTCGACGTGACACGGCCAGCAAGCTAACCACTGAGCTACGGGAGATTTTTTTTTTTTCAATCAAACTGATTTTAATGTGTCAATGGTATATACAAGATGCGGTGTAGAACAATAGATATGTACACTATCTACATTACAGCCCTATAGTTTCCATTGACACTCTGCGAACAGGCATCTAACGTACAGCACAACCCAAAAGGGCGGGAGGGATGGAGCAATACAAAGGGAAAAAACACAAAAATGTCTCAGTAGTCAACGGGTCCCGCCCGAAGGAGGTCAATCACGTGCAGCCACTTCTGGGATGTCTCCTCACAAGACGTGCAGATTAAAAAATCTCCCAGTGGAAACAGCATTCGCCGAAATATTGGCCACGATCCTACAGGCGGTTCATTGGCGTCATATATCTTACGCGCGACCCACAACGCATATAATCCCAATAGGATTAAAATATCCCACGGCAGTGCACTACCACTCCGCACAGGAAGATAGCGAATTGAACGGGGAGACAAGAAAATATCTTCCTTGAATGTGCGCTGGAAGACATCCCAGAAGAAGATGGCATCCCTACAGCCGAGAAAAGCATGTTCTATTGTTTCTTCCACAGGGCAGAGACGGCAGTTGAAATTGTTCCAGGGAACCCAGAAGCCCCTGTCACGAAGCCATGCACGTAGCGGCAACGTCCCCGTGTGAAGACGGAAGAAGAATGTTTTCACTTTTGCGCTAATAGGCATGCGGCTCACACGTAAAAGGATGTCACCCCCGGGCTGGGGTTCAAACACCGTGCGGTACATTGGTGGCGGAAAAAGTGAGTCCAAGATGGCGTGATACAACCCCTTCCGAGTGGTCTCGCACAGATATTCTCTCGAGAAACGAGCTAACAGAAAGCGGAAAGAGGCGGTTACTTCCTTGTAGAAGCCCCAGACAGACATTGGTGTGTCATAAACCGTGGACACAAATACTTCAGGGACTTCGTCACGAAGGATCGCAGCGATACAATGCTGTAGGAAGGGATTCAGTTGCTCGCGTACAAAACAAAAACGCCAAACAATTTGCCGGACAAACAGGCAAGACACACCTAGGCCACCCAGTTTGATCGGCCTAAAAAGGTTGCCACGACGCATCGGCTCATACGCGGAATTCCATATAAAGGTGCACAGGCACCTCTGAATGCGATTTACATAGACTCTAGCGCACGGGAGCACTTGCAGGTAGTAGCTTACCCGCGACGCAAAAAACGTGTTCGCAACGTAGGACCTGCCAAAAATGGAGAAATCCAGAGGCTTCCAAGCAGCCACGAGGTGTCGGAAGCGGGCAAGGAAGGGCGTCCAGAAAGGACCAGATGCTCGAGAACAGCGCAGCTCGATCCTTAGGTATTTTGGGGGCTGGTTGGACCAGGACAGATTTGCCATGAGGCTGGGCGTGTTGTCCCACCTACCTAGCCACGATCCACTACATTTAGGCCAGCTAACACACGCACCGCTAGCTTCGCAGAACCGCCGTACGTGACAAATAGCACGATGAACACTACCTACTGTTGAGCAAAAAAGAGTGATATCATCGGCGTAGGCAAGAACCTTGACCTCAAACTCGTGTCTCCGGAAGCCGCGGACATGTGGGTCCCCCAGAATAGCCCTGCACAGTGGCTCAATATAGAGAGCGAACAGTAAGGGTGAAAGCGGACAACCCTGCCTGACAGACGACTTCACAGGCAGAGGCTGAGACAGAACGCCATTGACTTGAAACCTCGTACTAATATCACGATAGCACATGCCAACCCACTTCAAGAGAACACGTCCTACATTCACATGGCGCAGGACGAGAAAAAGGAACGCATGGCTGACTCTGTCAAATGCCTTTTCCAGATCTAGCTGGATTAAAGCGGCTCGCAGTCCAAAGAAACTACAACAGTCGAGGACCGTTCGCGCCACATGTACATTTGTGAAAATGGTACGACTGCGAATACCACACGTTTGATGCTCCCCAACAACGTACGGTACTACTTCTTGGAAGCGAGTAGTCAGTATTTTCGCAAGAATTTTATAGTCCACATTCGCTAGTGTGATTGGTCGATAGTTGCTTATCAATACGCGGGAGTCAGCGTCACGTTTCTTCGGAATGAGAACTGTGCGGGTGCTGGTGAAAGATGGTGGCAACGATCCACAAGAGAAAGCAGCGTTGAGGACTTTAGTCAGTATTGGCGCTAGTAAATCCTTGAAGTGCTTGTAGAATTCCGACGTCAAGCCGTCGGGACCAGGAGCCTTTCCCGGCTGCAGATCAGTGATGGCCTTGACAACCTCGTCAGCTGTAATGGGGCCACTTAGAGAGTCCACAACACTTTGGGGTACCGTCGGTAATAGGGCAACCAGTGAGCGCGCCAGAGAGGCATTCACCAAGGGAACTGTACGTCCCAGTATTCCAGAAAAATACTTGCTGAATTCATTCCCGAGCTACGGGAGATGGTAATGTCGTTTCCCTCTTGCCTAGGTATCGCTGCACCCAGTGGAGTGTTCTGGGCGCTCTTCTTCAATCCTTCTTCTGCAACATGTGTTTTCTCACATGTGGCGTCGACGGTTGGATATAATTAATTTTTAATTTCCGTGTTAGCGCCTCGAAGCAACTGTGGCTAGGACGAGTGGATACAGCAACGCTTCTTGGTGTAAGTTCTAAGGCCACGCAGAAAGCAGGCGGTTGGTTGGTTCGAATCTTGTCCACCGGCCGTGCTGTCTAAGGTTTTTCCTGGGTTTTCGGGTAGACTTTCCACGCAGCACAATCTCCTCTTGAAGTCGGCCCCGGACGCACACTAAAATCATTATCCTTCACTTCTCCTTGCTTTTCTGCTCCACCTGTCGACGTCTGTACGCCACTTACAGCTGTACACTTTCTCCGCGGTGATAACAGCCTAAGAAAAAAGATGACCATTCCTGCGACATTGTTGTCGTATTAGAATGACGCCGGAAAAACTATACACGATATCACTACAACTTGAAGAGAATAAGCCTTAATTTTTTTTTTCATGCACTGTTCATCGTTCTGGAGTAGCCGATCCCTGGTTAAATATGGCGTACATCCCCATGGTTTTTTTTTTTCAATCATCACCATCATCATTGAGGATGATGACGTCTACAATGCAATGCTGAAAAAAACAGACAGCGGCAATGGAGGGGCTTGACGTTGTCTTTGTGTTCGAGCGTCAGCTTGGTTACGTTTACACACACTGGTGAGAAACGTCGTGAGTGTTTGTTGAGAATGACAAAATGAAACGTCTCGTGAAATCAGCAGCAACAGCAACAACGGGAAGAACCTAAACTCCACGGTGAAGACAGAAATGATCTGAGTGAACGGAGAAAGACAGATTGACGAGTTCTACCTTCAGAGTAAGTACCAGAGTTAAGTACATATTTTTTCCGGACGTAATCACATTTGAGATATAAGTGAAATATTTGTGGACCTCCGTATTGTGCATGAAAGTGGAAGTCAGGTTCCTCGGCTCCTTCTCCATCTCAGTCGGTACTAAATGCTGTTTTGAGTCATTGTAATTACTCTGCTCTGCCCCGCAGGGAAACACGTTTCGCCGTCGAGGTACCGGTGGCAGGGTGACCGATAGCAGTGCGCGTGAGTGCACGCGCGTTTCCGCCTACGGGATATTAATAATTGCCTTCGAAGACGGAGCCCCGGAGTATTTTAATCCTGTTTCTCACTCGTTACTCGCCACGGTGCGTTTTCCGAGCGAAAAAAACAACAACAACAACAACAAGAACGTCATTGTGCCGTGTAGCCAACGTATACCGGGTGTTTCAGTTAAATCCCCGGGCTAAATAATTCGCGAACGGGTGCACCAATCCACGAACTTTCTGTTTTACAAGTATTTGTCCGATACCACCTACAAGCTGCACACCGTGTGAATGAGTGGGAGGCGCTCATTATTAAAATAAAAATGCAAATGAGTTTCGTAAAAAAGCGTAACTTCTGAAGCAGGGCGCTGTCGGCATTAAAATGGGTACTACCCCTTTTGAGACCTTCAATAGACACCTTTTAGAGAAAAAATCTGCCACCGAAGCGGGTCATTTGTTGCAGTAATTAATTGGTTTCGGTTTACGTATTTTTGTCGCGGCTGGTCGCGGCGCAGCGCAAAAGGACGCTCTTTCACTCCCTTATCCCTCAATAAATTACGTCCTTACATTAATGAATTACACCAATGAATTACACCAATGAAATACGCCCTTTTGCGCTTCGCCGCGACCGGCCGCGACAAAAATACGTAAACCGAAACCAATTAATTAATTAATTGCAACAAATGACCCGCTTCGGTGGCAGATTTTTCTCTAAAAGGTGTCCACTGAAGGTCTCAAAAGGGGTAGTACCCATTTTAATGCCGACAGCGCCCTGCTTTAGAAGATACGCTTTTTGACGAAACTCATTTGCATTTTTATTTTAATAATGAGCGCCTCCCACTCATTCACACGGTGTGCAACTTGTAGGTGGTATCGGACAGATACTTGTAAAAAAGAAAGTTATTCGATTGGTGCACCGGTTCGCGAATTATATAGCCCGGGGAGGTACCCGGGTTCGAATCCCGGTGCCGGCTGTGCTGTCTGGGGTTTTTCCTGGGTTTTCCTCAGACGCTTTCAGACATATGTCGGCACAGTTCCCTTAGAAGTCGGCCCAGGACGCACATTCCCCCAGGGCGTGAGTCGTGACGTTGCCCACATACGTGAGGCCGACAACGGCAAGCCCTATCGCCACCACCACCACCACCACCACCGGGGATTTAACTGAAACACCCGGTATAGACAGTGTGCTGCAACCTGCCGCCGTTTCTGGCGACATTTAGCGATACATTTGCGGCGTGGCGTCCACCGCCCAACCTCCCGTCACCCCCCCGCAACACCATCATTCATCTGGACCCTTCGACGTCCCCTTTACTCGTAGCACAACATCGAAGGGCCCGGATGAACGCCGGATAGTATTGCATTTATATAGCTGGGAGGTATACGACTGTCTCTCCCCTGGCGGAGAGACATCATCGTCTCCGGGGAGATAGCTTTGCTTCAGTGCCCGCGGCAATTGTTTTGAAGCTATACATATCGGTTAGTTCGCGAGCATCGTGTATACAGTCCAGCAAAGCAACAACAACAACAAACAAAAAAAAGAAAAAAAAAGCGAGCATCCTGGTGGTCAGCCGGGTCTGGCGCCGGCTGACTGACAGGCTTGTTTTTACGCAGTGGCGTTGACCGCTTGTTAGTAGCAAAGGGCTGAGTGGCAGCTCATCGATCCAATGCTTTGCATGGAAACCCCTTTCTCTTGGGTCCAATTACCGGCCGTCCACTTTTGAGCTGGTCGCCTGCGTCTTCGCTCACACAAGAGTTCGGTGACACGCAACCTGTTCGTGGGCCACATTAACCCGGGTCGTTATGTTTGCCAGGTATAAGAAACGATGATGTACACCGTGCCATCCGGGGCCCGCCAACAAAGAGGGTGTGGCCACGGGCTAGTCGTCCTTCATCGTTGGGACCATTCTCTGCACCCTTAACGTGTCGGAGGTGGAAGTTATTGTTACTATCGTAACTCGTTATTGATTCGATTAGTATCTGCCAAATTACGTCGTATTAATTAATGCGAGCTGCTCCGCGGGGCAGGGATATATAATGAATGGAATATTAATTAGATATGGTAATCTAAAGCGTGTCACAAAGTGAGACAATCAAGCCACGAACTTTAGTAATCGATAGATTTCACGAAATCTAGCGGCCGTGAATATATTTGGGTAAACTGCCAATAATATAATTCAGTTTGAATTCAGTTCAATGTCGCCTATGCATTTTGCTAATAATTTGTGTTTCACTTTGCTTTCGCATCTATGTCCATCCGTTGTATTTTATCTCTAATGCGTCTACTATAAGCTCTCCCGAGTGATCACCGACCTTCGTTCAGGCTGACCTTTCCGAAATAAACGTATATCCCACCCACCCCCTCTCCCGACTGACGTGCATGGAGGAAGACGAAGAAGAAGACTGCCGCTCTGTTTAAATGTGATCAACTGGATATTATTAACAGTCGTGGATAGTATTTGTACTCGATGTGCCTAATTAATTACAGAGACAAGACTTCTTCTTTTTTTAAACACTGGTTTTAGGGGGTAAGGTATCACTCCGTGGACTTTCATTTAAGGCAAAACCGAAAAGAAGAGCCACAAAACGCATACGTTTTAATTTTTGGGAACACGCGTCGGGTGAATGCCACAAACCAACCATCCAACGTAACGTAATCTGCAAAGCACAAGGTAAGGTCCATGATGTACATAAGGTACAATCCGATCCAATCCAATCCCATCCAACCCAACCCAACCTTACATTACCTTGTGCTCTCTCATATGGGAAGTCAAAGGGGTACATAACAGCGGCGGACATACCGTATTTTCCGGTGTATAACGAGCGCGTTACACAGTAAAACGGTGGTCTGAAGAGGTCCTGCGCGTTATCTAATGGTGCGCTTTGTACACGCGTTATATATACAAATTCTAGCCTCTTCCATGGTGTGCTGTGGCTTTCTCCCAAATGTTCAGAAGTGAAAGAGGGGCAATCTCTCAGGGTCAGTTGACACAACCGGCGAAAGGGCACTGGACATCATAAAAGGTTAATGATGCTCCTCAAGGATGCTGTTGAGCAGTCAATAATCCTGAATTAATTTCAGAGGACTGGCGTGATTGGAGAAGGGTCACGAAACCGAAAGCGGAGAGGAGACTGAAGTATACTATCATGACATCGACTCTGTTGCGTCGGTGTTTAACGGCTTCGACTACGACTAAATGAGTTTTAAATAAAGCATATGCATATATGATACACCGCCTTGGTTTATGGTGTATACCGTGGCAGTGTACACCTGTAGCAACATTGCGGTGCGCGTTACACATCTAACTTTTTTTTTCAATTCGGCCCGTTTTTAGGGGTGCGCTTTATGCAAGAGTGCGCGGTATACACCGGAAAATACGGTAATTTCATATTGGCGTCGGGTATCGGTTTTAAAGTATCCCAATTTTTGAAGGTCACGGAAGAACTTGGAACGATTGGAATGTACATGGCCTGTTATAAGCGTCTAGATAATTAGGAGACCCGGAGACTGCCTGGACAACGAAGAAGAATGTGCTCTAGGTCTTCCAGAGCACCGTAGTGACGGCAGCAGGGAGACTCAACTTGTCTCAAGCGGTAACCCCACTGAGCTGTAAAAGCTACATCGAGTCGCATCCGATGCATTAACTCAGCATCTCGACGAGAGGTGTTGGGTTGGATCAACTCTTCTCAGCATAGTCGGGCGAACAGCGCCTCGAACAGCCCTCGAACAGCGCAATAATCTCTCTCAGGTTTCGTCCGTATATACCAAGAGAGGGAATGTCTCATTCCTGGAATGCTTGTTCGCTATTTGTGCCGCTGAGTCACGCCAAGGGGTGAATCATGCCTTGCGGTGTCCCTCCTGGGGTGGCTGGACCCCGCACTAATTTGAGGGGTGGACCGGCCCGCTGGATCCAATCCCGGAATGTTTGCACGTTCTTAATCGACTTTCTCCACTTGGTGCAGACTCGCAATTTCATTATGCTAGCGGGGAGGTTTCTACCGTGTTCTTTCTCGTGTATAAGGCTGTCACATGCAGGGGCATCGCAACATGCTGGAGGTCTACCCCGTAACCCGTTCCCAGACGGCAACTGCTTCGTTGGCCACCTGCTGTTTTTACAGCGTCTCGTGGCAGACGGGCATTTCCACGTCAATGTACCGTACGTCGGTGAGCTATTTGAAGTGAATGGATCACGTGATACACGGTGGCTTTGGTCACGGAAGGTCTTCTAGCCATATAGAGTTCAGAGGAGGGGCTCACAGGTCGGACACCCGCACAGACCGTTACTGTACTTGTTATTAACCGAGGTTACGTTTTCCGAGTCACATTTAACCACACACGTATAAGCGCACGTGCAAGCGTGCCTCATTCTGGTTGGTATTCAGCGTGTTATAGCGACCACGTCACGTCGAGACAGGGAGGCACCCGGGTTCGAATACCGGTGCCTGCTGTGTCGTCTGAGGTTTTTCCTGTTTTTTTTTTCTCAGACGCTGTGAGACATACGTCGGTACAGTTCCTGCGGAAGTCAGCCCAGGACGCACATTCCCCCAGAGCGTTAGTTGTGACGTTGCCCGCCTCCGTGTGGCCGACAGCGACGAACAATTTCGTTAGCAGCACCACCGCCTGTTTAAAGAGCGTACAACAGCCCCCAAAGTACCTGCCAAAAAGGCACAAGTTAAACAAAGTCCTCCAAAACCCAGCGAATACGCGTGCCACCCCCACCCGTTCTAAGGAATACCGACACTCTCTGAGGTTAGATTAGATTAGGTGAGAATTAAGACGAAAAATATAGAGCCACCATTGTTCCTATACAAAACACAGGAGCCGGCTACTCCGAAACACACACTCACAAAAAAAAGTAAATAGAAATTAGTACATCTAACTAAACAAAATACAGAAGCCGTATACGCATCTACATCTAACTAAGTTAAAAGGCGCTAAAATGTCCACAAGGAATGTGATTAAAGCAGCTGTCGCACGTTGCTTAAGATCCAACGGCCATAGCCGGTTACACCAACGCTAACTTAACGCTGATGAAGTGATATCAAGGGTCGTTTAAACCTGAAGTTAACACTCAGTTCTTTTTAGCAACGTTATAGTTAGTGACGTGATGAATGTTTCAGTGACAATAACTACCCCCACACTCTTAAAAATGAACTTCACCACATAGCACGCTCCTAGCCAACCATGATCACGATTGATATCGTTGGGGGGATATTAAGGGACCGTTGATCTCGGTTTAAATGTTTCGAGGTGAGAATCTTGTGTAAATCCCTTACTTGCGTGATGGAGCGTTCAAGGACACAGAGCGAGGTAAACGTTCTGTGTTACGAAAAGCTGATCTAGATTATTGCGCATGGAATATTTGTTATAACCAATAATCTCGATACGGTGACGTAGTATAGCTCGAGCAACAACGGTATAGTCAACAGCAACAATAACAACAAATAAATCGTCACTTATATGACATGGGGTGATTCACCGCTGGAGAGCGGTACACTACCCCATTACACGCGAAACATTAGACATTAGATGTGAAATATGAAAGTTGGTTACCGCTACGCCAATCAAACGCAAGATGAAACACGCACGCACGCACGCACACATGCACACACGCACGCACACATACACACACAGACACGCACGCACACACGCACACGCACGCACTAGAGCACTGCACGGGCCCGGGCTTACCCGAAAGCCCGGGCCCGGCCGGGCCGTGCTTTGCGTTTTTATGCGGGCTTGGGCCGGGCTCGGGTTTCAGCCACCGGGCCCGGGCCGGATACGGGCTTGACAACGCCGGCCATGGTCGGACATGTACGCGAATATATTTCACGAGAGTGGACAGCTGAATTTTCATGTCACTTTTTTTCCCATTGGGTATGCGATACCAGGGTGTTCTCACCTGAGAACTATCACTTTTTTATGTGATCATACTTATTTCGTGTAATGGGTCTGGATTTCGCACGTGCAATTACACACATTTGGGGACGATTGGTGTGGCGGGCACGCTGAGAGTCCGGCACGAGGGTCAGTTAGGTTAGGTGTTCTGACATATTTCGTTCTCGTGAGAGTTCGAGAAAGGGGAACTAACGCCGGTGCATGCGCAAGAGAACGGAGATGAGCCTCTCTTGAACCGCAAGGTACATACATATCGCCCACGCGCCGCTGCGCATTGCCTTCTCAAGCAAGCAAGCAAGCAAGCAAGCAAGCAAACAAAACGCACAGAGCGTTTTGTCGACAGAGAAACGCAGCCGGTCCGTTCGAGTGTACCTTTTCACTCTCCAACAATTAGCTGCGTCATTTTCCTCGCTGCGCTGTGCTCTTTAGTAATTCTAAATACGCCTCCGGGCCTCGAGAACATATAGAGCAGGGGCGGGCTGCGACTGGGCCTGAGCATGGCAACAGTCGGGTACGGTCTTTAGAAGGTGTCGGCCCGGGCCGGGTACGGGCCGTAGCAGCCGGGCCTGGGCCGGGCACAGGCCCGAAAATTAGGCCCGTGCAGTGCTCTAGCACGCACACACGCACACACACACACACACACACACACACGCACAGACACGCGAAACAAGCACCAATGGTCATACACAGGACGGTCCATAGTCGTGCTCCCGTCTGTCTTTTCCTTCTTAGTTGAGTTGAGTTAATAAGAAAAAAAATGGAGAAATAGGCGCTCAGTACGAGAGCCAGCAACTCCAGATCACTTAGAAAAACTAAAATGGCTAACTACATGAGAACAGTGAGGGACAAAGACACTCAGTCAGTCACTCACAAACACTGTCCACACACACTGTCAGGTTTTTTTTTTTTTCCCCGGTTCTTCAACAGTCCCCACCAGAGACACGCAACGTCAATAAATAAAAAGATAAGAATCGATGACGTAGCTTTCGGCTTCCTTCGCTCTTATGCATCTAACACAAAGGTCCATCATCATACGCACCGACGATGTACGGATAGCTGGCACCCGTTTAACACTCTATTTCGAGCTCCTATTTCGTTAGACACGGAGGTGCGCTCCGCTATAATGACAAATGGTTGCGGGCAATTTGCCTAATGGGAGGCGATAAAGGGTTTACCTCGACGACGCCTCTCACTTAATTGAGGGCCATTATTCCGTATAGAAGCCGTCTATCAGACTTCCCTAGCGCCGTTTTACACAGATGCTTGCCGTTAGTCCGGTTACATCGCAATTATGTCCGTAGCGATATTAAAGACGTGAGCGAATCATCATTCCAATGGGCTCTGCTAATTGATTCATTGGTAAAAAAAAAAAAAAAACAGGAGATATTAGTCCCGAACTACTCGGGACTGGCTACTCCTGGACGCGTTATTTAGAACGAATATGTCAACCACGCGCCTTTGCATACGTCGGTTTTATTGTTTGGGCTTTGAGTGGGGGCGTGAGGAAAAGTAACTTACAAGAAATGAAAGATAAGTTGATAAGTAAATGTAAATGTCTCTGCACATATTGACCGTAGCTTTCTTTGTCACCGGAAGCTTGACTGTTAGATTTTTAGCTTTCGCCTGTTACACTATCCTCTAACGGTGTATGACTTCTCCTCATTTTGCTTGCTTCTCCTTATGTTGCTTTTCTTGTCCAATATATATTAAATGTAAATGAAATATTAGTGTATCGTTCCAGTGGCACGGGAATTTTCTTCTTTGATATGCAGGGAGCTGAGATTGTAGGTATCTTTATTAATTCTTTCATTTTGGCTAAAAATAGCTTCCGCTCATGTTTTCACATCGCTACAATACTTTCTTCCCCTAAGTGCCTCTCACACCAAGTGAGAGGCACTGAGCGAGGTGAGCGAGGCTCATACACGAAGGTGGGTCCAAACCACTATTCTGAGAGATGTTATCATCAAACCCCTATCGAGCTGAAAACCACACTGTTTCTTTTGTTCGGCTCTGTAGTTGGGCATCACTTGCATAAGAGGCGGCCATTCGCCTCTCCAACTACCTGTAGAGGCGCTGGCGTCGTCCTCAAGATGGCGGAGAAGAAAAGGACTGCCAATGAATCAACCTGCCTCTTCATCCCTTCATGCCACGAGACGCGTTTCAATACTTGTGCAAATATCATAACTCCCGTGTCGGTTCCCGCTTTCTTCGTTGTTCGTTGTTTTCGTTCGCGTATTCGCGCCGTTCCTGGGACAGCATCCATTTTCTCTTTGTATCCTACTCGACATCGAATGTCCTTCTTCGCATTATATCAGCACTGCGGAACTGGGCAGTTCTCGTTTCTATTTAAGTTATGTAAGTTGGGAAACTCCATCGCATACGAAGGTAAGTTTCGGCATCGTTTTGCGACACCGCGAAACATGTCGACCAGCTGCTGTCACTATCATTCATTGAGTGCTTCTATTGGGGTGTGCTAGGTGGCGAACAGCCAATTGGAGCGGCGATATTTGACGTACATATGCACTTTCTAAGGTCGGTCGGTATACAACTCGCCGGTCGGTAGTACAGTCTGTATCGTGTTGGCTTGATGAGCTCAAGATCGCGGGTCCGATCCGCGCCGAGGAAGGTAGCAATGAGGGGGAGGCAAACATTGCTCCTAGCAATCATGGGCGTACTGAGAGGGGGGCAAGGGGGGCCATGCACCCCCCCCCCCTTTGGAGCTCCAAGGTCACTTGTGAAAGTAGTTTTTGTCATAGGTCGTAATGGTTAGTGTCACATGTCCTGAAGAGGAACCTCTGAACTCCCGCACAGTTTCAAAGTCTGCCTCCAGAAAAAGAGGTGGTATGGGAGGGGAGTTGCACGCTTGCCCCCCCCCCCCCCCTGGTGGTGATGATGATGCCTGATGCTGATGATGATGACGCTTGCCCCCCCCCCCCCCCCCTGGAAGCACTTGCGAAAGAACCCTGTATTCGGTACCCGTTCTGTATAGGTCACTCTGAGAAAATTCAGGAGATGCTCTGCAAAAGGTCAGGGGGGTGGGTGGGGGGGGGGGGGGTGTAGAGCCAGGCCTTCAAAGCACATCCGAAGCTCCCTGCTGCCCCTTGCATTGCTCACTCTAATGGGAGCACGCTGGGAACAGCGGGCGTTGCGTTCTTAAAGGAGATCAGTTTCTGGCGGCAGGTCATGTCATCGATGGCAGTGTTCTGCGTGTGCTATCCAACGTCCGGGCTCCTCAGTACCCCTAACTTAGTTAGCCTCCACTGTTGGGGAAATACGTGTTGAAGATGGCGTGCACCTATCCCGCAGGATAACTTAATGATCCTTATCCGAAACAGTGCAGACTGATTACACTGTGTAACAGTACGAGAGGTGTCATCACGCGGCTACCTGGATAACACGAACATAAAAAGCAGGCCGTATGAAAAAAAAAAAACAACAACATCAATACGGTAAATTCCATCCCGCACTTGGTGCGGCGTCTTGCTATATCCACTGCATGAAAGCTTGCATCCATTAAAGGAAAGTTTTCAGTGTTTTATATTCTTGTTGTTACTTTTGCCAAGTGTGTCCTGAGCTCCTGACCCAACCCTCTACATTCTTCAAATGGGATCTTCCGGAAGAACCGGAAGGTTGCACGTAAGGGATTGCTTGTGTCGCAAGCATCCGTCGACTGTAAACTTCATAGCAACAACTGAGTAAAACCATATATGATCTCAGAATTTTTCTACGACCCGTGTCTGTGCTGTCTTCCTTTACTGCCCTGAAATGTTCGTTGGTGAAGCGTTTGTTGCATATCGTCGCGCATGTCGTAAGCCGTTTCCTAATCCTGAGTTTGATACACCGAACTTTTCGCTGTTTCTTGTCCTTCGGGAAGGCATGAATGCAAATTTTCGGGTTCAGTGCAATAGGCATCGCACCGAGCAACGTCCCGCCGCTACGATTGGCTTTTTCGACGTCTGCCATCTTTCTACAGGGTTTCGGGGTTTGTAACGAAGATAAAACGAATAGAAACAGTGTCGGGGAGCTAAATAGATGTTAGAAGACGTATTATGCCCTCAAAATACTGCCACTTGGTCCGTTTCTCTGCGGATAAATCGCGAAAAAAAAAAAAAAAAAAAGACGCCGCTGCCTAACATTTCCAATCGGCTATACCTGTGTTTCAGCTCCTTCCTTCAGATGGCGACACGATCGAACGCGCCGTTGCCGACGACTTCGCAGAGTAGTCCTCTGCATTCAGTCCCATTTGCTCACTTGGTTTCGATATCGTCTGCAACGCCGCGTTAGACCGTTTCGCCATCTGATGGCAGGAGCTAAAACACAGGTATAGCCGATTGGAAATGTTAGGTAGCGGCAGTTTTTATTTTTATTTTCACGATTTATCCGCAGAGAAACAGACCAAGTGTATCGACATAAAATTTTGGGGCATAATACGTCCTCTAACGTGTACTCTAGCTTCCCGATACTGTTTCTATTTGTTCGATCTCCGTTACAGGCCCGGAAGTTTATCTCTGCGAACCCTGTATATTTAATGTTTTGAGGTAATTTGATGGCTTGTTGTGTCCGTCCTCCCGTGTTCCTGCCTCAGAACGGCTTTCCATCATGCGGGACGTAGCAACAACGGACCAGTAGTATATCCAGAATCGTAAACATGGGAGGTAATCATTACAGCTACGTCGTAAAGAAGAAGAAGAAGAAAAAAAAAAAAAAGGGTGTCGCCAAAAATTTGGGGGTTTTGACGGGTGTTGGGGGGGGGGGGGAGGAGATCTGGATAAATCACTGCAACTTACTATTTTTCCACAATCGCTTCGAACGCTATGTAGATCCTCCAACGAGCCATCCACACTTAGTGCACAGTTAGTTACTTATGCACAGTAGCGCCACGTCCTATAGGTCGTTCTTCTTGCGAATACAGGGAGAGAGAAAGAGAGAAATGCGCAGAACGCGACAGATACAACAACTGTGGCATTCCAAAAGCGTACAAACCAATCGTCAATCGTATCAATTCCCATCATGTACAAGCCATGTCACAACTTCTCCCGCGCACTCGAATACAACGGCACACTTGGCACACACGGCGACGAGTTTGTAGTAAATAAAGTAGAAATATACACGACTGAGAAGAGCAAAAGTTGTTCGCAAAATTATCGTTTGTTTTTCATTTCTTTCTTTTTTTTTTTTTTTCACTGGTGCAAGGGGCTAAAAACAAGCATACATGAACTTTCAAAAAGTTAACGTGACTCGAAAGCAGCTTTCGTAAGCGTGAAACCCGTTAAACCGTGTCCACCCTCACACCTCTCCCCTTTGGTTTTCATTTTTCTTTCCTTCATCTCTTTCATCCTTCTTTTGTTTTTATTTGTCCAATATTTTCATTTCTTATCCGATTAGTATTCACTTGCGGAATAGCCAGCCGACTCTCCATTTGGCTGACCCCCTTTGGTTTTTTCTTTTTATTTGTCTTCTACTAAATGTATCCCCCCCACCCTCAAGTTTGCACACGTGTGGTGCACCCAGTCGCTCTCGCGGCCAGCGGTAACCCGCGTGAACCTGTCGTCTGCACCGCAAACATCTGCAACTGATAATAAAGTTGTGATCTGACGTGATAGAGGAAGAAAATAAAGTTTTGCTTCACAATACCACTTATTCTTGCTGTACTAACAACGCAAAATGCGCAAAAAAGAAAAAAAGAAAGGGGGCGACAATTTAGGGATAACGAAAGGAAAGTTAGGTAGCAAGCGAGCTGGTGGTGACGATCCATGACTTGAAAACCCGAGACGAGGTACACTCTTAAAAATGAACTTCACCGCATAGCACGCTCCTAGCCAACCATAATCTCGAATGATATCGTTATCTGCCTTGGTTTGTTGAAAACGGGAGGCGTACGCCTTTTTTGTGACACTTATGCTGTTCATAATTGTCACAGAAAAGGCGTACGCCTCCCGTTTTCAACAAATCAGGGCAGATAACGATAGCATTTGAGATGATGGTTGGTTAGGAGCGTGCTATGCGGTGAAGTTCATTTTTAAGAGTGTAGGGACAATACGAGACAAACTCCCTACCTCGTCTCGGGTTTTCAAGTCATGGAATTTAGGGATTTCCACGTGTCTTTTTCATTTGTAAGCCTCGGCAGCTGCCGGCCGAGGGACGCAAGCGCGTGACCCGAACGCGGCGAGGGGCTGCCGCGTGCGTCATAGCACTTGCGTTTTGGGTCCCCTACTCACACGCACGCACGCTATTTTAAAGCTGTCCATCAGTGTCGCAATATATATCTTCGCACCTCCGGAAAGAAGGAAGAGACGAACATGCGACACACCGTGTTGACCGGTTGGCTCCACGCGAACTTTGCATCCAGCCAACAATTCGTTTTATTCGTCGAGGCATCCGAAGCGTCCGAAAGTTGCCGCCGGTCGTTGACCGGTCGCCGTTTTTTGCGGAATTCACGAGGCACCGAGACATGTATGTCGCCTATGATGGCTGCGGAGGCACGTACGTATGCCATCACGGGAATGTCACATAGCGGAGCCACTCGAGCAAGCAATAAACTTTTTTTTTAGGTATTGAACTTACGCGGTAATTGGGCTTGAGAGATTTTGTTATGTATACTTCGGCTTCAGAATGTTCGAGCCTTCCCCTTTAAAGGGAAAACCACGGAATCGTACGTAAAAAAAAAAAAAAAAAAAAAACAATATCGGGGGAAAATCCATTGAGCCAGTTATATGGTATTTATAATACGAATAGGATTTGACGAAGCGTCTGGAAACGGAACCCCCCCCCCCCTCCCACCGCGTTTGGAACAAATCTCTCCACTCAGGAGTACACCCTAAAAAGGGGGGGGGATATGTTTAATGCAAAGTAAGAAAAAAGGAAAGGGAAAGGTTAGCCACGGTGTGGGCTTGTTATTCCCTAATGCTTTCAAGCAAACAGAAGAAAACAGCTGGGATACAGAAAATTACCAAAAAATACAGAAGAAACAGCTCCTTCACTAATCGTTGCGCATCAGAGAATGGGAGCTTCACCGCATAACGTGTTTAGCACCAATAGATGAGTTCAGAAAATCCCAGTGCTCTTTGCGCACGCATTGCATCCTGGGCGCTTGCTGAGCTGGGGAACCAATAATAATCCTTCACATTTTGCTTTCGCTGACCTTGACACGTCGTGGACAATGGTCCGGTAAGGGAAGAAATCGGAACTGTTTGGAGGCCACCCGTTTCTTTCGTATTAGTAAACTCCCACAGTTCAAAGCGGCGCTAAGCACTCTGGGGTTTTCTGAACTCGTCTATTGTCGTTTAGAACGTTACCGTTCTGTTCCCTGATTTGTCAAAAATATAAGGTGTACGCGTTCTCGGTTTCAGCTTGGATACACGGTGATCAGACATGTACAAGGTACTGTAACAATGTACATATTTGAAATATACGATACTAAATACTCAAGGCAGAACGCATACGTGCAATGCAGCACAAACACTTAGAAAAGAAAGTGATTAGGGTAGAGTACCAAATACTTGAAGGAGTATACTTAAGGTATCTTGAGTATCAATGCTTGGGTATCGGTCACGAGAGTAATTACCGTTTGTTTGTAGCAGTTTGTAGTAGTTGAGTAGTCGTTGTCTTTTGCACAATGCATTGAAAAGAAGGAAAAGATAATGAAAGGCAAGGGTACCTTATTGTGAAACTAAAATGGTATGATAAGCATTGAGTGGAAAATATAAAAATATATATTATATTTGGAACACAGTACAAATACCTGTCCTGAAAGGATCTGAATAAGATACAAGAGTACTAACAACAGTATTCAAATACAGTATTTTGTGTACGGCACTCGAGATACGTGCAAGTCTGATGATGATCATTTATACAAAACGACTTAATTACAGCTACTAGTGCACAGTGTTTTATCCTGAATTATGGGTCTATTCAAAGTATTCAATTCTTTAGGCACAAAATAACCGATAAAGTCTCAAATAGAGAAATACCACTCACTTTCAGGTATGGAGTCAACCCTCGCTTTATAAATGCATTTCTCGAGCATAACGCGAGGGATTCATAAAGCGAAGTTTCGAATGCGTGGAAGCGATAGAACCGCAGAAATTACATCGCGACTTGGGAATATGTTTATTTTTGAAAATATTTTTGTAACACTGATCTTCACCATCGTTTCTCTTGCGTCAATGCTTCACAGCGCTAGATGACTAACGTTGGCGCTCGCCAACGTTAGTCATCTAGCCCTTGACTTGTTCCCGTCCCCGAAGTTTTCTTTTTTTCTTTTTGATTGCGTGTTAGCGCCGCGAAGCAACTGTGGCTATGAGCGGCGTACAGATGTGGACAGACGGAGAGAGGACAGCAGGAAGGAGTGAGGGACAGGGGGATTAGTATGCGTCCTGGGCCGACTTCAGGGGGAACTGTGCCGACATTCGTCTGGAAAGTCTTCGGAAAACCCAGGGAAAACCTCAGACAGCACAGCCGGTGGTAGGATTCGAACCCACCACCTTCCAGTCTTCAGCACGACCTTGGTCACCACCAACGAGCGGACGCCTTAGCCCACTCGGCCTATATGTAGAGAGAAAACTAGTAGTAGAATGATGGATCATGCTTATTGGTTAACTAATGGCTATTTCGGGTGATGCACCCCAATCGTTCAGCGAGAGCGATCCCGTTCGGTTCGCTTTCCATAGGAGAACCGCCCCGGAGCAGCAAGCACCCGAATTCACAAGGCGCTCTTGCCACCAAAGGCGCTGCGTATGCGTGCTCTTTTTCAGGGCAGTTCGGACCACGACCTACTAGATTACAGCGACCATGTCATAGGAACTCCTTCCCAGCGCCACATTTGGAGGCTAGCGGTGGCGCTACTACCGGTTATTGTTTCATCAATTTCTACAATACTTTGTACTTCAGCTTACCTTAGTACCTTTGTACAAGCGGTGGATGTTCCACGTGAGATGCTTCTTTCGAAAGTCGATTATCATCATCATTCTATGCGTTTTCATAGGAGCTGTTGCTGTCGTCTGCTAGTCGTACATCTGCCTTCTGCGCGTTCAAAATTCAAATTTCCATTGTCCAATCACGATGTAGATCTCGCGGGGCCAATGAGTAGCGCCCCTAGCGGATCGTGCGGACGGGCTCCTCATAGGGGTTGGCGATTATGACATGCTCGGTGTAATCTAGTAGGTCGTGGTTCGGACTGGGCCTCTCCGAGCAGGAGCCAGAAAAGAGCACCTTCGTGGGGAGAGAACTGCTCCATGCTGCATGACCCTTGTTTCTTATTTTTACCATTTAACTGTGGGACACAGGACGCCTAACATTTATTTATTGTTGTTCACCTGTTTTGATCCAGACGACTGTATACTTACCTGTTCGTAAGTCTAGGTGAAAAGGAATGGGACCTTCAAGGTTCTTCGTCCATGAACAGTACGCTGCTGAACAGCGGACCTTATATATGAGAGATTTTGGAGACTAAATTTTCGTTCGAGCGTTCTGAAGAACGATTAAACAATTAGCACACCCAGTGCACTGAAACCTCAACACGTGACAAAAGGAAGCTCCTGCAGTGATTAGTATATGACTCCGTAGATTTCGAGTCTCAGCGCGCCCACGGAATTATGCATAAGTATGTACATGTGTAAAAAGGCGAAGAGAACCGGTATATAGACTTGAATGGAGGGGGGAGGGGGGCTGGATAGGGACGCGACGTTGGAGACAGAGAAGAAAACAAACACGAGAAGAAGCATAAATAATGGCACGTGGCGACAACGGCCACCACATGGTTGGGCTATCACGTGTCTGGTGAAGAAAAAGGAGCCACGCGCTCTTGTACTTGCTTCGCGACGCCTCGGTATCTTTCATCACGCACGGTCGTGGGCTATACGTTAGCATGACGACATTGAGTGTCACGTGGCTTAAATTCAATGGCAGTCGCCGCGCCATACCACATTTTTCTCTAATACAACAGGCAAAAAACAGCCGTCATAGTCACTAACCGTCACCGCAGTCGACAGCGGTGGCTGGGGTGGCGTGCGCAGTCGGCATATACACTGTTAAAACAGAGATGGGGGGGGGGGGGGTCGAAGTAGCTTGCCGTTGTTGGCCGCACTGAAGTGGGCATCGTCACAACTATAGCAAAAAAATAAAAATAAATAAATAAATAAATAAAATAAAGTGGGGGAAGAGGGGAGTGGACGATTTCAAGGTGAGGCATAGGCAGAATGACCGATACTGATTGGGACGGAGGCACACTGTACACTCTTAAAAATGAGCTTCACCGCATAGCACGCTCCTAGCCAACCATAATCTCGAATGATATCGTTATCTGCCCTGATTTGCTGAAAACGGGAGGCGTACGCCTTTTTTGTGACACTTATGCTGTTCATAATTGTCACAAAAAAGGCGTACGCCTCCCGTTTTCAGCAAATCAGGTAAGATAACGATATCATTCGAGATGATAATTGGCTAGGAGCGTGCTATGCGGTGAAGTTCATTTTTAAGAGTGTAGATGAGAGGTGCGCTATAGAGTCTGTCAAAACAGAACTTCACCACATAGCACGCTCCTAGCCAACCATCATTCCGAATGATATCGTTCTGTGTCCTGGTTTGTTCAAAACAGGGGGGTGGCGCCTATCTGGGACATGCATAATGTGTCCCAGATAGGCGCCTCCTCCCATTTTCAACAAATCAATGTACACAATGATATCATTCGGAATGATGGTTGGCTATGAGCGTGCTATGTGGTGGAGTTCTGTTTTAGCACTATTGGTGGCGTGCATGTGACGTCACACCATAACTCTACCCGTGCTTTTCCCCTCTTTATGGTGAACCGGCACACCCTACCGCACCCCACCTATACTGTTTGGTTGAAGATGGGGAAGCGTACAAGGACGCAGCTCAAGGGGAGATATCCTATGGAATATCCCGTGAGAGAGACAACGAGAGGAATAGTCCACGTTAACATGAGAATTCATGGAACAGGAATGGTCGCGAAGGGCTGGAGAGCGTCTCAGTATCGCCGATAGAACTGGCTGGTGCGTTGGCGCGCGGTGGCAGTGGCGGATTGTTCCATACATGTTCCCCTACACGAGATGCCCACCATCTCTGGTATCATTCGAATCCTTAATAGGCGATCATTCCGAGCAATCTCATAATTTTTGTAACATTCTGTTGTGTTGCTGTAGTACACAGGCCGGCCTTGTCGTCGTCTTCAACATCATCCCGTCCGTCGGCAAAGCGTTTGAGCCGCACAAGCACCCAAACACGTGATATCGCATTGACACCGTACACCTCTTGCAACAGTTTCAGGCACTCCCTCCGCGATTTATTTATTTATTTTTTTTCAATTTCAGGAGGAATTTCAGATTGGTCCGCTGCCCCAGTTTGACGCGATCCACGATCCAGGCAAGACAACCGCGTGGCAGTCTCAGTAAGCACCGCTGGCACAAACACAACAAATGCCAACGAGACGCAGCTTATCACATTCTCTACCGGAAGGTTCGCGGTGTCCCTTATTGCGCATGCGCTTCCCGCTCAGGAAGGCTATATGGGACGCGGAGTCTCGTTATTTAATAGCCGCACCTCGTACACTTTCCCTTGACCTTTCTATAATTAATTCAGATGTTGATCTCGCAACGGGCCGCGCAAGACGTTTTGCGCAAATAGTTTTATTTATACGAAAACTGTACACCGGTATATTTCGTGTGACGAAATAAGCGAGCCTTTACGGAGGCATTTCGTAATTTTGATCTCGCAATAGGGATCTTCAACGGAGCACAAAGCAGACATGATGATGATGATGATTGAAAGAAGAAGAAAAAAGGGATTGTAGCCACAAAGCAGACATCGAAAGTATAGGTTCCATGAGTTGGCCTCCGTGCACGCACAATTCGTGGAATCGTGACAAGCTTTAAAGGTACTATAAAGCAGTCGAGGTGCAGCCTTATGTTTTGTGTGCCCTGAATTGTGTACGTCCTCCCAGGAGTAAAATGCCGCAAAATTTTCTCACACAGACGTTATAGCTCCCGAAAAAATGCAAATTTAAATCTACTGGCAGCACTGTGGCGAAGCAGGCCGACGAAACGCCAACTCCGCCAAGTACGGCGGCGAAAATGTCGCATGCGCACGACTGTGGGCCAAACAGAGCGACGTACGATAGCAGCGCCACGGTGCTGAAACAAGACCCAGGTATAGACGTTTAGGTACTGAGTGCAAGATTCGGGTTTTGTTTATTTTCTTTCACACAAATTACATTTTCTCAAAAGGTAGTATTTGCAAATCTCAACAGGAAAGCCATCTGTTTTTCAGTCTCCTTGCTTACAGGGTTGCTTGACAAATTGAGGACTGCTTCCCACCAGGCGTCGCCCCGACATTCTTGACTGTGTTTTTATTTACCAATTAAAAATTGTACCATGTGACTTGGTTTTTTGATATATGCTTCACCACTTGTAACAGATCCTCAAACCTGAAGAAGTGCAGCCTACTGCACGAAAGTCTTGCTTTTTAATGTATATAGTAAACAGTTGATGCTCTTAACTCTCTTTGTTATTTTTGATTCTGCATCGCCGGAAACTTGTACGTTGTTTTTCTTCACGTTCTACAATTAAAAATAACGTCGAGTAAATTCCTGCGCATGTTACTTGTTGTGCTGAACCTTTGAGTCTAGCACTCTCACGTCATGCTGATTGCATAGGTTCGACCTCGACTGCTTTATAGTACCTTTAACCTTATAGGTACACAGGGCCCCCTGTGATCATAAATACACAGCCTCGTAGGTATAGTGAACGAAGCCCAAGTGTTCTGTAATGCACGGTCAAAACAGATATATTTTTTTCCTTTTTTTTTTCATACCGCAGCCTTGCTAAAGCTGTGGCAGGAGCAGGCTTGCATGGTGCACATCATCATGGTACAGATTACACCGGGAATCGAATTCCATAAACATATCGTGCGTGGAAAAACAAAAACCAGACAAAACTATATTTAGACACACCATATTTAGACACACAAAAACATATTTAGACGACGGTGCACACGTCGTACGTGCGTCGTTTCATTAGAGAGGGAGGACGAAGCTTGCGATATTTGTATACCAGGAGCCCTATTCTCGTCAAAGTAATGGACCTCGGTTACTTGGTGTCTCGCCTGGCATTGGATATTACGTGAAGAAGACGCGAAGAACAGAAATGGATGTCTCGCGCCCTCAACCAACAGTCGAGCTCTTGATCCTGCAATCTTCGTGATAAAGTATACTTTATCACGACGATTGCAACACGTTACTGTAACTAAGCAACTTTTTTCGGTAAGTTTTAACTCAACTCGCTGCTTTTGAGCCCCAGTAACCTCTCGAGGAGCTCGTTCCTTTTTCCGATAACTTTGTCGAAGTAACTTGGGCGTCTAAGTTCCTTTTGTTCGATTCAGACTCTGGCCCTGTTCTCGTCAAAGTAATGGACCTCGCTTACTGCGTGTCTTGCCTGTTATTGGTCGTTACGTCAAGAAGGCATGAAGAACAGAAATGAATGTCACGCGTCTATCACTCTCAGAAAAAAGTGTGGAGCAGTTACACCTTTTAGGTGGTAATGGTTGTCGCATATGTTGTGCCTAAAAGGTTGCAAAGTTCTACCTGCTACCTACACTCTTAAAAATGAACTTCACCGCATAGCACGCTCCTAGCCAATCATCATTTGGAATGATATCGTTATCTGCCCTGATTTGTTGAAAACGGGAGGCGTACGCCTTTTCTGTGACAATTATGAACAGCATAAGTGTCACAAAAAAGGAGTACGCCTCCCGTTTTCAACAAATCGGGGCAGGTAACGATATCATTTGAGATGATGGTTGGCTAGGAGCGTGCTATGCGGTGAAGTTCATTTTTAAGAGTGTACGAGTGATATGGTTACCGATGGTTACCGATGATTCGATGAGCGATGGGGGCGTACGCCTCTTTGTAGCTATTTGTATATATGATAATTACTTTTACCACCTTTTTACACCGTTTATCAGACGCTATGTTGACCTAGGTGCTAACTATATAGAAGTTACCACCTTTTCGCACCCTTTTTTGTTAGAGTGAATAGTCGAGCACTTGCATGAAGACTGCAGGATCAAGTGCTCGGCTATTGGTTGAAGGCGCGTGGCATTCATTTCTCTTCTTCACAGCTTCTTCACTTAACGACCAATGACAGGCGAGACGCAGAGTAACTGAGGTCCATTACTTTGACGAGAACAGGGCCTCTGAATCGAACACAAGGAACATGGAACTTAACCCCAAGTTACTTTGACAAAGTTATCGAAAAAAGGAGCGAGTTCCCCGAGAAGTTATTGGGGCTAAAAGCAGCTTAGCTACAGTAACGTGTTGCTTGCAACGGGTCACCCCCCCCAAGCAGCCCTGCTAACATGGACTGTCGCATGTGGGCCAGGTCAAGCAGTTACCCGTGGAGCGGAGCACGATGCATGCTCTGTCCTTCACCTGGGCCGCGAGTAAGGGAATACGGCGTCTCCAAAACCACTTAGAAAGGCGTGGTCGAAAGGCACGTTAAATCGAAACCGATGTCTGAATACTTTCTAAGCTACGTGGAACGCGAATCGTGACGCGATAGGTTAGAGCGTGGCCAATTACACGCCTATACGAGGAGCACACAGCCATGCTCTGCTCGATGAGTTCCCTGGTATGGAAACCTAGTAATGAAGCCCCCCCCCCCCCACACACACACAAAATAATAATAAAGAAAGAAAAACTCCCCACGGGGTAATATAATAAAGAAATGCAACGAACGGTTCACTTGGCTTTGAAGAGGTCTCGAAATATGCCGCGTACGTCAGCGACTTTTTTTTCGTAACCCTCACATTACAGAGAGTAGAAAGGTATAGTCTAAAAAGCGTAACTTCCTAACTGTGAAGGATATACTCATCAGATTCTTATACCTTAAGTACACGGCAAAAAACTTAATGCGTTAATGCATGCATCAACCACGACCGTGCTCTCAGCGGCTATGGAGATGAGCCACATTCATCCGCATGGACAGCTACCGCTAGCCTGACAGAAAGCGTGTGTTTCAAAATCGTCTTCAGTGATTGGCTGACATTTTGGCTGGCTCTGGCGATTGACTGACTTTTTGAAGCAGCTCCCGTCGCTCAGTGGTTAGCGTGCTGGCTATGTCCCGTCGAGACTGGGAGGTACCCGGGTACGAATCCCCGTGCCGACCGGGTTTTTCCAGGTTTTTTTTTTTTCAGACGTTCTCAGACCTTTTTTTTTACCCCAGTAGGGGTGCTTAAGGTACTAAAAAATGAAATTAACTGAAATATGTCAGCACAGCTCCCTCGGAAGTCTGCCAAGGACGTACATTCCTCAAGGGCGTTAGTCGTGACGTTGCCCAGCTCTGTGAGGCCGACAACGGCGACCCCTTTCACCACCACCACCACCTGGGGCTTAATCGCTTCATCGTCGTTACGTTCGTTGCGAGCTAACGAGTGACGGGAAATTCAAAAAGATGGACACGTGACACGTTGCGCGTGACGTATACCATGCCCTTCACGTATCGCGCGAAGAGCGCCGTGTACGTGTTTTATCGCGTGCCTCTCGTTGGCTCGTAACGCGTGCTAGCGCTTAAGCCCCGAATTTATGTGGCTACGTGCAAATGAGCGAGAGGGGCATTAAACAGGCTTTCTGTACGGCTTGGGACAAAAGTTTACGGAACACCGGAGTGTCGCATTTCTCCACTGGAGCGACAACCCACACTCTTAGAAATGAACTTCACCGCACAGCACGCTCCCAGCCAACCATAATCTCGAATGATGTCGTTAACTGCCTTGATTTGTTGGAAACCAGAGGCGTACGCCTTTTTTTGTGACAATTATGAACAGCATAAGTGCCACAAAAAAAAAAGCGTACGCCTCCCGTTTTCAACAAATCAGGGCAGACAACGATATCATTCGAGATTATGGTTGGCTAGGAGCGTGCTATGCGGTGAAGTTCATTTTTAAGAGTGCAGCAGCAAACAGGAGTGGGTACACATGCTGAGACATGGATGGAATTGCCGGACATCCGTTTCTTATTCGATCTCTTCCTGACAGCTAGCAGGGAGCGGCTCCGATGATGAAATATACCATCGTAAACTTTGCCCCAAGCTGTACCTATAGGTGGCGTTGGGTATCACCCACCTCCACTGTACTCGTACTATAAATAAATGGATCCAGTAGCGTAGCCAGAAACAAACATTTCGGGAGGGGTTCGATGGGAACCTTAGCAAAGCGACTCAGAGCCATACACTCTTAAAAATGAACTTCGCCACATAGCACGCTCCTAGCCAACCATCATCCCGAATGACAACGTTCTCGTCCCCGATTTGTTGAAAACGGGAGGAGGAGCCTATTTTGTGCCTATTATGCACGGCACAAAATAGGCTCCTCCTCCCGTTTTTTCAACATATCAGGGGCGAGAATGTTGTCATTCGGGATGATGGTTGGCTAGGAGTGTGCTATGTGGTGAAATTCATTTTTAAGAGTGTAACCGTGCCGCACGTACGCCTTTTTTGTGACAATTCACATGACCGCATAAGTGTCACAAAAACGCGTATGCCCTTGGGTTTCCAACTAATCAGGAGAGAGATCGATGCCTTGCGGGATGATGGATGGCTACACTGTTAAAACAGTGCTTCCCCACTTATCACGCTCCAACCCGAACGATATAATTCTGTGTCCAGATGTGTTGAAAACAGGAGGAGACACTTATCTGGGGCACATTCTGTATGTCCCAAATATAGGCGCCTCCCCCTGTTTTTAACGATATCAATCGGAATGGTGGTTGGCTTGGAGCGTGCTATGTGGTGAAGTTCTGTTTTAACAGTGTAGGAGCGTTCTACGCGAAGAAGTTCTGTGTGTGTAACAGGAAGTAAATAAATAGACGAATAAAAGGTGACAGATACCGTCTTCCCAAACTAATGCAACCGTCACGCGCAAAGTACCGACGTCGAAGAGTACATTATTACGCATTGCGTAAAGGGTTAACGCGAAAGTATACGCTGTGGGGGTGGGTGGGTGGGGTGGTGGAAGTAGCTTGCCGTTGTTGACCGCACTCAAGTGGGCATCGTTACGACTGTAGCAAAAAAAAAAAAAAAGAAAAAAAAAGGGGGTAGAAGAGAGTTGATGGTTTCAAAGTAAGGCATACACTCTAGAAACAGCACTTCACCACATAGCACGCTGTGTGCCAACCGTTGCCAAGAATGATAGGGTTATCGCTTCTGATTCGAAGAGAGAGGGGGCGTACGCCTTTTTGTGGCAATTTTCATATATCCAAATTGCCACAAAAATGCGTACGCCCACCTCTCTCTTCGAATCAGAGGCGATAACTCTATCATCCGTGGCAATGGTTGGCGCACAGCGTGCTATGCGGTGAAGTTCTGTTTTTAGGGTGTAGGCAGGATGAACGATACTGATGGGACGGAGATGCACTGTAGATGAGAGGTGCACTAAGAGTGGTCTTTTCGCGAGGCCCGTTGCTTGAAGAAAACGCATGAGGTTGCGAATTTTTGTAAGTCGTTCTGCATATGAACCTTCGGGGACGAGGACGTCCGTCAGTATGCCAAGCCTGGCGTGGGGAAGGTGAGTTTCCCGCATAGTATGGTATGCGCGGCATTCTGTCAGGATATGTTCGATAGTCTCCGGATGATGACAGTGACCGCAACTGGAATCGTCCCTGGAGCCGATCTTGAACAGTTGCGAGTTCGTGAACGCAGATCCCGTGCGTAGCCGATGGAACATTGTCTGCATGACTCTGGGAAGATCTTTCGTGGGAAGAGAGGGTCGATGATTCTGCATGATGTCCTGTATGCCAGGATGACGCACTTCAACCAGCTGTTTGACGGCCATGTGCCTGTCGGTGTTGGCCGGAACTGGTAAGGATGGGCTGCAGCTAACGTGTGCTGATGATGCTAGCTGGTCCGCTCGTTCGTTGCCTCTGATGCCGACATGAGACGGGATCTATTGAAGGGTAAGAACACTTCCGATTAGCTTATGCTGGGCACACGACCTCCTTATACAGCGGGCTAGGATGCTACCACACATGCGGTTCATCACGCTACAGAGGGCACTTCTGGAGTCCGTAAGTAAAACGGCCTTAACTATTCCAGTGACTTGGACCGCAGCAGCTGCGTGTGACAAGGCCAGGAGTTCGGCCGTCGTAGATGAGATAGGGTAACGAGCTGATTTCCCTTGCCAGGCCACGTTCGTTAATGGGATGTAGTACGCACTGGTAGCGCTTTTGGCACGGTTGTCTTGGTGACTTGGAGCGCTGCACACAGGAACCACAAGGCACCAGTTAAGGCTCTGCGACTCCAACCTTTGCAACCGACGCAAAGTCCCAGAGGATACACACCTCATAATCATGCACTGTCCAGAATATAGCCAAGCCACACTTAAACTCCAACAGACTCTAGCGGCACTGGACAACAGGCCTTTCTCCTTTTGCAAGATTATTGGAAGACGGCCCACGAGGCATCAACAATCCAAAGCACCGAAAGCGCTCTGCGCTTTCTTAAGACGCAGCGGTATAAAAGACCGCTTCTAAATTCCATCACTCCCAATTATTACATTTTAACGCGTAAGAACTGGAGCTGCAGGCGCCCTTAGGGCAGCCACCTACCTCCAATACACCACACCTCAGTTTAGCTTATCTATTTATAAAAGGATACTTACTCTCCCAGGAGAACGAAAACAACGAAAAAAGCGGGAAACGACACGCGTGAATCTCAGACATACGTGTCTGAGATTCCTGGCGCACGCCAGCTCCCGTGGCTCAGTGGTTAGCGTGCTGGCCATGTCAGGGCGAGACTGGGAGGTACCCGGGTTCGAATCCCGGTGCCGGCTGTGCTGTCTGGGGTTTTTCCTGGGTTTTCCTCAGACGCTTTCAGACGTATGTCGGCACAGTTCCCTTAGAAGTCGGCCCAGGGCGTCAGTCGTGACGTTGCCCACCTACGTGAGGCCGACAACGGCAAGCCCTTTCACCACCCACCACCACCACCTGGCGCACGTCAAAAGAACCTCAGGTGGTCGAAAATGTCCGCAGCCCCACCCCACGGCACGTACAACATGTCGCCACACTGGGCAGACAAACCTTACGTGGAATATCACGGTACCCTTATTATTATTAACCACCTCGCGTGGCTCAGTGATTTGCGCGCTGGCCATGTCACGTCGAGACTGGGAGTTACCCGGGTTCGAATCCCGGTGCCTGGGGGTTTTCTGGGGTTTTCCCTGGGTTTTCCTCCTGGGTGGGCCCACCCCCATGAGGGCGACAACGGCGCTCTTTCGGAGCCCTTCCAGAAGCACTAGAGTCACCAACTAAGCTACGCTTCAGAGTATCGACACTGAGTTCCAAGAGCGAGCACGCGCCATCTTGTTTCCGCGCCACGCCACCCACGTGCGCTGCGAACTTTAGCGCACGATGCCATCTATCGTGCGCGGGTGAAATGTTCCTTTCGTTTGCAAGCAGCTGTTGACGGCCTTGAGCTCACCGTGACATCCTCTTGACGCTCTGGTTGACTTTACATGGATTATCGCACAACAATCATACACGCTTCTCAATCCCACGGGGAGCATTATGTTAGCTGTCTTTGATCCTCAACTGGGGATGACACCGGTGTGGTGCGGAAACAAGGTGGCGCTCCTACTCTCCCTTGGACCTCAGTGTCGATACTCTGACAGGAAGCTTATTTAGTGACTCTAAAACAACGATGAAAGATGAAAGTCACTGAAAAGGTTAGCCAGCTGTAGGGATCGAACCCACATCTTCTGGATTGCCGCTACAGCTGGCTAACCTTTTCAGTGACTTTCATCTTTCATCGTTGATTTCTTAGGCAATTTGAGGCTTTGTTTGTATCTGTCCCTTCTATGTCGTTCCAGCCTCAGAACATCAGTTTATCTCTTCTAAAACAAGGCGTGAAGAAGCAGGTTGATTCATCGGCAATCCTTCTTTTCTCCGCCATCTTGAGGACGACGCGAGCGCCTCTACAGGTAGTTGGAGAGGCGAATAGCGTGAGACATTTGTGAAAGTCGGTAACGTATTGTCTTGCTTAGCTCAAGATCGCGGTTTCGATCATGGGCGAGGATCGCAGTAGTATGGGGGGGGGGGGGGGTAAACATAGCTTCCAGCGCCGTGTGTCGGAGATTTCCGGCGCACGTCAAAAGAATCCCTGGTCGTCGAAATTATCCGCAGTCCTGTAGCCTGCGGCTCGTGCAGCATGTCGCCACACAAATAGGCTGACTCATCTTACGTGTAAATGTACTCAGATTACCTTACCACATTTCTGTAATTAATTAGCTTAGTTTAGTTTTAAAAAATAATTAACGATTTAATATACGAAACTTGAAATGCTCGCTGTAAAAAGACGCAAAAAGTGATTCAAGTTCCAGCTTCATACCCAAGGTTCTTGCGGCTTTATCAGCGCGGAATGCTTATAATCCTTTTTCGATCCTAATTTCGATCGTTCTAATCCTCTCTAATCCTATTACACCATAAACATGTCACAAACGCCGAGGAAACATGTCACGCTGAGGAAGAACTGATCCGATCATGAATATTTCGTTGCTATAAATAACTTTTTTTTTATTATCCTGACATGCCGATGTGTGTTACTGCTGCAGGAATGTCTGCATGCATAGCCGCTCTCAGATAAGACGCGCGAATGACCGCCGTGAGAGAGACCGAAACAAATTAAAATCAATAATGAGGACAAGATTTACGTTGTAAGGTGAGTCAGTCACCCTACATATTTATTGGCGACATGTTGCGCGTGCCCCGCAGAGTAGGAATATAGATATCTACCGCCAGGGGTGCTTGAACGTGCACCGGAAGTCTACGACCGTGCTGGAAGCAATAGAAGACCGAACCAGATTGGATTGCATTGGATTCCGACATTTTACTCTCACTTGGACGAGACTTTTGAACTACATGTTGAACTCCATTATCATCTCTGTTTTTCTCTGGACATCATCTCTTTGTTTTTTTTTTTCATCATCTCGTCATCTGTTTGTACTTTCTGTGTGTACGGGTACTGGGGTAGCCACTTCGACTTCGTAGAAACTCATATCCCGATTTTTTTCTTTATCACATCACACCACATCACATCAAGAAGTGTGCTGTGTCGGGAGGACGGATATAGGTAAAGCTCGACTTACGTGATCTTGGGAGAGTAAGTTTCGTAATAGGGGGAGCAATTTTCGTTTACCCAATTAGCGCAGCGTACGGCACACACGAACGATTCCACATCCTATTCACATCCTTTACATACACGCATCCTATTCTTGTATGCAAGGAGGAATAGACCTCTTCCCGAGAAACGTCATCATGACGCTGGTAGACAGACTGAAACCGAAACAAATCGGAAGGGGAGGGCTGGGATCCACGAGAGGGCACTTGTTCGCTGCCTCCTATTGAGAGAAAAGTAGGACCGAAGGACGCGTCCCTTTCAGAGACCATCGTAGTCTCCTCAAGACCCTGGCTTTCTGGCACGACATTGTTCGCCCCCTATAGCTTCGACCGTAGTTCAGTTCTACCAAATTGGTGGCGCTGTCGAACACTATGACGTCATTTGTTTACAAACATGGAGAGGCCTATTCACATTTTACAGAAAGAAGTCCGAGTTTAAGAATAAGGTTTCCCCAACGGCAACCCAAAATGCACGTATACCTTGAGTTCTTTTGTAATTTCGTGTGCGTAATTCAATTAATTCGACATAATGCAACATTTCGTTCAAAATATCGACGTTCAATTTGTGTTACACAAGACGACGCGTGATAGCCATTCTGAGGCTGGAACAGAAATAAACGAACACAACACAAGCGTCAAGGTGCTAACCACTACGTTACGCCTGCTTTGACTCCTGCCCAAGCAGCACAACATCTTGGTCAAATATTGGGCCGACATTACCGCTTTTGGCGCAATAGACCTCTCCCTGTTTGTAAACAAATGACGTCATAGTGTTCGACAGCGCCACCGGTTTGGTAGAGTTGAACTATGCTCGAAGCTATGGGGCGAAGCTAAGGTTCGCGCCCGAAAACCACGGTCTTGAGGGGACTCCGATGGTCACTGAAAGGGACGCGACCTTCGGTCCTACTTTTCTTTCAGTAGGAGGCAGCGAACAAGTGCCCATTCGTGGAACCCAGCCCTCCCCTGTCGATTTGTTTCGGTTTCAGTCTGTCTACCAACGTCATGATGACGTTTCTTGGGTATAGAGGTTTATACTGGGCCGAGATGTTGTGCTGCTTGGGTGCCGCTGTCTAGCTTTTTCCACTACTGCCATATTTCTTTTGACAGAGAGAGAGAGAGAGAGAGAGAGAGAGAACTTTTTGGACACACACACACACACACACAAAAAAAATAATAAGCAGTTTGCAATGGGGGCTGCGCAATCAAAGGATGCGTGTTTTGCTTATTCTCCGTGGCTCTGTTGGAAGTTGCGCAGCCATTGGAGGGGAGTTCAAGCGTTGTACTTGCACATAACTTCATTTTCATATTTCACATCTCATGTTTCGCGTGTAATGAGGTAGTGTACTGTTCTCGAGCGGTGAATCACCCCATGCCATAGTCATGATTCATTTGTTGTTGTTGTTGTTGTTGCAAGTTGCAACACCCTCCGCCGCACAACTGGAGCGATTTTTCCAAAAATCCAAAAGAACAGATTGGATCTTTGGTGTACGACAGTTCCACTGCGGCCCCACAGCGCCCGACTACCCTACTGTAACGCTCTCTGATAAGATTAGTCGAGATAAGATAAGATAAGTTTAACTGGGTTATGTTGTATTGGTAGGAGCTATAGGTGGCTGCCCTAAGAGCGCCTGCAGCTCCAGTTCTTATACGCGTTAAAATACTGGGAGGGATGAGAAAAAAAAAGCGATAAAAACCGGGCTGTTTGGTGGTACATTTTAAAACCGATAAATCCCCAGCGCAGGGGACACGGAAGGATGAGACGAACACGAAGCACTGCACTGACAAACAGACTTTAACGCACCAGACACACGCTTATTTACAGTATATGGAGCCTACATAAGCGACTCCGGAGTACGTCCGCATCCGCGGTTCCCTTTCCTTAGTGGTGATAGACATCCTGTGCGCCCTGAAGTCCCCACAAGATCGCTCCCACTACGTTGCCTTTCAGTGGGTTCCAGGGCATTGCGGAATAACTGGGAACCACGAGGCCGACGCTCCCGCTGCCGCTGCACACCAACAACGGCCTTCTATGCTCATTATACTCTCGAGAGGAGACAGAAGATCCCTCCTCAGGCATTTGTCCGATTCCTGGTCTACCCTACAGTGGCAACACGACATTCCAACTAAGTCCTCTTTGGGAAGTGTAGACCCAACGCTGTCATACCGGCTGCCTGCAAAGCTTCCTCGTCCTCTGAAGTCGCTCATCAACAGGCTACGTCTGAAAGTGGCCTTCACTCCGTCCTATCGATACCAGCTAGGCTGTGAGGCTAGGCTGTGAGGCTAGCCCTATGTGCAACGAGTGTGGTGTACTTGCCAACGTTGAGCACATACTCCTCCGCGGCCGGACCTATATCAACGAGAGGCGTACACTGCAGTCACAGCTTGCCACCCTTGGCTGCCGCCCCTTCAACTTGTCGACCATCCTCGGCCCTTGGGACACCGCGGCCGACTCCAGGGCGGCCTTACGTCATGTGGTTGACTTCTTTGAGGCGACAGGCCTAAAGGAGTCATTATGACCCCAGCAGCGCCCTCGGACATTCCCACCATCACGATCACGTTCAGCATCGCCATCGCCACTTCGATCATTCCCGTCATCTCAGATCGTCATTATTCATCATTGTCACCACTCATATTAGACCCCCTAGCTATGGGGTAGCGTTCCACTCCTAGCGTGGAAAACCTCCCCACTTCATCATCACAATATATATGTTGTTGTTGTCCGATGTACGTCGCGTATGTAGGCTCCCTATTACAGTACTGCTCACAACGCCCCCTAGTGGGAGCCAAGGCCGACATAATCAATTATCACACAAGAGCAACCAAGCAAATGCCCCCGACAACCTGTCCTCCTGTTAGCTTTCAATGAATTGCTGGATTTTATCAGTCAACAACACAGAAGGCACGCTAATACACTATCAGTCTATCACCTGCCTGTTGTATGAATAAGGCTTCTTTATAAAGAAGAATCCCTAGCTTCGTACCCCTAAAAGTCGTACACTCTTAAAAATGAACTTCACCGCATAGCACGCTTGTAGCCAACCATCATCTCGAATGATGTCGTTATCTGCCCTGATTTATGCTGTTCATAGTTGTCACAAAAAAGGCGTACGCCTCCCGTTTTCAACAAATCAGGGCAGATAACGATATCATTCGAGATGATGGTCGGCTAGGAGCGTGCTATGCGGTGAAGTTCATTTCTAAGAGTGTACGACTTTTAAACAAACCTTCGTTTTCCTGAACTGAACTTGAGGGGAACTTGAATTGAACCCTCGTTTTCGTGTTCGTCTCGTCCTTCCGTGTCCCCTGCACTGGGGTTTTATTGCTGTTAAAATAAGAGGGATGGAATTTAGAAGCTGTCTCTTATATCGATATCTTTTAAGAAAGCGTAGAGCGGTCGTTGCCATGGACACGAGCCACCGTCAGCCGCATGAGCAGCCACTGTCGTCTGCGAGTGATTCACTACTCGCAGACGACAGTGCTTTGGATTGTAGTTGCTTTGTGGGCCACCAGTGGTCGAGAGGGGAACCGTCCGTTGAACAGCGATGTTTATTCTACGATGTCTCGTGATGCGGATGCCGATGATAGTTCTTCCGTTGCATTTGCAACGCTCTCTATTGATATTTATGACCGCATAAGGAAAATGGTTGTAATTGCGGTGTGACACAGTCTCACGTGGAATCTTGCCCTCCGCCTGCGAGGAGGTCTGTCTGTTCAACAAAGGCGTGCCTATTAATGAGCGGTACCTACGAATGGTACGGAGGTGAGTCTCTCAATTGAGCCAAGGTCTCCGCGTGCCTCATACGCCGCATTAAGCTTTCAAAGCAAGCTCGTGCCGACGTTATTCTTGACCTCAAAAGTAGCGACGCATCTTCTTCAGGCAACGGACGTATATCTTGCGGTTCTCTCACTCGCTGAAAGAAACTGCCGCCCCGTCGCATATGATACACTCTTAAAAATGAACTTCACCGCATAGCACGCTCCTAGCCAACAATAATCTCGAATGATATCGTTATCTGCCCTGATTTGTTGAAAGCGGGAGGCGTACGCCTTTTTTGTGACACTTATGCTGTTCATAATTGTCACAGAAAAGGCGTACGCCTCCCGTTTTCAACAAATCAGGGCAGATAACGATATCATTCGAGATGATGGTTGGTTAGGAGCGTGCTATGCGGTGAAGTTCATTTTTAAGAGTGTACATGCATCCAGTGCGTGGTGAGATGATTATGATCAGATTGCATTAGCTGATTACTACATTCTACAAGCTGTACAGACGCGTTTTTACAGGCGTTTTTAGCGCGTGTGGAGGGGCTATAAGATGAAGGACTGCCCACTTAATAGTTATCGGAAATGTAACAAGGACAACGTCACCCTATTGTGGACTATTTGATTGAATTGAATCGAAATTATTGTGTATTTTCACAATAGACTGAGCCATCGTTTGCACGCACGAGGATAACAACAAGAGCTAAGTTTTATTACGATGACAATGACTGGGGAAGCGTCAAGTGTAATAAGAACTGGAAACTGCTCGATGGCCGGTACTCTGGAAAAAGCGCTACTCATGGTTTCAAGAGCGGCAGACAGGTGTCAGTACGGTGCAGGAAGGCAACATGGCGGCGCCGCAATAGTGTAAAGATGGCGGCCTTTTACACACACACATACACACCCTCTCCCTCACACACATATTCTCAGGAGTGTTGTGCACAAAACGCCCGTTAGGTGTTGCTTTGTGTACTGTGATGATGGTGATGACCATTGGAGATTTTATGGCACAAATGCAACTAAGGCTACAGTGCGCAAAACAATGGTGAAAATTGACACTGGTTAAAGTTGAACGATTATGCTACAAACCATATGCTAGGCCAATTGGGACATAAAGCATATGACACGATACGGTAAAAACTTGTGTTTGAAAGCAGATTGATAGCCAACACCGAACGGGGGGCAGCACCTTAACCGTCCGATTGGTGGAAGTGGTTTCGCGTGCTCTCGTTTGATAAGCGCCAATCCGTCATCAACCCTTCACTGTTAAAACAGAACTTCACCACATAGCACGCTCCTAACCAACCACCATACCGAATGATATCATTCTGTGTCATGATTTGTTTAAAACAGGCGGGAGGCGCCTATCTGGGACAGATTATCTTGTCCCAGATAGGCGCCTCCCCCCTGTTTTCAGCAAATCATGACACAGAATGATATCATTCAGTATGATGGTTGGTTAGGAGCGTGCTATGTGGTGAAGTTCTGTTTTCACAGTGTTTACTCGCCTCTTATCGCAACAACATGGTTATCGACGTTGGCGGCTCCCGTATAATGCCTACAGTTCCCACTTGGCGACGCCCGACGCGACGAGGCGGGTGGTGACATCGATAAATGTCGAGAGAGAACACGATTGTCGTGTTTCCGCTAAAACGGAGCGCTCACCGCCGCGCAGCGACTGACGTAACTCTTTCAACATTCCCTTGGTCCACTTTCGTTTCAGTTCGTGCCGCGGCACGTGCTGTGGCGCTCTGTGGCTTTCGATTTGGATGCTTCTGCGGCTCGCCAAGTTCATGCTTTTCACTGGGAAGCAGAAGCGCTGCAATGTCAGAAAATGTATTCATTCGATAGCCTGGAGCCAACACCACCCAGACAGAAAAAGCATGCTTACTCGTCGGCATGACGTAATAACTAAGAGTTAGCCAATGAGGATCGTGTTTTCAACGGCCGTAGCCAATCGCGAACACGCTTTCAGTGGTCGTAGCCATGGGGACGAGTCAGCGTCAGCCGCATCGTCGTCTCTCGTCTGTCGTCTGCAACTGTCGTCTGCGTGTGGTGAACGTCTCCGCGTACTAAATAGGAGAACAGAATAAAGGGCAAAACTGTCCCATATTTTTCTCAAAACTTATTTACGCTCCGCCTCACGATTTCAACAAATCAGGGACGAGAACGTTGTCATTCGGGGTGATGGTTGGCTAGGAGCGCGGTATGTGGTGAAGTTCATTTTTCCCTTAGAAGTTCCCTTAGAAGTCGGCCCAGGACGCACATTCCACCAGGGCGTCAGTCGTGACGTTGCCCACCTTTGTGAGGCCGACAACGGCGAGCCGTTTCACCATCACCACTACCACCACCTGATTTTTAAGAGTGTAGAGCAGAACGTTATGTGTCCCTACGCGTTGGCGTCTGATTGGGTGCTACAGTTCTTCAAATGACGTAACAATGGATAGAGGTATCTGGATGGCGGTACGTCTACTCGCACGTATCCGACGAAAAAGTGCGGTTTTGTATCCACGCTGCACACGTTATGAATGAGAAGTATTGAAGAGTAAATTGTAAATAGAATTACGAAGCGTAGAAGAACAGTATTACAGCCGTTACACCCGTAACTAAATACCTGCAGATAGGAGTTCTAACCTCCTTTAAAGGAACACTAAAGTGCAAAAATTTATTTTGAAATGAAATGCCATTACCACCCATTACTTTGAAACCAAGAGAAGAGGAACTAGACTCATCTGTAGCGCCGGTCGTGACTTATGAGCGAGAGAAAGTACAATTTACCCTTTCCTCCTCACTCTCCGACTCAAGAAGCCTACTACTATACATACACGCCTCCGATTTGTCTCCTCAGATGATGTCTCGCGATGATTGGACAAATCGTCTGAGGAAACCAGTGAGACCCCGCTCTGCATTGCCGACCTTCTTGAGAAGGCGAAGGAGAAGGAAAAATTGCGGTTTCCCTCGTCCATGAACCACGAACGATGATCAATGGGGAGTTTCATCGTCAGGGGTGATACTCTACACCATTGCTGGTGGTGATGTGGGGAATTAAATAATGAGTCCCGTCACAATAAGGATCGAAGTCCTATGACGTCCAAAAAGAGCTTCGAAAGCAGAGCGTTGGAGGGCTGGACTTGGTTAGGGACTAAGCAATTTTGAGAGAGAGAGAGAGAGAGAGAGAGAGTCCAACGAATCCCGTTTTGTTGTTTAACGGTTCGTTTTCGGTCAGTTTCAAAGTAACGGTATCTTCCATTCCGAGAGGAGTGTCCCTTTAAAGGAGCACTGACATTCATTGAACGCTTCTCGAAACCCTCTTTCATTCGTCAAACTGTTCGTGGGGAGTCATCATGCAAAATATTTTCGCCGTCGTGCAGTGTATCGGAAAAGCAGCCGCTTCTTCTTCTTCTAACCGTGTATTCACACGAGCGACATTTCCCCAGAAGCGGAAGATGCGAAAACCGTCATACCTTTCTGCTGTCACGTACACTGCTAACCGTGGGGAATATCCTGCGCCACAGCCACAAGATATTTCGTAGCAGACGACAGGAAAAGACGCTGGCGTCGTCGTCTGCTAAGTGTCGTCTGCTAAATGCGCAGTACGCCACTCCCGGTATTCCGCACCGTGTGAATGCTCAACACAACACAGGACGGAACTTGGGCTCTGTAAGCAGTGTTTTTGCTTTTTCTTCCGCTAGAATCTTCCGTGAGTATGTCGCTCGTGTGAATACACGATAACTGAAAAGTATCTGGAGCTATATATGTGAGCTCCCTGGTGGGCACCTGCAGCTCCATTTCTTTTGTGCTTCAGCGTAAGGGTGAAGACGTACGTGTCTTGCACGTGTGACGCTCTGACATGAGCGTCACTGTTTCCTTCACGCTCTCAGCCGCGGTCGGTCCACACGACCCTCTTCTTCTTCTTCTTCATTATGGGCTTATAGAGATGTTAGCCAAGCTAGGGCTGGCTTGCTACTCCTCGCGACACATTCTTCTCCTTGGCGTTCACATCTTGTTTCTTCCTTCTCAGCTCACGCGTTGCTTATCACGAGATAGAGTGCGCGTTAAAGCGTAATAGGATACCCGTTAAGAAGATTTTCAGGTACTTATGTCGACGACTTTCTGGTTATCTCAGGAGGAGGAGGAGGGGGGGAGTTGAAGTGCCAAAACCAGATCCTTTTCATTTTCATTTCCATAGTCCCGGAACTCTAGTTGACGGTGGAAGACGACTTGAATGTCCAACTTCAGCTTTTAGATCTTTTGTTGATTGACAAGGATGGAGATCTCTGTTGGCGATACCAGTCACGGAAACCCGTTCTTTCCATTTAATCCCTCGCAGTCAAAAACTTGTAAGAAGAGGAACCGCAAAACCTGCGCTTAAGGAGAACGCGAAAAGACACAAATTCCGAAATAAAGTCTGCCGCATGCAGAACTTAAGCTAGCTCTATTCTAGACTATGGCTCTACGATATGGCGTCCGGAAGCTATAAACTTCTACCCGAGAAACGTCATCATGACGTTGGTAGGCAGACCGAAACCGAAACAGATCGGAAAGGCAGAGCTGGTTTCCACGAATGTGCATTTGTTCGCTGGCTCCTATTGAAAGAAAAGTAGAACCCAAGAAAGATGAAAGTCACTGAAAAGGTTAGCCAGCTGCAGGACTCGAACTCATATCTTCTGGATTGCCGATCCAGGGCTCTACCAATGGACAATTTCCATATTCGCGTCGCCCCTGGCGACGGAATGTCGAACGTCGTGTCTTTCCCCCCAATAATGGTGACGCGCTATTCGGACTGCCACGTTGCGTGGGAAAGTAGCGAGAGAAGATTGGAAGAAGAATGCGGAAAGAGTGAAAGCGCATTGTACTCGTTACCAGACCTCAAACGTCCGCGTAACTTTGAAACCGATTATCTCCCCACAATGAACATGACAGTTTCCCGCAGGTGGGTCCATAGCGATGTTTTCCACTCAAAGATGGCGGACTCAAGGGCTGGGCATGCGCATACGCGTTGTCGGAAATGGCGCATTGAGCTAAGCTAACACGCCTTCTCAGCGACTTCCAGGGTGCGTCCATCTGAAGGGACAAACCAGCCACTCTCTCTCACTCATCCTCCTTTCACTCTTACATTTTTGCTCACTCACACACACATTCATACGACGGGATCGACGCAGGCGGCAACTGATGAACATGAAAGGCTTTGTATGTATTTGCCCCTTCTATGTTGTTCCAGCCTCAGAACATCAGTTCTTTCATGTAGAACCCAAGGTTGCATCCCTTTCAGGGATCATCGTAATCCTAGCTCTCAAGACCGTGGTTTTCGGGCGCGACCTTTTTCGCCCTATAGCTTCGAGCATAGTTCAGCTCTTCCAAACCGGTGGCGCTGTCGAACACTACGACGTCATTGGTTTACAAACAGGGAGATGTCTATTAACGAAGATCAATGTAATAAAACAGACTCAAAGCAACAGACCTGCATTCCCTTTACGTCTCCCCCGTCACACATGCTATAGAGTCGGCTCGTGTTTTCACATTATAACACAGGGTCAGAGGTGAATGTTTAAAGACACTTAGGCAATAATCTCGAATAATGATACATGTATCGATCCATCAGAATATTTCAGTACGTGACAGAGAGGACGTTCTCGTGCCATGCAATCGAAACAAGCTATACTTTCCTATTACATATAATAACCCAAGCAGCACAACATCTTACCCCAATGTTTGGTCTAATATCGGCAATAGAGGCCCAATATTGGCCGTTATTGCCAATATTGGTTGCTGGAAATTGGTTGGATATTTTGGATTGCTGGTTGAATTTTTTGTGTGAAAATATACCACTCAAATTTTGATGAATATTTTTCTCAAGCAAGCAGACGTTGAGTGCTTCACAGGAAAAAAAAAAAAACACACACACAAAAAAACAGATTGGCAGCTCGTATAGTCGTTGCGAGAAAAATCGTCAAAATAAGCATTTTTGAGATTTGGCCGGTATTGCCAATATTGGACCAATACTGGCTCAAGATGTCGTCGTGCCGCTCGGGAATATGAATGTACCATTACAAAGAAGCCGCTCTTGGGTCGAACGCGGCTACAAGTTTATAGTTAGTTTGCTTACTACGTTGGGTCGGTAACCCTGCGTTCTTTTAATGACAGCTGCAGGGACGCGCACAATGAACCCTCGAAAAAAAGACGCTCCATCAAAGCTTCAATCGGCTTTCGTCCATGTTGCCACAATGGCTAACATGCAACAATAAAAGACCCCCCCCCCCTCCTTTTTGGCGCCACTCGCGCCCTGAGGGTGATGCGAGTGACCGCACGGCCGTTTCTCCCGCTAATAACAGAGCTTCTCCACAATGGTACACTGGTTCGATCGAACGCGGTGACAACTTGCCCGCGTCAATTTCCAGGAAGAAATGTTTCTCCTCCCTGGACACCGGTGGACTCCGTGCGAAGGAGCGTCGACCTCTCGGTCAGCTGACACACACACACACACATTGTGGTCACTTGATTGTTACGGCGTACGTAGTGCGCATATTTGTATCATCGGCACCAGAGTTGTACACGTTACTCGGAAAAAGGTAATTGATTACAATTACTGTTACTACTGCGCGAAAAGTAATTCTTTACCGTTACAAATTACTTCATCAAAAATGTAATACGTTACCGATTAAAAATGTAACTCGTTACTTTTCCCGTTACTTTTAACTTGTGGGTCACAGCAAAGCCGACAAGCCTGCAGTGAATGCAACCATGCAGCTGTTGTTGCAAATTCTAATATGAGACACCAACATACATGATAAGTGAAATTCACAAATACATTTGAAAGCAACATACAAAACACATACACGCGTTTATTACAAATTTATATACATATTTAAGAGAACATCGAAACATTGTTATGTTCAGCCTGCACCATTTATCAATATAGTCACCTATTTTACTGTTGCTCCAGTAGGTCTCGGTTGTAAGGGATGTTACTGTGGTGTGCATGGAAGACGTGGTGACTAGAGACGGGCGTCACTGTGACCTCTGCGTCATTGCTTCAGTCGAACTCGTGGTGGAACAGAAGAACAGATTGGCTTGCTGAGAAGTGTTGCCATTGTTGACACAAGGTTAAAAAGGTAATCGATTACTCAGTAATTGATTACCGAAAATTGTAATCAGATCACTTGGAAGATTACTTGCTCACAAAATTAATTGATTACGTTAAAAAATTACAGAAACAAGTAATTGATTACTAGTAACGCAATTACTAGTAACGCGTTACGTTGAACTCTGATCGGCACATCTTGATCGCGTATGTAGGGAACCTGATGATGCTACCCGTGGCAACTGGAGAGAATCGCCGGCTCATTGGAAGACAGAGTAACCCGAAAGCTCCTATCACTCTAAGAAAAAAAAAAAAGAAAAGAAAGAGTAATGTTACTCCTTTTGGGGGACTAAATGCATCGCCACATACATTAGTCCCTTTCGGGAGTAAATCCGAGGGAGTAAATGAATGTCACAGAGTGGAGACTGCATTTCACGCTCTGCTTGAAGTATCAGGTACATAATTCACAGTGATGGCCGGTAGTTAACTACATGTAATTAAACTACTAGTTAAACTACCTGATTGTAGTTAAAAAGTAGTTATCAACTACTTGCAGAAATGTAGTGGTAACTACTAGTTAAACTACTATTTCGAGTAGTTAACTACAGTAGGTTACTGCAGGCGCCAACTATATACTTCCGATTTTGCCGCAAGCTTTACGGAACGACTGTGCTTCCGACTTTTACCTTGAGTTGCTTGTTTGATGAGAACGGAGGTGCAGATCAATTGTGCCGTGCATGTGTACTAAATCTTCACGTTTATCACTGCTTGTGATTCATATTTAGGTGTCCAAGAACACTTTAGAATGGGATTGGTGTTGATGGACAACGTTAAGTAGTTATAGATGTAGTTAAAATACATGTTGCAGTAGTTAAAGAAGTAGTTTTAACTACCTCTCCTGAAAAGTAGTTGAACTACTAGTTAAACTACTCCATCGCGAAGTAGTTAGTAGTTATAGTTAAACTACAGTAGAAGTAGTTAGTGGCCATCACTGATAATTCATGTGCATGAATGAAAATATACTTGGAAACACACCGTCAACCTTGATGTATCGAGTGATATAAAATCTTGTGACATACATATAGGGCACAATTTGCGGAGAAAGAGGCGCTTATTGCTTCTTACTCTGGGTGGATGAAAAATTTCTAAGTTGGCTGAGTTATATAGCCTTATGCCATCAAATTGACCGAGAGCGCATATTTATGTAGACTGTTACATTCGGAAGACGATTTGCGAAGTTCACCGACAATTTGCAGTCATGGGGAGTACTTGCAGTCTAGGGGACTAGAAGCTGCAATTACTCACCATTTCACTCCTTTTTTTTTTGTTAGAGTGTATAGAGCAACCTGGTGGCCGTCAGGAACTTCACAAATATGCTACGACAGTGCTGCATGGGGTTATTTATTTATTTGGAAAATACTGCCGGCCATCAATTGACGGCCAAGGCAGAGAGAGCACAAGGAAGAGAAAGGTACACAGCATCCATGTGGCTCGCCAAAGAGCCTAACATAACGAAAACGTACGAGACAACAAGTGATCGCCTACTTAAAGAACTTAATTGCATACAAGGCCATCGTCCGCTCCCTTTTTGATTACCCCCGGTTCTGTGATTTGGTTTCCAACAACTATCACAAAAATTGAGTTAAAGCGACTTCAAAGAAAGGGAGTTCGTTTTGTTTTTTTAAATAAATTCGCTCGCCATGATTAACCCACGCAGCTGCTCGAACCGGTAGAGGTTCCCATCAGCGTTTAAAGACATTCTGGTTCATCATTAACGGTCAGTCATGCATTGATCCATCATTATACACTGGAACGACGAATAGAGGAAGCTCTCGAAACAAACATACTAAATACCTTGTGCCTTATCGTTTCTAATTGTTTAAAGAACTCGTTTATTGTTCCTCTTACGATCACCACCTGGGATTATTTAGCAACAGCAAGCTGTTGATTGTAACTCACTAGCATCATGTATTGACCTTGTTCAAAGTGCTTTGTGTGATCTGTTACTTTGCATGTCACCGCTTCCATGACATTTTTAGTGTGAGAAGTATTCTAAATAATTAAATAAATAAATAAATTTTGACATGCTTAGTTGGTCCGTAACTGCCTTAGAAAAAGCTGCGGAGCTAGGAATGCTTGTCAGGTATGGTGGTAACTTGTTCCGTTCGCGAGTAGCACGAAAAAAAAAAATAATAAAAAAAAAGCAGAACAATTGAACAACTGCTTTCTGCAACGAAACTCACTTATGAAGTTAGCGTGTTTCTGCCTGGTGTTACGTTTCTCATTGAATGTAAGATAGTCTTCGAACTTAAGACCGCTTTTACCATGCAAAATACTATGGAAAAAGTGAAGACACCTCACTTGTCTGCGGCAAACTAAAGATGGCAGGTCTGATGCTTCATATAACGATGTTACCAAGGTATCCCTCCCGTACGGAATATATACAAAACGCAACGCTTTCTTCTGGACAGATTCCAGACAATCTATTAGGACTTGAGCAAATGGGTCCCACAAAGTGGCTGCATATTCTAGAAGTGGACGTTAATTTGTATGCTGTCAGTTTATTTGGAGAAGTACAATTTGCGCACTTTTCTTTCCAGGAACCAGAGCTTATGTGTGTGCGCGTTATGGCAAGGGCCTGTAATCGCAGCATGACTGTTCACTCTAAATAAAAAAGTGCTTCACCGCATAGCACGCTCCTAGCTAGCCGTCATCCCGAATGACAACGTACACTCTTAAAAATGAACTTCACCGCATAGCACGCTCCTAGCCAACCATCATCTCGGATGATATCGTTATCTTCCCTGATTTGCTGAAAATGGGAGGCGTACGCCTTTTTTGTGACAATTATGAACAGCATAAGTGTCACAAAAAAGGCGTACGCCTCCCGTTTTCAGCAAATCAGGGAAGATAACGATATCATTCGAGATAATGGTTGGCTTGGAGCGTGCTATGTGGTGAAGTTCATTTTTAAGAGTGTACTCACTCTTTATCTGATAAAAAAAAAGGGGGGGGGGAAGCGTACGTGTGGCAGTTATGACCTGCATAATGCCACAAAAATGGCGTACGCCCCACTTTTCAGCATATCAGGGCAAGGAAGGGTATCACTCGGGATGATGGTTGGCTAGGAGCGTGCGATGCGGGGAAGTCAGTCCCTTAGAAGTCGACCCAGGACGCGCATTCACCACCCTTTCACCGCCACCACCACTACCACCACAACCAACACCATCACCACCATCTGTTTTTAGAATGTAGCACATGGCGCGCTATCGCCGAATAGTTGTCATGCACTTTATATTCTCTTACACCATAGCGAGGCTACCTCATAGTTTTCGTGATTTCATACCGAACGCACCTTTCAAGGCGCCGCAAAGCATCACATATATTTGTTCTTGAGGGAACTTCCTCAGGACTATAGAGCCTTCCCTTAACATTTCCGTACTGGTTCGCTGGATTTTTTTTTTTTTACTATATATACGTGGTTGGTGTCATTTAAGAGCTTGTTTATAAATATAAACAAACATAGCACGCACGTGATGTTTCTTTAAAAAAAAAATCAATTTACTGTCAAAATTGCTAAAAATCGGACAGGACTGGCGTTCTTGTGTCCAATGTTGTTTTCTTTTTTTTGTGTGTGTGTGTAATTTCGGTTTCGACGCGGAGCACGGTAGACACATCGCTGCATTGAACCCAGTGTTGCGTGCATGCAGTGTACTTACGCCGCCGTACTTGACTGCGAAGTTGATGTCTACTTCGGCACAATGTTGCCCGCAATCTTGATTTTCTGGTAAACAATGAGCGTGATTGGGACGGAAAGAAAATGTGACGTTAGAGCCTTCAGGGGCGTACGCCGTTGAACGAACTAATTTCGTACGATTGCGCCACAACAGCTTCACGCGGTATACGTTTCAAGCTGCGCCATTATTTTATTGTACCGTGTGCAAACAGCCTCCATTAATAAATTCCATCGTGCACTGCAGACTTGCTTCGATGGCTGATAGCTCACAGGGGAGATGTTCAAGAATGCGGGGGATGAATACGACTATGGCAACACATTACTCTTCGTATAGCAGAAGCTGCATATACTTGCATGAGCAGAATTGGCGGACACCCCGAATTAGTTCACGAAAGTGGCACCACGTGGCGTATCCACCTTCAACTCTCCCTCATGTTCTTTTCCCCTTTCTTCCTATCCTTTCCCTCGTGATCTTCGATACCCCGTCGGTAATCCCGTTGCCATACACACAACGGAGTACAATGTGTTCTTCTGGCCTAGATCTTCAAGTACACAAACAAAGCTGTGAAAACCAGTAGAGCTTGGCCCCGTCGTGTGTTTTGAGATTTTGCCAGTCGTTTTCCCCCTGCAAAGAAGTCGCATTTGACAAAATCGTCTGCGAGGTCTCTCTCGGACTGCCAAACTGAAATTTCACGAACTTTGTTGAATGATACTGATAGCGCATGATGTGTAAAAAAGAAAGTCCGAGCTGCTATGGGAGAAAAAAGAAATGTTCCGTGCTCACCTACGAGGTATATCAGTGTCCGTGAATTAAAAAAAAAGCGCGTTACCTTTATTGCCCCTATCGTTTAGTGAGCATCGCCATAAGAAAATGAGAATATGTCACAGCCTAGCGAGTTCTGTTTTAGAAAAAAAAAACAAAAAAAAAGGAAGCTCGTCTCAGAGTAAGGTTCTAGTTTCGGTACCAGGTGTCCTGCCTTGACCGCCCTACAGTATACGGGGAAATTTCGATATCTGCGTGTATTCCGTATTGTCAGCTGTGCTCCTAACAAATGTTACAATTAGAAGAAATTTTGTCATTACACGACAAATATAATCATCTGTTTTTTATCTCCAATTATAAAGTGCAGTATCAGTTACTGCGCAGTAGGTGTACTTTATTCGCATGAAGTCAATCTATGCAAAAGGTGAAAACAGTTCACTTTTGATCGAAGTCATCAATAATACAAGGACAAATAGGATGTCAGCGTAGCATCTCGTCTTCTTTAGTGCGTCACTGAGGACAGAAAGAAAACCGAAACAGATGCCGTCGTGAAACGTTTGATCGAACGCGGGACATTTGGTCGAAAGCCATTTGAACGAACACCGTTTGATCGAAACCGCAGCGGTCGTTTGGTCGATTTTCTTATTGGTTCGCTTGGATCGTTGATGAAACAGAAAAGAAGAAGAAGAAAAAAAGAAAGCTTCAGTTCTAAATGCTGTTATCCTAAGGAATATTTCACTCTGTGTAATCCGCTTGCCCATAAACACATTCCTCATCCTAATGCACTTTTTCGCATCCAGAAGGCGATTCGATGGCCTGAGTTGTTCACCCTATCCCGTTCGACAACTTGATGTTTTCCTCTCTGACAGATAGTGACTAAACATGGCATACATGCCTTTCACTCCTAGTCCCCCAACACTTTGTCAAATAATAATTGATGTAAGTTGTCAAATAATCAACACTTTTGACAAATAAATAAATAATATTTTTGAATGATTTATTCGCGTCGAACGTGGTCAAATTTTAACAATGTATTATTAATGTTTGTAGTTAACTGACGATTGGTTTGGAGAAAGAACAGTTTTAGTCTGTTTACTACATCACCATTACTTATTTGTTGTGCTTTAGTTTATTTACTTTGCGCCTATGTGCAAGTGAATCTAAATTTGGTTCTTCCAACATACATGTAACCGAAGAAGTCCTTCGAAACCTAGACGATATAAGCCGGGGAGCAGATCGTTGTACTTTGTTTTTTTTTTAAATATATTTTTGTTTTATTCCTTTGTTTATTTTATTTATTTTTTTCATGGCGTGGATGTGTAGGTATCTCAGACTGCAGATGCATACTCTAAACCAGGTTGAACTGATGGCTGATATGGCTGTTAATACAATATCTTTATTTTATATTATGGCGAAATTTCCTTCTTAGCATTCACAGAGTGCCTTTCGCGCACATATCACTATCCCATTTCGGATCGTTCACTTTAAATTTATCGCCAGCAATGAAAAGGGTGCCCAGAAGAAGAACAGACTATCGGCTGCCCCCAACTTGAGGCCGTTTTCTTCAATATGTGTCCTACTGGTTCGCGGGATACTTCCGCATTGTCCTATTCAATTCAATTTAATTCAATTTTATTTTTCTTTCGGATGGGAGAGAGTAAAAAGCCAGAAGGCAGTGCTGTTCGTGAATGACAAAGGTCTGCAAATAACCAGTGGTCTACCCTCTTTAGCTGAAAAAAAGCAGAGGACACTGATTGCCTGCTCCGTATGCTTGAGTCAAAAGTTACAGAAAAAGAGGTGCTAAGGACACACTGCGAGCTTTTAACTCCCTTCGAAAAAAACGGCGTCGATCAACCGGCTTTCGATCAAACGGCTTTCGACTAAGCGGCGTTCGATCAAACGCATTCGATCAAACGGCGTTCGACCAAATGGGCGGATACCCCCCAGGTTCTGGTCGGTGCTGTACAGATATTTATTTGTTATTTATTTTTTCAAGAGCAGATGAAGAATTGCTTTGTCATTTTGGAGTGAGTATTATCTCGAAAAGGGTATCCTCAGGGTACGGATACTATGACATTTGAAATCCATTTGTTACATCTTTGGTGGAAGCATTTGATTAGACGTTATTCCCCTTGTATTTCTACATACTTTTTCCTCGATGATGGCGGCGTACTTTCAAGACCTAAAGAACGACATAGAATTACCTGGTGCCCCTCCAAAGCTGTTAGACTCGCTAGCCATAAAATTATTGCGGCGACTTAAAATAATAAAATGATTTCAAATAATAAATTACGTGATTGACAATTATACAGGGTGTTTGCTCTGACGTGTCCAGGAACTTTATTTAAAGCGAGCGATAAAAGAGAAACGAGCTCTATTTTTGAGCTACTTGACTAAGGAACAGGTGCTACTATAGTGAAGCAGTACCTGTACCTGTGAAAAGTACCACTTGCTTTTCTCTTATCGCTCGCTTTAAATATGATTTCTGGACGGAGCAAACACCCTGTATACTGCTTCTGTGGTTTCACCGCAATCTTTTGTTTTCTTAACTCGAGAGCAGAAGCTGACTGATTGAACCTATGCGTAGTGCAAGTCTGAGCGCATTAAACGTGTTACTTTTGTCGCTCAAGTCATTTTTTTTTTGTGTGTATAGGGTTTCCTTTACTGCGGACAGCATTATTGTTAACATAGTTCATCATAATCAATCACACCCGGGATGGCCATAATGTGATAAAACGGCTTATTTCATGCTTTAAGACCTTTGTTCCATTTATGCAAACTTGAAAGGCCACGGGAAGGTGCAGAGTTTTTATAGAAACAAGAACACAGGAACGGGACATGGTAACTTGGTAAGCTTTTTGGAATACAAGGGAAATAACCTCTAATCAAATGCTTACACCAAAGCTGTAACCGGCAAGTCCGTCCTCAACAAATGGAGTTCAAATTGCATAATACCATAATTGCATATTGTTTGTTGTAATAAAATGAGTTGAGTTGAGTTATCAGTACCTTGAAGATACCCACTGCAAGATAATACTACAAAATGACAAAGCAATTCTTCATCTTCTCTTGGAAAAAGGCCATAAAAAATGAATATCTCTAGAGCAGCTACTAGAACACGGGGCGCAAAATATTAAAAAATTAAAATTGTCACATGCAGATCAGGTATTAAATCTATAATAGTACACCAAAAAGCACGTTCGTCTCTATGTAAACCAAATTTCGTACGTGCACATGACTCTTCAATTTTCTGGCCCGTATCAGGCCACGAATTTGAAAGCATTGAAATACTACATTTCACGCCTTTGTTGCATCGCACTTGTAATTTCTAGCTTGTACTGCAGAAAACCAAGCTAACAATTCCCCTGGGATGCCTTTGCTTTGTGTATGTAACTCTGGGTTAAGTATGTCCAGCAGACTTGGGAAGAAGGTTGCTGCTTCCTTTTTGTGGTTCCAGAGCAAACTCTCCAGCGGGGTGCACAATTCCTTCATTTCAACTTCCGCGTCCCGGTTCCTTTGGCAAGAAACAACCGGCTCATTTCAACCGACCCCAATTCACTCGTCGCACTGCTTCTCGCGGCGAGTCAGACATTCCTCCGTTGTCGTGTTCAACCTAAGAATGGCATTGTCCGTGCATCCTGTTCTCCCTTCATTGGGAGTTGGGACGCGGGGAAAGTGGGCTACAATCTCTGTCACGTGGAAGGCCTGTAAAAATTTTTAGGTAGTGTACGTCAGAGGAAAATTCAACCATCAAATTATGTCCATATTATTTATAGTTCTGAGGTATAGCCATGCATTTGCAATGACTTGTGAAAAGCACATAAATCTCGTACAGCATGTGTAAAGTACAATTGTCTACGCCTTGTGCCTTTCACATATAATTGTAATAAAACATTGTTGCGTCTAATTTACTTACTAATTTGCTACCGCAAAGAAGAAGGGAAACAAAAAGAACATTAAAATCAGGGTGAATGAATTCCAGAAGTGAGCGGGGTCGACCACGTCATAGAGGTATATTTAAAATGCTGTAAATACAAAATGCATCGTCATATGCCACCAGTGACGTTGCGACTTTCTCTATTATATTCTATAAAATAGAAGGAGCAATGCCTTTGTACTAGAACCTCAATCATTCTTCCACAGTAGAACAGAGAAATCAACCACGGTTTTCAAAGATTCCCGCGTCAGTTTAAAATATACGGACAACTATATTAATTTATGACATCTCAAATACCTGTCAGATCACGTTCAATCACGCGACAAAGGTGGTACAATTATCAATGTGGTAGTCTCACCGTCCAAACGCTCAAGGCGTAAAAATGCTAACCAAGCTTCTTCCGTACCTGTTGTCTTCGCAAGTGTCGTAAACAAGGAGAAATGGCCAAGAGAGACCAAAGGGCACGGCCAGCCGAGGCGTCGGTACCTCTTTTCCCTCAGTTGTTCGAAATCGTTATGTGTCGTGTTTGATTGGTAGCACAGTATGAAATGTTTGTTGCAGGAGAACACACTTTGTTGTGGCTTGGGGGATCATCATGTTTTCAACCACGAGCATATCTGAAGCTCCTTAATAGTAAAATAATTCAAACATGTGCACAAGTATAGAAGCACGATAGGACTCAACTGGTAATGGCATATATCAATAAAAGCTGAGCAGGAGCGCAGGGCATTTATTGGTCGTTCATTCACCTCAAAAGATAGCTTTAATAGTTGCGAAGCAAACTGATTTAACTGGTGAAAATTTCGCGTGACTGACAAGTGTGAAAGTATATAAAAATAGCGCGGTATAAAAATAAGCGTGGTCGTTTCGTGAAAACTTGGTGCCGTGAACTCTTCTTTATTTCTTTTTTATGCTTCAACAGCTACATACTATATATGATGAGACGCTAGGAAGATTATCCGTATATTCCTGGTCGGTGAACCTTGGAAAGGAATTTTGTACTTCATACCTCAGGGAGCGGTGCTGATGTGATGTGGTGTTCTTCTGTACAGATAGCGAGCACTAGAAGGATTTTGCCCCTTATTTCCTTTTTTCTTGGAAAATCAGAGCCACACAGAATGCCCGCTAAGCAATTTTGCTTCAATACCTTCAAACAACAAAGAAAAGCGAGTTGTGGCTATATAGGGCTACAATGAATGACAGCACCACATCATCATCATCATCATTCATTCATCTATGTTGTTGTTGTCGTTGACTGACAGCATCTAAGATTATCATATCTTGCGTCGTGGGAGTCATTATTGTCTGTTAAAACTAAGTTATAACTTATAACCCAACAATTACCATTACCCCCATCGAAGGAAGACTGAAGCTGGTTTTTTAGCAGCTGTTGGACGATGCATGTGCATCTAAAAATTTCAAAAAATTGATTTGAGGAATATAACAATTTATTATTCGTTATACGATGACACAGTGGTAAGGATGAAAATAAATTATGAAACTGTCAGGATGGGCTCATGGTAAAATCGAACGGGTGAGCAAATGTCCGGTCTTAGCTAATATAATTATTTAGTCTGTATATTATTAATTAATATCCCAGAGTATCGGGCCCGGGTCTCGTTCCCCTGTTGCACCCACGGTCGGCGCGTTTGCTCAAATCCTCGTCCAGACGGCTGTCCCAGACGCCAAAATGACATTTTGATCAACTTTGATTGATAATAACACTTGATATAAAATTGATATCAGAGATGTCATCATCTAATTATTTAGTCTGTATATTATTAATTAATATCCCAGAGTATCGCGCCCGGGTCTCGTTCCCCTGTTGCACCCACGGTCGGCGCGTTTGCTCAAATCCTCGTCCAGACGGCTGTCCCAGACGCCAAAATGACATTTTGATCAACTTTGATTGATAATAACACTTGATATAAAATTGATATCAGAGATGTCATCATCTAATTATTTAGTCTGTATATTATTAATTAATATCCCAGAGTATCGGACCCTGGTCTCGTTCCCCTGTTGCACCCACAGTCGGCGCGTTTGCTCAAATCCTCGTCCAGACGGCCGTCCCAGACGCCAAAATGACATTTTGATCAACTTTGATTGATAATAACACTTGATATAAAATTGATATCAGAGATGTCATCATCTAATTATTTAGTCTGTATATTATTAATTAATATCCCAGAGTATCGGACCCGGGTCTCGTTCCCCTGTTGCACCCACGGTCGGCGCGTTTGCTCAAATCTTCGTCCAGACGGCCGTCCCAGACGCCAAAATGACATTTTGATCAACTTTGATTGATAATAACACTCGATATAAAATTGATATCAGAGATGTCATCATCTAATTATTTAGTCTGTATATTATTAATTAATATCCCAGAGTATCGGACCCTGGTCTCGTTCCCCTGTTGCACCCACGGTCGGCGCGTTTGCTCAAATCTTCGTCCAGACGGCCGTCCCAGACGCCAAAATGACATTTTGATCAACTTTGATTGATAATAACACTTGATATAAAATTGATATCAGAGATGTCATCATCTAATTATTTAGTCTGTATATTATTAATTAATATCCCAGAGTATCGGACCCTGGTCTCGTTCCCCTGTTGCACCCACGGTCGGCGCGTTTGCTCAAATCTTCGTCCAGACGGCCGTCCCAGACGCCAAAATGACATTTTGATCAACTTTGATTGATAATAACACTTGATATAAAATTGATATCAGAGATGTCATCATCTAATTATTTAGTCTGTATATTATTAATTAATATCCCAGAGTATCGGACCCTGGTCTCGTTCCCCTGTTGCACCCACGGTCGGCGCGTTTGCTCAAATCTTCGTCCAGACGGCCGTCCCAGACGCCAAAATGACATTTTGATCAACTTTGATTGATAATAACACTTGATATAAAATTGATATCAGAGATGTCATCATCTAATTATTTAGTCTGTATATTATTAATTAATATCCCAGAGTATCGGACCCTGGTCTCGTTCCCCTGTTGCACCCACGGTCGGCGCGTTTGCTCAAATCTCGTCCAGACGGCCGTCCCAGACGCCAAAATGACATTTTGATCAACTTTGATTGATAATAACACTTGATATAAAATTGATATCAGAGATGTCATCATCTAATTATTTAGTCTGTATATTATTAATTAATATCCCAGAGTATCGGACCCGGGTCTCGTTCCCCTGTTGCACCCACGGTCGGCGCGTTTGCTCAAATCCTCGTCCAGACGGCTGTCCCAGACGCCAAAATGACATTTTGATCAACTTTGATTGATAATAACACTTGATATAAAATTGATATCAGAGATGTCATCATCTAATTATTTAGTCTGTATATTATTAATTAATATCCCAGAGTATCGGACCCGGGTCTCGTTCCCCTGTTGCACCCACGGTCGGCGCGTTTGCTCAAATCCTCGTCCAGACGGCTGTCCCAGACGCCAAAATGACATTTTGATCAACTTTGATTGATAATAACACTTGATATAAAATTGATATCAGAGATGTCATCATCTAATTATTTAGTCTGTATATTATTAATTAATATCCCAGAGTATCGGACCCGGGTCTCGTTCCCCTGTTGCACCCACGGTCGGCGCGTTTGCTCAAATCTTCGTCCAGACGGCCGTCCCAGACGCCAAAATGACATTTTGATCAACTTTGATTGATAATAACACTTGATATAAAATTGATATCAGAGATGTCATCATCTAATTATTTAGTCTGTATATTATTAATTAATATCCCAGAGTATCGGACCCGGGTCTCGTTCCCCTGTTGCACCCACGGTCGGCGCGTTTGCTCAAATCTTCGTCCAGACGGCCGTCCCAGACGCCAAAATGACATTTTGATCAACTTTGATTGATAATAACACTTGATATAAAATTGATATCAGAGATGTCATCATCTAATTATTTAGTCTGTATATTATTAATTAATATCCCAGAGTATCGGACCCGGGTCTCGTTCCCCTGTTGCACCCACGGTCGGCGCGTTTGCTCAAATCTTCGTCCAGACGGCCGTCCCAGACGCCAAAATGACATTTTGATCAACTTTGATTGATAATAACACTTGATATAAAATTGATATCAGAGATGTCATCATCTAATTATTTAGTCTGTATATTATTAATTAATATCCCAGAGTATCGGACCCGGGTCTCGTTCCCCTGTTGCACCCACGGTCGGCGCGTTTGCTCAAATCTTCGTCCAGACGGCCGTCCCAGACGCCAAAATGACATTTTGATCAACTTTGATTGATAATAACACTTGATATAAAATTGATATCAGAGATGTCATCATCTAATTATTTAGTCTGTATATTATTAATTAATATCCCAGAGTATCGGACCCGGGTCTCGTTCCCCTGTTGCACCCACGGTCGGCGCGTTTGCTCAAATCCTCGTCCAGACGGCTGTCCCAGACGCCAAAATGACATTTTGATCAACTTTGATTGATAATAACACTTGATATAAAATTGATATCAGAGATGTCATCATCTAATTATTTAGTCTGTATATTATTAATTAATATCCCAGAGTATCGGACCCGGGTCTCGTTCCCCTGTTGCACCCACGGTCGGCGCGTTTGCTCAAATCCTCGTCCAGACGGCTGTCCCAGACGCCAAAATGACATTTTGATCAACTTTGATTGATAATAACACTTGATATAAAATTGATATCAGAGATGTCATCATCTAATTATTTAGTCTGTATATTATTAATTAATATCCCAGAGTATCGGACCCGGGTCTCGTTCCCCTGTTGCACCCACGGTCGGCGCGTTTGCTCAAATCCTCGTCCAGACGGCTGTCCCAGACGCCAAAATGACATTTTGATCAACTTTGATTGATAATAACACTTGATATAAAATTGATATCAGAGATGTCATCATCTAATTATTTAGTCTGTATATTATTAATTAATATCCCAGAGTATCGGACCCGGGTCTCGTTCCCCTGTTGCACCCACGGTCGGCGCGTTTGCTCAAATCCTCGTCCAGACGGCTGTCCCAGACGCCAAAATGACATTTTGATCAACTTTGATTGATAATAACACTTGATATAAAATTGATATCAGAGATGTCATCATCTAATTATTTAGTCTGTATATTATTAATTAATATCCCAGAGTATCGGACCCGGGTCTCGTTCCCCTGTTGCACCCACGGTCGGCGCGTTTGCTCAAATCCTCGTCCAGACGGCTGTCCCAGACGCCAAAATGACATTTTGATCAACTTTGATTGATAATAACACTTGATATAAAATTGATATCAGAGATGTCATCATCTAATTATTTAGTCTGTATATTATTAATTAATATCCCAGAGTATCGGACCCGGGTCTCGTTCCCCTGTTGCACCCACGGTCGGCGCGTTTGCTCAAATCCTCGTCCAGACGGCTGTCCCAGACGCCAAAATGACATTTTGATCAACTTTGATTGATAATAACACTTGATATAAAATTGATATCAGAGATGTCATCATCTAATTATTTAGTCTGTATATTATTAATTAATATCCCAGAGTATCGGACCCGGGTCTCGTTCCCCTGTTGCACCCACGGTCGGCGCGTTTGCTCAAATCCTCGTCCAGACGGCTGTCCCAGACGCCAAAATGACATTTTGATCAACTTTGATTGATAATAACACTTGATATAAAATTGATATCAGAGATGTCATCATCTAATTATTTAGTCTGTATATTATTAATTAATATCCCAGAGTATCGGACCCGGGTCTCGTTCCCCGGCTGCACCCTGGGAGTGCCCTTTGGATATCCGGAAGGAAAGCCCTTCGCCTTTCGAGCTCCTTTTCGAGTTTAGACGCATGCGTATTACGCTAATACTAGAACTTAGTCGTGGGACGCCTAAGAACGGAGTCTTGTCTGGGTCGCATCTTTAAAGGCCCAGGGTGCATCAGGGTTAACACTCACACACCGTGCGGTGGTTGATATGTGGCCTGTAGGATGTACTGATTCAAAATAGGCGATGACATTTCAACAATTTTACTCTCTTTGTCGAAAAATTGGAGTCTAAAAATGGACCCTCTGCAAAAATCGACGAAATCCCCATAGGCGCAATGCATTAAAATTCATTTGACCTGGGTGCATTAGATATACATTCTGCTACTGCAATTCTTGTTTCCAGGGGTTCTTTACATGGTGTTCTTACTTCTTAGACGATGACATCTTAAAATTCTTATTCAATTTTGCTGTTAATTGGCATAAACGCAATTACTCATTGTATTCATGTCCTGTAAGGTCGCTTCCCGCAAGGCAGTTCGGTATAGCGGTGGAGCGTGCCGACGAAAGGGTGACCGCGAATTCTGCGAATGTTCTTCGAAAGCGATATACGTATTGATTCGTGACGCATTCCCATACCCTCTCACTGTAGGCACGGGGGGGTTTCCCCAGCCGGATCTTGCACACGAGTCATTCGTGTGGAATGAAATGACGTCACAGAGAATGCCGTTTATGCGCACGAGTTCGCGCTTTCTCGCGAACGAGCATTGCAGCAATTACGCACGTCGGGCAAGCCGTGTAACCTGGAATTAGATGAGACAATTGTTCGACTCGATAGCCACTTATTGGCTGACATGCGGGGCCCGTGCAGTAAGCATGGTAGAATGAAAGTATAGTCAGAGATAACGACGTACTAGGTAAGGTATATTATCGTCTGTTACGTTCTGCATGGCCACTGCTTTCTGCTTTCTTTATTGCATGCCACAACTTTGTATTACAAATATTTAAAAAAAAAACTTTGCTCGTTCTGGAATTTTCCCCACGTATCCACTAACCTCCTTATCTTTCGCTATGCTTGCCAATTCTTGCCTGTTGTCCCGTTTCGTCCACGTGTTCGTGAACCTTCCTTATTATGGGTTTAGAGTGGTCAGCCAGACGGTATGGCTTGCTACTCTACCTTCCATTTTTCTGTAACCGGTCTGTAGCCTAAATCACTACGTTCACATAATCCCCTCCACACTCTAACAAAGCAGCCATTCACTCCGGCCGTAGAAGCCCGTACGGACCCTTTCTTCCCTCCGGGCTGTTGACCCACAATTCGCATGAACCTTTAAACACGCCACACCTAACTCTTTAAATACCGTGCCAATGATGAGGACGGTGCCCAGAAGAAGAACAGTCTCTGTTCGAAATATCGTCGGCTTCTGTCCTGAGGCAACTCCCTTCCTAGGTAAGGTGATGTACGATAAGAGACACGTGGAGATTACGTCACTCTAAAGAGGCTGTTGCGACACCTCGTATCAATTGATTCCGGATAAATGTAAAATGCAATTATTTGCATCCATGTGAACCTGCATTACAAGCTTTACAGCAACGGGGGTAGTATAGACGCGTGGATGGAAAATTGGCACCGGGAATACCGAAACTCCTGCGGCTCTAACGTCACCGCAGGCGTCTGCACCGCACCAGTGAGGAAGCGCGAGCGAGGTCACGTGCTTACGTCTACCAATGGGAGTAACCGGAGCTCTGACGTCAGGGCTCTACGCGTACGTGCGCATAAAAGTTTATATCTCTTCAAGTGCAACAGGTAGAAAAATAATTCTTTTTTTTCCCTAATACTCTAGCGCGTAATACAATGTGTATGACGTAATGACCCACATCCATCAAAGTATAACAACCGCCTCTTTAAGCCTGCAAAAGTATTAATAAGTTCTAAAAAGGTTTTATTAGGTGGAAGGGGGAGTGCGCTGCCCATAAGAAATTTCACCGGGACTCTTATCGCCTATCGCCTTATATAGGTAGGGTTTCGAGTTTTCTGACACTATTGTTTGGCATACTCGGAGGGTGTTTTTCGGAGTTTTCTATTTTCCGAGAAGTAAAAGATTTTTTGTCATTTACTTTATGTAACTGAGTTAATATTCGACATAAAGAGAGAAAAAAATAAAAATGAGAACGACGACCGTGAAGTGACGTGCTGCTGAACGTGAACTGATTAATCTGCCCTGAGATACGCTTACTACATTGTGCGGCAGGGCTTCGAGACAGTTCCAGTACTGTGAAATGAATGAAATTACCATAAAATGACCTCGGTATCGAGTATATTTAGAGTCACACAATAGAGTACACTCTTCAGTGATTTCAATCTCCAGGTGCCTCTATAGGTAAGGATGGAGTTATCCCGCATAACACGCATTCTTCGGAAGTCGTTAAAGGGGCACTAAAATGCAAAAACAAGTTCACTTCAAATCACGCTCCACGCTATGTTAATTTCGTACTTTTTGTCATAATTCGAAACTTTGATTCCGTTACGAAGCTGCAATCGAAATCAGACCGTACCCTTTCTTGCTTCGGCGCTAAGCCGTGAACGTCGTTCCAGCTCGCGCATCGGTGTTTTTAGTTCATGCTGCGCCGTTCATGCTGCTTTAGTTCATGCTGCGCCATGGAGCAGTCCCGGTGATAAACATATGTTGAATTCCAATGGCAGAGTCGGAGCAAGTGGCACACTCCGCAGTGGAGCGGCTTGATCTGGCCTAGAGCAAGTGATCCGAATCTGTGACTGGAACACTTGCGCCCACCTTGGAGTTTAGCCCTGGGTAATCTCCCTTGGTGGATGGCGGCCAGAGACGGAGGAAGAAGAAGAAGAAGAAGGTGCTCATGTTCCATTATAACGCCATGTTTTGCAACATCAAGGTCCTCCTGATCACCTTTGGTTGCCCTGGTAATGTCTGACTTATCGCTTCCTTCATGAAACAAAATCGCCAACGTACGACGCGAAATACTAGTCACGGCGAAGACGCGTTGCGAAGCGGCCATGTTGGCGAAGCAGAGACAGGAAATAGGAAGCACGAGCGACAAGTGACACGTCACGTAGAGTGAATCTGCCTCTTTTGGCGGAGCAGTCTTGGTTGCTCCCTGGAGCGACCTTGGCTCGAATGCCGCTCCAAAGCTGCCATTGGAATACTCCAGAACTGTTCCCAATCAGCCAATCGAACAGACTTGCTCTCGGCGGAGCAACAAAACTTGCTCCGGAAGCGCTCCGAATCTGCCATTGGAATTCAACAATAGTGCACGTTGCGAAGCGGACTGGCGTCGCTGTCCGAAGGACGTGAAAATAAATGTTGTCAGTGGAACATTCGCGATAACTGTGTTGGGCTATACAATTCAGTGAATCGGTATTAGAAATTGAAGCAGTGCCATGTGCCAGCATGCCATCATGTCGCGCACATACGGAACACTACGATCGGACCTGTTCCATATCCACACGGCCACGATAGGTATGCGCATGCGCTTCTCCTGCTGTCTGATTGGATGCCGCCAATCTTTGCTTCCTGGGGATCCCATTCGTTACCGCAAAAGACGGCTCTGTTTTCAATGCCTTTTTCTTCTAAACGGTTGCGCCGTGTGAACTAATTTTGTTTGCATTACAATAATTGAAACACGTACTTTCATTTGAGAGCAACTTGTTTTTGCATTTTAGTGCCCCTTTAAAGGTACCGTACAAACAGATAAGTTTCTTGTCATAATAATTGAGAGTTTGCGTCGCGAGACAACATTAGTTTCTTGTAAACGCAGCACAAGTTATACGTGTGACAAGGAACGCTAAATATTTTTGATTGATTGATTGAGTTTAAAAGAAAAAAAAAATGGAGATGGTAGTCTCGAGCCATTCGGGACTGGCTACTCCAGGACGCGTTATTAATAAAAGAAAGGGAAACTACAGTAACCTCGACGCTTTGAAACGCTTTGAAAGAATAAATGAGAACATCATCACCTAGCTTGGCACCAAAAGCGAAGTCTCAAGGCACTAAAAATATTTTTAATATGCATATACGCATAGAATACATATACCGTATTTTCACGCGTATTAGCCGCGGCTTATGCGCGATATTTTTTTTTTCGCGGACACTCTGCGGCTTATCCGCGGGTGCGGCTTATCTGATGACTATTTTTCCCTGGTATTTTCCCTATACCCCGGATTAAACGAAAGGGCCGACAGTGCCTCATGTTTTTCGGAACAGGACCGCCCTCCCAGTGCACGAACAATACCCAACAGGGGCGGGCTTTAACAAAAGGGGTGACAGTGATTCATGTCTCTTGGAACACCACTAACCCGTCAATCCACGAAAAACACGCAACAAGGGCACAATCCGATCTTAGTAGAACACTAGAACTGACCACCTTTGTTATACATGCCGACACCGGAATGTGGACCACAGGGTTTATGGCCTTCCCTACACTCTCCTTTGCTGGCAGACCCACAGGAAGGGTTCAATACACCTGACATCGGGATAAAACGTGGTCAGATAAGCGTTAGTTCTCATTTGACGAGAGCAGCAGCATTCGTGGACACGGGCACGATAGTTAGAGGTGAGTCATGGCTCCAACGCGGAGGCACAGCTACGACACTAAAAGTCGTCAACTTCGCGGACCAGTACATTAACACGGCTGCTAGCAGGGAGTGCGACGTCGACGAGCGTTGAGAGTCTCTATTGATTTTGTATGTGCATCACTGGTTTAGCGCACAAAGCTGTCGCGTCGTATTACCCGCGGCTTATCTGCGAGTGCGGCTTATCTGCAAAAACATTTTCAAAATGTATCTAAAAACGAGTCCTGCGGCTTATCTGCGGTGCGGCTAATACGCGTGAAAATACGGTAATATGCATATAATACGCATATTAAAAACATTTAGCGTTCCTTGTCACACGTATAACTTGTGCTGCGTTCACAAGAAACATTTTTGCGTACTGTGTACACACTGCGCACACAACAAACAACAAACTCTGATTTGTTGAAAATGGGAGGCATACGCCTTTTTGTGACAGTTATGAACACCATGTGCGCCATCCGTTTTCAACAAATCAAGGCAGATAACGATATCGTTAGAGACGATAGTTGGAACAAGGTTAAAACTTGAGCGGGTTGGTATGACATTTTAAAATCGATAAAACCCCAGTGCGAAGGTAAAAAAAGGGGACGAGACGAACACAAACAAACAAGCGACGACACACAACACTGACTGCAACCATATGAGTTTATTTCCGTCGTCATTAAAATGTGGGAAGAAATATGTCGGACAGACAACACGTTGCTTAAACTCAAAGCTAAGGGAACATAATCAAAATAGGAAGAGAATGGAAACGACACTACCCTAGCAGCACAATGTACTGAAAGTCGAGTGCAATAGGGGTGGACGGTATGTGTCTTATCAATGTTCCTTAGTTTCACGAGCCTGTTCAAGGCCTTCCACCTACCCGTCCACCCCTATTGCACCCGACTTTCAGTACATTGTGCTGCTTGGGTAGGTGGGCACCTCGCACGGTGTAAGGGATGCGAACCCGACTTCAATAGCATGAAAGTTTTGTATCAACAAGGGGCGTTGTTATATTTGGAAGCCTTAACGATAAAGAAATTGGGGAACTTGTGTATAAGTGTGCCGTCTGTAACTTTGTCTGATAAGATAGAATGTTTTCTCGCGTAGAATGTTTTCTCACGTGATGCTGTGGTAGTGTGGAGAGGAGGTATTAGGTTTAAAAGGAAGGTAGTGACGGAAATAAACTCATATGGTTGCAGTGAGTGCTATGTGTCGTCGCTTTGTTTGTGTTCATCTCGTCCCTTTTTTTACCTTCGCACTGGGGTTTTATCGATTTTAGAAAGATGATACACTCTTAAAACTGAACTTCACCGCATAGCACGCTCTTAGCCAACCATTATCTCGAACGATATCGTTATCTGCCCTGATTTGTTGAAAACGGGAGGCGTACGCCTTTCCTGTGACAATTATGAACAGAATAAGTGTCACAGAAAAGGCGTACGCCTCCCGTTTTCAACAAGTCAGGGCAGGTAACGATATCATTCGAGGTGATGGTTGGCTAGGAGCGTGCTATGCGGTGAAGTTCATTTTTAAGAGTGTAGTTGGCTAGGAGCGTGCTATGCGGTGGAGTTCACTTTTAAGAGTGTAATCACTACTGATTTTTGGAAAAGGCTGGGCATACGTCTTCTTGTGACAAGTGTCATAACTGCAGAAGTGTCACAAAAAGGGCGTACGCCTCCCGTTTTCGACAAATCGTTGGAGATAAAACGATGCCTTTCGGGGTCGTGGTTGCCTAGGAGCGTGCTATGCGGCGAAGTTGTGCTTTAAGAGTGTAGGACACTTCAATCTTTCCTTAGACGACTCGTACTTAACTCATTTCACCACATTCTCGTATCACTCACATCGTGTAATGCGTAACGTACTGAAACCTAGCGGTGAAACATTATATCTCATCGTCATCATCCGTTTGTTGTTCTTGTTATACTGTCGGCCTCAGATGTGATCCGTGCGTCTTCCAAGGCAGCTCTGAATCTGAATGAAACGCAGCAAAAAGCTCGTCCTCTTCTTGATGATGTCCTCCGGATCTTTCGAAACGAAGGAAGGCCGCGCACCAATTGGTCACTTGCAGCACCGCCGGTAGACATTTGGTCGGAGGTCCTCTCAAAAGCACACTAAAGTAAATAGGAAGAGTGCCAAAAGTCAATTGCTGAAAAGGTTCCAAAAGCACACAAGTAAATAGAAAGGGTGCTAAAAGTCAATTGCTGAAAGTCAATTGACATTCAATAGAAAAGCACTGGCCAAATATCAATAAGAAGTTAGCGAAAAGTCAGTCATTTGTACATTGACAGTCAATTGACATTATATCGAATGATGTTGACCATAGTCAATTGACTGCCAATTGAAAGTAAATAGATATTTTCGTAAGGGGCAATCATCGCCAACTGTGATAACCGACAGTGACTATAGAAGGACATCTTTATTCCGTGGCCGCTAATCGAAGAGATCGATACGTGATCAACAGGCCATGCACGAGCGCTTCCGTCCTCCTCTCTATCAACCCAGGTTACCAATGATGACGTTGTACTTGGTCACTGAGCTCGACGTCACGTCGGTGGGCAACGTCATGACTTGCGCGGAGATGAAGATGAGGATGGTGAATGACATTGCGTAGGTCCACCACTCACCGCACAACCGTTGACATCACCATGCCACCGCCACCACAACAAAGACCCACCTCTTTTCTTACAGAGAATGCGTACTCGATCTTGAACAACAAGAACACAGAAAAGTGCCGTTCGGAATGCTGAATGCCTTTGAGCGTTTTATGTCGTGAAGTTCTCTGTTTGAGAGTGCGTAGCTCTCCCTGGGTTCCCTGGTTCGTGTGCATTATCGTGAAAAAGGTCGAACCTGACGAGGGCCCAGAACGCCCACCCGCTCTTCCATGCTATCTTCTCCATCACACCGTGACGGCTATACATCTCTCATACGTGTAATTACTTCCTGGTGTTAACGCGGATTTTTTCTTTTCTTTTTATGTTCTTGTTGACTATATAGCCTCCCTGTGTCCAACGTTCTGGAGTAGCAAGCCCCAAGCGTACGTATGTTTTACACTACCAACTTCATTTTATTTATTTTTTCTTTCTTCTCAGACGCCACCATCACTGGGCATGCTCGAATAGTATGACGTTCGCCTTCGCATACAGCACAACGGAAGTATCGCCATCTCAAGTCTTCCAGAATAGTCCGTAAAACTTAAACGAAGTCTGTTTCGATGCGGACTTCATGATGTGCGCTACGCGCATTCCGCTACGGGGCGCCTGGTGTCGCTCCCATCTGCGGAGAATTTCAAAGCAGACGACACTCTCTTCCGTGTATCGTCTGCAAACCGAAAATGGGTGACGCACCAAATGGTTCTACGTCTAGCAGCTACAAATGGAAGTTTGTAAATTGTTACAGTATACACTTGTCACAAAGCGTTCACTGGCGCTACCCAGGTGACGCTAGGGAAATTGCTCCGAGCCTCTAAGAGTGCGCGTTCGAGTAATCATCGGTGAAGGCCCAGCTATGTCGCTCAGAAAGACGGCAACTGTGATGCATAGGGATCCGAACAGCATAATTGTCACAAAAAAGGCGTACGCCTACCGTTTTGAACAAACCAGGGCACATAGCGATATCAGTCGAGTTGATGGTTGGCTAGGAGCGTGCTATACGCTGAAGTTCATTTTTTCTCAGTCGTGACGTTGCCCACATACGTGAGGCCGACAACGGCAAGCCCTTTCACCATCACCACCACCACCATCATTTTTTCTCACTCTTAAAATAGAACTTCACTACATAACAGACTGAAGGTCAATCATCCCACAGAATGATACCGCTCCTGATTGGTGGATAACGCGAGGCGCGTACGGCCCTTTTGCGATAATTAACATAATTGCATAAGTGTCACAAAAAGGCGTACGCCCCCCCCCCCGTTTTCAACGGATCCACGGCGACGTCATTCGGGATGATGGTAGGCTACACTCTTAGAAATGAACTTCACCGCATAACACGCGCTTTGCCAACCATCGACTCGAATGATATTGTTATCTGCCCTGATTTGTTGAAAACAAGGGGCGTACGACTTTTTTGTGACAATTATGAACAGCATAGGTGCCACAAAAAGGCATACGCCACTAGTTTTCAACAAATCTGGGCAGATAACGATATCATACGAAATGATGGTTGGCTAGTAGCGTGCTATGCGGTGAGGTTCATTTTTAAGAGTGTAGGAGAGTGTTTGGCGGTGAAGTTATGTGTCAGGAGCATTGCGGACAAACGAGAAGCTCGTAATTAGTGTACAGCTAATTTAATTTAAACCCGTAACCCGGGGATAGCAAGGCATTCCTTTTTGACTTTGACTTTTTTTTAAACATCCAGGTCACTCTTAATTTAAAAACCAATTGAACTGAAACAGCAACCCCGCGCTCTTGGAGACTCAAGCCCCCATTTAAAATAAGAGGAAGGAAAGAAATAAACGCCTTTCCAATGAGCAGACGGGCACCTGTTACAAAGTGAAAGAATGAATGTTTCATTCACGGAGAGCGGGTCTTCTCTCTCAAGAAGACGTGGGAGCAGGTCCGCTGGCTGATTGATACGCCGGTTTACTCCCCCAAAGTCTCCTCCCCCCCCCCCCCCAACTTGAGTCTCCCCTCCGGGCAAAAGGGTTACGAGACTGGAAGCAGACCCGCCGTATTTGCACAGCCGCTTCCGCCTTGTGTCAAGAACCTGACAATGGTTTCGTCTACTTTGCCCCCCCCCTCCCGCTCTTCCCCTCCTCCCCCCGCCCCCCCCCCGAACTTCTACACAAGGCCGCATCGGTGCACTGCTATACGTTCCCGTTCGGTAATTCATGGGATGACATTACTTATGGGCAAATTGTTGGCTATATATATATATATATATATACGAGATTTTCCTTTCCGTGTGGTGGCTGGCCAAAAAAAGAAGAAAAAAAAAAAAGACACCTGCGCGGATAGGGCATAGTTTAACGTATGTTGAGAACAAATGCACAAATTTTCTCTCTCCTCGGAATCCTAGCGATGCGTGAGGCAGAACCGGTCGTTCTCAGCCATTGACCCAAGCGTAGCGTTGAACCCCAGACGTCGGCTACATCTGTGCGTTCGCCGATCCGTCATGCTTTCCGCTAATGAATAATGAAGCTCGCACCGACGACGCCTTCTCAAACAAGGAATCTTCCCCCTTTTCTTTCAGCTTCGCCCCCCCCCCCCTGACGCACGCAATCTCTGCTATATGAGTACATATATCTGGTACCGCACCCTTAAACTATACCACTTCCTAATTTCCTCCTCCCCCACGGACACGCGCAATTCATTTCCGTATATCCATGTCGTCGATAATTAAGCCAGAAACAGTCTGTTTTTTAAAGACAACTAATTCATCCATCAAAGCGCGCTCTTTTGAAAGTACAAATGTTGCACCGTGCTGCGCGTCGATATTTTCGGATATAGAAAGGGTCGCAAAAGCTACACGTAAAAGTGCATATATGGGTGAGGGCCTTGTTCGCGGAAACCCTAATGAGTACATTTTTTGCGGCGAATTACTAATCACGTACAGTTGACAAAAGCCACCTGAAAGTAAAATGAAAATAAAAATTCGTGAAAGCCACCTGACTAACCTTTCCTCTCATTCTTTTTTTGTACACTCTTAGAAATGAACTTCACCACATAGCACGCTCCTAGCCAACCATCATCCCGAATGACAACGTTCTCGCCCCTGATTTGTTGAAAACGGGAGGTGGAGCCAATTTTACCATTATGCACGGCACAAAACAGGCTACTCCTTCCGTTTTCAACAAATCAGGGGCGAAAACGTTATCATTTGGGGTGATGGTTGGCTATAGGAGCGTTCTATGTGGTGAAGTTCATTTTTAAGAGTGTACAAGCACATCCCTCCCTATCCCCCGCCACCTTACACACGAACGACATTCCCCCAATTAAATGGCCAATATCTCCGTACAAGATACGACATGATCCCGTCATAAGCAGCAAAACGATTTCTTCTTCTTCTTCTTTTTGTGTTTGTTGAGTAATTGTTCTTGTAACCACAACGACAGTAACTCACAATGAATCAAGACGAAACACATAAGTCATGTAAACACGTAGGAAACATTAAGCTGCCACATCGTTCCTATCGTTAACATCGTGTCGACCGACCCCTGGTGGTCTGGGCTATTAGCCGCATTTTAGCGGTATATACAAGTGCGAGTAGCCGGTTCCGCCTGTGCAGCCACAATCATCGTATTATTTTTATTTGGAATCCAATCCAATCCAGTCCATAGACACCAGGATCGTGAATCCGTGGAATAATTTCGCCTCCCTGAGGGTTTCTCATCGTCTGTCGAAATATCTGCGCACGGCACACCGTATACTTGACGTCCCTCGCGGAGGTCGACTATAGCAATTTGTCGCAAAGTCGCTCGCGCCCTCTTGCCTATTCGAACCCGCAAATTAGGCAGCTCTATGTGCGAGCCGACACTCTACCAACGGAACTGGTCCCGAAGAGAAAAGGGGCGACGACATCTTTTACTCTGTTAAAATGTAGCACCGCACTCTCCACGTAGCACCGCGCACGTAATCAACTGACATTCAGAATGATATCCTTCTATCTCTTGACTTGTTGAAAACGTTGTCACAAAAAGGCGTACGCCCCCCGTTTTCATCAAATCAAGAGAGATAATGTTCCTCAACCAACTCAGGGAAAGGAGGTGCTGACGCCAGGAACTGAACCTGGGTCTTCTGAGGAAGGCCCGCACTCTTAAAAAATGAACTTCACCGCATAGCACGCTTCTCGCCAACCATCATCTCGAATGATATCGTTATCTGCCCTGATTTCTTGAAAACGGGAGGCCTACGCCATTTTTGTGACATCTATGCTGTTCATAATTGTGTGTCACAAGGTGAGAACGTTGTCATTCGGGCTCATGGTTGTGTAGGAGCGTGCTATGCGGCAGCGATTCGTCCTTCGTTTGACGGTATTTATTGAACGTCAACGCTGGCCACACAGTTCCCCAATTTAGAATTCATTACGATGAGAAATGCGCAAGCTGCTATGTACATATGATTGCATGACTGTGCAATGCGCATCATGCAATCATCCGTGTTTTTTTTCATCGGTGTTTTTTTATCGGTTTATCCGGTTTTTTTAACGGCTACAATGCGCGAAGCTCTCTTTGTTTTGCGCTTGCGCAAAAATACCAACGCTATCCCTTACGTACGCAAAGGCAATAGCGTAGACGCACTAAAACTCACTGATAACGGTTCGGAAGAAACGTTTAGACTAATCATACGCATGATCTGCGTGTTTTAGTGCAACGGGAAAACGGCAACACTGCAATTTCCTGCAGGTTCTTGACTGCGATCTTCTGCTTGAGCGATGTAGTTTGCATTCAGATGTACGAACGTGTAGCATGTCGGGGTGTTCCTACCACCGGGTGCGCTGTCTGAGGTCTGGCCTGGGGTTTCCCGCAGACTTCCTACACGAGTGTCGGGCACGGTTTCCCCGGAAGTCGGCCCAGGACGCATACTAACCGCCGTGTACCTCCACTCAGTCCTGCTGTCCTCTCTCCATCTGTGTCTGTACGCCGCTTTTCGCCACAGCTGCCTCGCGGAGCTAATACGGAATTAAAAAAGAAGAAAGAGCCTCCACACTCTTAAAAATGAACTTCACCGCATAGCACACTCCTAGCCAACCATAACCCCGAAAGATATCGTTATCTGCCCTGATTTGTTGAAAACGGGAGGCGTACGCCTTTTTTGTGACAATTATGAACAGCATAAGTGTCACAAAAAAGGCGTACGCCTCCCGTTTTCATCAAATCAGGGCTGATAACGATATCATTCGAGATGATGGTTGGCTAGGAGCGTGCTATGTGGTGAAGTTCTATTTTAACAGTGTACGCCTTGCTGTGACAATTAACATAACAGCATAAGTGCCCCCAAACGGCGTACACGCCTGTTGTTATTGGCGTTACGAGGGCTCACTGCGCACGTTGGTAACTGCGTGCAGCGACAAAAAAGAAGAAAGAAAAAGAAAGAAAGAAAGAAACACATTCTTACGCGCTGCACAAGGATACTCACCCTTGCCCTCTGTTGTTTGGAGAGTAGAACTTTTGATTGATTGATTGATTGAAAGAAAGAAAAAAAGTAGAACTTTTGATATCGTGAAGGTGCTTGGGCGTTTGGGAAGCTAAGGACAGGGTCGCACCTTCCTCGACACACTCTTACAAAAAAGGGTGGAGCAGTTACACCTTTTAGGAAGTACGTACCTAATAGTTGTCGTATATATGTTGTGCCTAAAAGGATGCAAAATTCTACTTGCTACCTACGAACGATAGGGTTACCCCTTCACATTCGGTGAGCGAGGGAGGCGTACGACTTTTTGCAGCAATTTGGATATATGATAATTGCTTTTACCACCCTTTTGCGCCCTTTATCAGACGCTACGTTGACCAAGGTGGTAACTGTAGAAGTTACCACATTTTCACGCCCTTTTTTCTTAGACTGCACTGTAAACTTTATACTGAGACACTGTCCTTTAGCTCAAGTGTAAAGTAGGCATTAAAGGTGTTATTGAGATCCTTGTTCTGCACTAGAACAGAAATAGAAATAGGAAGAAAAAATATTCACTCCGTATTTTACTTTCTGTCATCACGTTCCGTTGCACTCCCAACAGGGGCTTAATCGCTTCATCGTCGTTACGGTGTGTACAAGCTAACGAGTGGCGGGAAATTCAAAAAGGTGGGCACGTGACACATTGCGCGTGACGTGTACCACGGCCTTCACGTATCGCGCGAAGAGCGCCGTGCACGTGTTTTATCACGTGTCCACCTTTTTAAATATCCCGCCCGCCTTTTTGAATGTCCCGCCACTCGTTAACTTGTAACGACCGTAACGACGATGAAGCGATTAAGCCCCCTGGGCAGCGAAGGAGGCAGCGTAGCAGTGCTAAGGCACCCTTAGCTTGCTTTTTGGGGGAAGCGGAGAGGCTCTGACTGAGAGTAGCACAATAGACGATTTCAGAAATTGCACGGACGGCCCACCAGAGTGCGCCGTGTTGCGAAAGCCCCGCTGCACCTTGGGATTTAGTTTTCATGAGTCAGAGAGAAGAAGAAGAGCGCAAACGGTTTCGGTTTTCTCTCTCCTGCACCTCCCACACCTTCGAGCAACAGGCAGACGAGCACGAATGTAAACCATTTCCCACGACGCATTGCGCGATGCGCGTGACTTGGGCGACGTAGGGCCCCCGTGCGGAGCACAAGGGCAATATCTGAAATCGCCTATTCGTTGGATGACGCCTTCCATTCCTCTTTTTTATTCCAACAATTCGTTTTTCAAAGTAAAATGACACAATGTCCCACATGATACCCTTGGAGTACCGCCATAAATAATAAATAACCTGAGACGCCCAACGGGGTCGCGTCCTCTGCACCGCACAGACATGACACGTATTCCGCAAGGTGTTCGTACGTATTTCCTCTCCCGTGTCTTCATATGATGGATGTGAGTTGTGAAATTTGTAATGTGGTTTCGGGAAATGAAAATGGTGCGGATTATGAATGAACCTCCACATGGTTCATCTCTCGCAAGTCCCTGGTTCATGGTCTCGAAGGCGATTATCTTCCAATGTACGCGAGTGGACATCATTACGGTCGATTGATTGATTTAAAAGAAAAAAAAATGGAGATGGTAGTCTCGAGCTACTCGGGACTGGCTACTCCAGGACGCGTTATTAATAAAAGAAAGGGAAACTACACTAACCTCGACGCTTTGAAACGCTTCGAGAGAATAAATGAATTACGGTCGAGATTGTCCGCTTCCGCTACCCTTGCATTCCGTGTATACATATGAACACCTTGTGCGTGTTTTTGCCGAGCGCTTTTCCTGCCACGCGCCGGCATGCTGCTCGAGTGGATAGAGGGCCAACTTCATGGGGAACTGTGCTAGCGTTGCCATCCTTCGTCTACACTCTTAAAAATGAACTTCACCGCATAGCACGCTCCTAGCCAACCATCATCTCGAATGATATCGTCATCTGCCCTGATTTGCTGAAAACGGGGGGCGTACGCCATTTTTGTGACAATTATGAACAGCATAAGTGTCACAAAAAAGGCGTACGCCTACCGTTTTGAACAAATCAAGGCACATAGCGATATCATTCGAGTTGATGGCTGGCTAGGAGCATGCTATGCGGTGAAGTTCATTTTTAAGAGTGTACGGCGTTTACCGAATACTGCACTCTTAAAAATGAACTTCACCGCATAGCACGCTCCTAGCCAACCATAATCTCGAATGATATCGTTATCTGCCCTGATTTGTTAAAAACGGGAGGCGTACGCCTTTTTTGTGACAATTACGAACTGCATAAGCGTCACAAAAAAGGCGTACGCCTGCCGTTTTCAACACATCAGGGCAGATAACGATATCATTCGAGACGATGGTTGGCTAGGAGCGTGCTATGCGGTGAAGTTCATTTTTAAGAGTGTGGGGGAGGTGTCCTACACTCTGGAAGCAGAACTTCACCGCATAGCACGCTGAAGGCCATTCATTGCACAATATGATACCGTTATAGCGCTCTTGATTTGTGGAAAGCGCCGGGCGTACGTCGTTTTTTCACAACTAACATAACTGCATTAGTGTCATAATAAAGGGGCGTACGCCTCCCGTTTTTAACCAATCGCACTCTAAAAACAGAGCTTCAGCGCATAGCACGCTCAAAGCCAGCCATCAACCCGAATGACAACGTTCTCTCCCTTGATTTGATGAAAACGTAGGGCATACGCCATTTTTGTGTCATTCCGAATGCCACTTTGAGCTGCGTAGTGCCGCGAAAATGGCGCACACCCCCCGTTTTTACGAAGTCAGGGGAAAGTACGATGTCACTCGGGATGATGGTTGGCTTGGAGCGTGCTATGTGGTGAAGTTCATTTCTCGGTGCCGGCTGTGCTGTCTAGGGATTTTCCTGGGTTTCCCGCAGACGCTTTCAGACATATTTCGGCACAGTTCCCTTAGAAGTCGACCCAGGACGCACATTCCCACGTGATTCGGGATGATGCTTGGCTAAGTCCATGCTATGCAGTGAAGTTTCGTGTGAAGCCTATGTCGGGGAGGGGGGGATCTATTTATTTTCACAGGAAAGATCAGTCAGAATGGACTGCTTGCTATTTCTTATTAAATGATTCGTTAGTGCGTAGTCCTGCGGTAGTTAAAAGTAAGGCGATGGGGGGGTCAGAGGTCTTCCGTCGTCCCACACACGATCTCACAGGCCTATGTTGGAGTCTAAACTACAAGCCTATGCCGAGAGTACCCCCCTGTTTTAAAAGTGTACGCGTGAGCTGTTTCGTCGTTTACTATCTTCGAGGTTTAGGTTAAAATGAAACTTCATGATTATTTTTTTTACATACACAGTAGTAAATGTGTCATTTCATAGTGTTATGCAGCCGTTCAGTTTGACAGCAAAGTTCAATGCAGGCACAGTGAAAGTCTGTTTACCTGGCACAACAACAACAACAACAACAACAACAACATAGATGAATGGATGATGATGATGTGGGATGTTTCCCTGCGTTGAGTGCAGGACCCTACCCCATTCCAAAAAGGTTCACATGAAAGGATGACGAGGGAAGGAAATCCCTACAGTTCGTGAAGGAGGCCGGTGGCCCTCAGAAAGGAAAGAAGAGCGCCTGGCACAACACAATAACATACAGGGTGTGAAATGTGAGCTTCATTCTTTTGTTTGACTTCGTAGTCTTCCTCGAGTTTGCACAATCGTAGAATTTCAAGCAGGTCATGGTGAAGCTATATATTGTTTGCACCCAGCTTCTGTCTTTACGGCATGCTACAAGGCAAATGTTGGAAAAGTTTCCTATATGAAGACGCCCCAGGAACATCCCAGCGATATTCTGCCACGTCAGCAGGTACCAAAGTAACTGCCTGCTTTTAAGATACCATCAAGTTAGAATTTACTGCGATATAAATACAAACAAAGCGAAGATAGAAATGGATATCGTTGAGATATTCTCTTTTTGCCGCGATATCTTTTGGGTGTTCCTCTCGCCCGAGGACATCCCTCAAGATAATTCCGTTCGAAGAGCCACACAAAACGAACGGAAGCGAGCAGGCCAGCTTAAATTGCACCTATGGCTTTAGCCGAATGTTCTTTTCCGGTATTAGCACTTATATATAACCGTTTTTGGTCGCTGTTGCTCCATACTCTGGTTTCGACAGAGCCCGAGCATGAACCAGCAGGCCCTTCAGGGCAATACGTTGTCACGTGTATCCACTAAAACTATTACGCAACCCGTTTCGTAGGCTGTACCGCTGAATGACGGATGTACCCCGAAGTATCCTATAGATGAAATGTGCACATCTATGTGGCATATTTCCTAAACCAAAACACACAAATGTAATCCTTTATCTTGACCTTTCTGGCTCCCCCCCCCCCCACCAAAAACAAACACACAGAGTAAATGAAAAAAATATATATTCTTAGGAGTAACTTAAGAAATGAGTCCAAGTTACTGCCAAAAAGTTGCAGGTACTATAAATACCCCCGTTTAAAAGTGTTTGTAGGATATCAAGTCACTCCAAAGAGTGTTTGAGATAGATAACTTCAGTAGATTATTCAAGTTATATGAGTTATATATAGGTCATGCCTTGTCGTATAACCTACGTGCAAAAGGGCATGTGGTGCTTATATGGCAATATCTACTTTTAAACGCGTAAAAAAAAAAAACAGAAGAAAAACACCCTGCTTGCATATGTGACAAGGAATTTGATAGCTATGCCTGCAACATGTGTCAGGTCAGTGTGAAGCAGGGTACGTCTGCAATGAACGCGGCTTCACTGCGATTTGATCACGTGGGGTGCAGCCACTTTTCTCTACTAGTATAGCAACGCGACTGCATTAAGTCTTGCGCTGTACGCCACAATTCCTCCGGGTTGACGCGGCACGATCCGACTGGTTGGTGAAAGCACAGACAGCGCTGTCCAAGCAAAAACCTATACCGCGAGTAACAAAAATAAAGGGAAGCGGTAAGGTGTAAAAGTACGCAGAAACACGTTTTGTGAGCTGCCAGGTTCATAAATTTTATCCGCCAAACTTCCTCCGCCTCAGCTGAGGACAGCGGATCGACCGATCCACCGGTGGCTCGCCTTGCCCGTGATCTGTAATAACGCGTCCGCGTCTACAGACTGCGGAGGTCGGGCCATGGCCGAGGTCGGGGCCCTGAACCTTTGCTCCGAGGCGTGGCGTGCCAAGGTCCGTTCGGTTGGTACAAGCTGTCGTCTTTGCATGACGCCGACTTTTTTTCTTTCTTTTATTCGCCGCTATACAGCCAGTCGGCCGACAGGAAAAGTGCAAAGCGAAGGAAATGCACTATTACTCCAAAATGACCCTCATGGCTCCTCCGGGCATAACGGGGTATTTTTCTCTCCCGAAAAAAACAGCGGATTTCAATTTTACAGCAGCGATATAAAGAAAAAAAGAGAGTGAAGAAACACACACACACACGCACACAATGGGGCAGGCATGGATTGTGTGCGGTCGTCAACCCTGCTGGCTAGAGGGCAACCGAGAAGGCGAGTGACCGGCTGCTGGCGCCACTTCTGGCTCACATCGAAACGACGTCTCGGAATGTGTGCTTGCCGTTCTATAGAGTTGCTCCCGCCAATTTATGTCACTCCTCCTCAACTGGGCACCTTCCACGACGCTCTCAATGGGTCAATTCGCGCGCGCGGTCCTTCTGTTGCGGCAAGAATTGCATCGCGTCTGCGTCGAATCCTTTGAGCACCTCGTTGAAACACCTCGTGTCATCTTCATCATCGCGTATCTGTTGTTGCTGTTGCTCGAATGTCTCAGAAATGTCGCTTCTTCTTTCTTTCAGGGCTTGTTTTTTTTAAATCCTTTCAAGCGGCTTTCTGAATGTCTGACATAAAGGCGAAGACACACCGTGCTCCAGGGTGATTACATACGTGAGATAATAAAATGTAGTTGCGGTTCGAATTAACTATTCTATGTTATGCTGGAGGTTTACCCAAGATAAAGTAACGGGGTTATAATGATAACGAAACGAATAAAATTGGCGTGTAGAAGCTGAACTACACGTTGCAGGACGTGATGCGCGGCGACGTTTTGTATACGAGAACTTCAACTTGTTGCGGTCCTTTGTGGATACGTCGTGTGAATTAATTAACAAAACACTGCAATGGCTTCTACCGCCTGCATATAAAAAAAAACACACAATAAATAATAAACATGCGGAGAAACATAAATGGAGTTCCCTGGGTTCGTGAATTCTCGCGCTTCCTGAGAAGGAAAGAGAGAGAGAGAGAGAGAGAAGGAGGAAACGCGTGCAGAGCTTTGCGCTCTAGTGCATCTTTAAAAAATCGGCGAAATGCTTTTTTTTTTCTTTGCGTTCTAGAATATATTAGGAATAATGTTTTTGAACATTGCTAGTTGTTACTTTGTTGTTATCGCTTCCTAGCTATAAAATAGCGCTAAATATGCTTTGTTGCTACATGTTTCAGTAATATTGTCCACTTAATGTAAACAGAAAACGGTTGAGAGCATTAAATAGCTTAATTTGCGAAAAACGATACTTTCGTGCAGTATAGGCTGCACTTTGTCAGGTTTGAGGACGTGCTACAAGTGGTCAAGAATATATCGAACCCAAGTCACAAAGGAGTTTGTGACTTGGGTTCGATATATTCTTGGCCTTGTTCTGTCTCGAGTTTTTTATGGGTTTTCCACAGCTGCTGTCAGACATACGTCGGCTTAGTTCCCCTGGAAGTTGGTCCAGGACGCACATTCCATTCACAAGTTTTAGTCGCGACGTTGCCCACCGCCGGCGAGCCGTTTCACTAGCACCACCACTACCACCTACCTGTTTTAACACTTTATGGTGACACTCTTTAGTAGGCAGTTGTTGGCGTCACCGCGAATTATCGTGCCTAACTAACCAGTACCAATGACAGCGTGCACGACTGAGAATTTTATTGGGTGCGGGGAGATAGGACACTGCCACGGTCACGTTATCAGTGGTCGGCTAACGCTATCTAGTGTCTGAATAGGTGGCGCTTTGCCGGCAGGAACATCAGCTCGCGTGGCTCAGTGGTTAGCGTGCTGGCCATGACACGTCGAGACTGGGAGGTACCCGGGTTCGAATCCGCGTGCCGGATGTGATGTCTGGGGGTTTTCCTGGGTTTTCCCCAGACGCTTTCAGACATATATGTCGGCGCAGTTCCCTAAGAAGTCGGCCCGGGACGCATATTCCCCCAGGGCGTCAGTCGTGACGTTGCCCACATCCGTGAGGCCGACAGCGGCGAGCCCTTTCGCCATCACCATCAGCAGGAACGTTTTGTGAAGACGGGACTAATATATGATATAAGACTTCCCTATGTGTTCTCAGTTGTATCTATGTTACGTGGCCAATATTGTACACCGCGAGGATGCTTTTGGTTGACTAATGGTTTGGAAAGAGTGGGGTGAGTTGTGCACGCTGTCAGTTTTCTCCTGCACGATCCATCACTTGCGTCCCGTTAGTCGTTAGAGTTACTGATACACACAGAGATATTGCCTCCGATGTTGTACTGCGATCCGGCGTAGGGAAGAAAGGGCTGAGCGAGGGGTAGATATCGGAGATTGTAGGCGTAACTGATGAACGAAAGAACAGTGTCCCATAGTTGGTGCGGAGCCATCAACGAAACTGGAGATGATGTCCGACACAGTACGGTTCAGGCAGCCAGTGAAACGGTTGCACTTGCTGCGCATAGCATGCAGTTGTGGTCATGCACACGATATTACAAACTTTGAGAAGCTCCGGAGCAATAGACCTCTACCCGAGGAACGTCATCATGACATTGGTAGACACACTGAAATCGGGACAAATCGGGAGGGCTGGGTTCCACGAATGGGCACTTGTTCGCTGCCTCCTACTGAAAGAAAAGTAGGACCGAAGGTCGCGTACCTTTCAGGGACCATCGTAGTCTCCTCAAGACCGTGGCTTTCGGGCGCGCCCTTGTTCGCCCCCTAGCTTCCAGCTTAGTTCAAGTATGCCAAATTGGTGGCGCTGTCGAACATTGTGACGTCATTTGTTTACAAACAGGGAGAGGTCTATAGTGAAGGAGAGCACAGCACTTCCGCCTCACGCACTCCACCGTAAAGCCATTAAGAGGCTGCATGGGCTGCCATAGATGTACATGATATGAGGCAGCCCATTAGATGTATGGGCCGCCGTAGATGTGCCCCGCAAAGCTGGCAGCCGGCTTAGGCAACTGGATTACTTCTTACACTAGCCTTGGCGCCCTCTTCTGGACTACGGTGATATCATCCGCACAAGATTAACGACAGAACATGTCCAGAAAAAGGCACTCAGGTACCTATTTTATCTTCTACACCCAATCATCATCATCATCATGATCAAAATAAAGCCGTTGTTTTTGCTGTTGTTGTTTACCCTTTGCCTGCGAATGAGTTCGGTTTTCACCTCTGAATGACTTGGCCAACGTTTAAAAACTGCGCGTTTCCTCCGGGTACATAGGTCCACCGGCTGAAATTCCTGCACCACCTCATCAGAGGGGCAGTGAAATCTCCCTCCATAATTTGTTCGTTCTGGCCGCGCCGGATTGCGCAACAATTAACGTGGACTCATGCGCAAGAACCATTACCGTATAGCTCACCTCCATGCGCGCGCGAGAGAGGTATTTGATCAGCGCACCTCTCCCCTAAACTCCTTCAGAGAGAGCCCGCAGCAGAATAGCGATGCTGACGACACTCGGTGACGCAATGGAGTACGTTGCAACTAGCGCCGCGCAGAGTCGGCACTACACTCTTAAAAATGAACTTCACCGCATAGCACGCTCCTAGCCAACAATCATCTCGAATGATATCGTTATCTGCCCTGATTTGTTGAAAACGAGAGGAGTGCGCCTTTTTTGTGACACTTATGCTGTTCATAATTGTCACAGAAAAGGCGTACGCCTCCCGTTTTCAACAAATCAGGGCAGATAACGATATCATTCGAGATTATGGTTGGCTAGGAGCGTGCTATGCGGTGAAGTTCATTTCTAAGAGTGTACATACACTCTAAAAACAGCACTTCACCGCATAGCACGATGCACTCTTAAAACAGAACTTCACCGCATAGCACGCTCCTAGCCAACCATCATCTCGAATGACATGGTTCTCTCCTCCGATTTGCTGGAAACGGGAGGCGTACGCCATTTTTGTGACAATTATGAACTGCATAAGTGTCACAAAAAAGGGTACGCCTCCCGTTTTTAACAAATCAGGGGAAATAACGATGTCATTCGAGATGACGATTGGCTAGGAGCGTGCTATGCGGTGAAGTTCATTTTTAAGAGTGTGTGCGACAACTGTTGCCAAGAATGATAGAGTTATCGCTTCTGATTCGAAGAAAGAGGGGAGCGTATGCCTTTTTGTGACAATTTTCATATATCCAAATTGCCACAAAAAGGCGTACGCCCACCTCTCTCTTCGAATCAGAGGCGATAACTCTATCATCCGTGGCAATGGTTGGCGCACAGCGTGCTATGCGGTGAAGTTCTGTTCTTTGATTGTAGGAAAAGGAAGCCTCACTCGTCGACACGGTGCAACAACTAAGAGTCAGCCAATCAAGATCGTGTTTGCAACGGACGCAGCCAATCACGAACGTGTTTTCAGCTGTCTTAGCCATGGTGATGAACCACCGTCGTCTGCGAGTAGTGACTGAACGTTCCGGCGTACTAAATGAAAAAAAAAAAAAAAAAAACTTTAAAATAAAGCGCAAGACGGTCTAATATATTTTCTCGAAAATGTATTCTGCTTTTTGTCTACAGATACAAGTCTACAGAGTTCCAAGTAACGTGCAATCACCTGCGAGTTCTTGAATTCACAGAGCGGTGAATGACAGTAGCAGACGAATTCTGACTTTGTATGTCCACGCAGCGAAGGAGGGTCTAGAGAAGGCAATAAGCGGGCCTTCTGTACCTACACTCTTAAAAATGAACTTCACCGCATAGCACGCTCCTAGCCAACAATCATCTCGAATGATATCGTTATCTGCCCTGATTTGTTGAAAACGAGAGGAGTGCGCCTTTTTTGTGACACTTATGCTGTTCATAATTGTCACAGAAAAGGCGTACGCCTCCCGTTTTCAACAAATCAGGGCAGATAACGATATCATTCGAGATTATGGTTGGCTAGGAGCGTGCTATGCGGTGAAGTTCATTTCTAAGAGTGTAGGTGGCGTTGACAAAGAACGAAAAAGAGACGCATTTTCGGTGCGAAATGAGTCCTAGCGGCTTCTCTGCTCTTAGCGCTGAGGCTATACGTCGCACTGATCTCGTTACGTCATGGTAGGAGAGCGGGCCGGGACTCAAAACTCCTGTCAGACAGCTCGATGCTGGTTCTGTCAGTTAGATTGCCTTTGTAACCTCCTCTCCCTCTCCTGACTCTTTTTCCTGATCAATAAATGTTTTCAATGCTAGTTTTGAGCATCGTCCTGTCTACTTCTTCGTGTATCCGTATCGGCAACGGACCAGTATTGTTCTGCTGAGAGGAGACTGCCGTTCAATTCTGCGACGCCTCGTGACACCCCTGGCTTCCCGCCAATGGACAACCGACATTCCCCCCCCCACCCTCTATGTTGAGCAGAGTTGATCCAACGCTCGCTTTCCGCATGCCACGAAACACCTCTCGTCAGGATGCTGCATTAATCCACCGAATGCGCCTCGATGTGGCCTTTACAGCCCAGTGGCGTTACCGCTTGAGACAAGTTGACTCTCCAACCTGCTGCCACTGTGGTGCTCTTGAGGATCTGGAGCACATTCTTCTTCATTGCCCCCACTACCAACCTTCCCGAACCGCACTCTCCGAGTCTCTTCGTCAGCTGGACTCTCGCCCTTTCTCCCTCTCGAAATTGCTTGGTCCCTGGCCTAATCCAGCCCAGCAACGCTCTGCGCTCAAAGCTCTTTTGGCATTTCTGGATACCATAGGACTTCGATATTTATTGTGAAGGGGCTCGTTATTTAATTCCCCACATTCCCACCAGCAATGAGGTAGAGTATGGCCTCTGGCGATGAACCTCTCCACTCTCCAAAGTCAAAATAAAGTTGTTGTTCGTCGTGTGTCCTGTGGTTCCCTCAAGCTCAAGGTATGCCACCATCAATGCCATTGGCATTGCATTGCCATGCAATTAGATTGCGTAGCCTCTCCATTTTTTTTCTTCTTTTATATCACATCTCATCTCAGGTTCCGTAATGAGAAGACACTGATTGAGCGAAAGTGTGTCCTGGTCGGCTGCAACATGAGTGAGAGGTTTCGAGCAACGCTATACGTTTAATGTTACACTGTTAGAAAAAAAGGGTGGAGCAGTTACACTTTTTTAGGAGTGAGTGAATGAAATAAAATAAAATAAATAAATAACGAAGAAAATTGGCACCACCAACGTGGAAGCCGGCTGCTCCATACCACGTAGACAACTCAGAAAACATACACTAGACTCACATACGGATCGTCCCACAAAATCAGAACAGTTAAAAAAAAAAAAAAAAGAGCAGGCGACAGGTAGAACAGGAGGTAACAGCTGTCACCTATGTTGTGCCTCAAAGGTAACAAAGCTCTAGCTGCTACCTGGTTGAAGTCGGCACAACCTATTAACAAATTTTAGTTGCAGTTATCTCCGTTGTGCACAATGTGCTCAATATCCACTGCACTGTCAATGCAGGGAAAGCACCACTCCCTGAAAGTGCATTGCTTCTGTGGCTGCAATAACAGCCCTTGCACATATATTGTGCTGCACCTGCAAAGAGGTGGTAACATGCAAGGTTACCTACCACCCCTTTACACCCTTTCGTCAGATGCTACACTCTAAAAACAGAACTTCACCGCATAGCACGCTGTGCTCCAACCATTGCCAAGAATGATAGGGTTATCGCTTCTGTGATTCGAATAGAAAGGGGGGGGGGCGTACGCCTTTTTGTGGCAATTTTCATATATCCAAATTGCCACAAAATTGCGTAACCCCACCTCTCTCTTCGAATCAGAAGCGATAACCATATCATTCTTGGCAATGGTTGGAGCACAGCGTGCTATGCGGCGTAGTTCTGATTGATTGATTGATTGGTATACTGACGGACGTCCTCTTCCCCGAAGGTTCTTGTGCGGAACGACTTTCAAAAACTCGCGGCCTCGTGCGCTTTCTTCAAGCAACGGGCCTAGCGGAGAGACCACTCTAGTGCACCTCTCACCTACAGTGTGCTTCCGTCCCATCAGTACCGGTCATCCTGCCTCTACATCACTTTGAAGTCCTCAACTACCCTTTCTCCCACTTTCTTTTCCTTTTTTTTGGCTATAGTCGTGACGATGCCCACTTGAGTGCGGCCAACAACGGCAAGCTACCTCGACCCCCCCCCCTCTGATTGATTGATTGATTTTTAAAAGAAAAAATGGAGATGTTAGTCTCGAGCCACTCGGGACTGGCTACTCCAGGACGCGGTATTAAGAAAAGAAAGGGAAATTACACAAAACTCGACGCTTTGCAACGGAATGGAAACATAATAAATGAGAACATCACCACCTAGCTTGGCAGCAAAAGCGAAATCTCAATGCACTAAAACAAAGAACGTCACAATTTGTCAGAGAGGTCCGTCGAGAGGAGAAATTGCACAAGGGCGCGAATGGCAGGTATGAGCTGAAAAGTTCTGGTGGTGGTGGTGGTTGGTAAAATAACAAGGGGAGGTTGAGTTCGCGCAAACGAATTCTGCTACCCCCCAAAAAAAAGAAAGACTGTAAAGAAAGACTGTAAAGAAAGACTGTACACCCCAAAGCAGAAAAGAAAAAAGAAAGGAAACGGTACGATTGCACCACAGAATGTGCGACCGCACCGCAAAAGTTCACCGGGGTGAGCGTCTCGACCGCGACAACGCAGGACCGAGCGCGCCGTTCACATCAAGGATCATAGTAATGTCCACGCTCCGTCTAGTATAGAGTTTCTAGTCCAGATTTCACAATGAAATTGACAAGAGCATTGAAGGCCGCGTCGCTGTGGTTAGCGTCCCATACGCCTAAGACTTTCTCTATGCTGAAGTCCCTGCTGTCGAGATGGCCAAGGGTCAGCCTCAAGATGCCTCTTTGTGCAGCATGTTTTGGACAATGCATGATGATATGTTCAGTGTTTTCCACTGTCCCGCACAGTAGACAGTTGAAAAGTTCTGTTTTTAGTGTGTACGTTGACTTAGGTGGTAATTATAGAAGTCACCACCTTTTGGCAGAACTTCATCGCATAGCGATGACGTTCTGCCGGTCCTTCCATTACCCCCCCTCCCCCCTCCCCGGCTGTTTATCTACGCAAGCCAGAATCGTCATCACTATCACCATAGGCTGACTGCCTATCAAAACAACACCAACTATCTTGTGGATGGACGATTAATGTCATGACGCCAACGACCAGATTCGTGCGTGCAATGTAGATGAAGATCCACTAACTAAATACGGCGCACCGATATCACTAATGGTGTTTGACATTGGCGGAAGAGAGGATAGTGGAGGTGGTGGAGCAAGGGCATTGCTGCACTCAGACTCACTCCATTTCGTACTTGTGACACCACACTCGGCGTATCTTTATGCTGGCTCCATATCCCGCGGATGGCAAGTTGGGTCAAACCATTCAGAGTAATGGGTTTATCAAACCTAACCTAACCCAACAATCCAAGCAAACAACATTTTGTCTATAGCAACAGACGGCTCAGAAGAGCCTTCAGATTTTCAAATTTCGTGGGAATAAAACAGGACAGGAATACAACCTTTCTCTGAGAGTGTACTGCTCCTATAAATGGCGCTTTAACCTTCTATGAAGAGCGATATATTTCGAATGGCACCAACGAATTCTAAATTTTGCCAGCAAAGTTAAATAAATTTAATAGAGCAGTTAAAACGGGAAGACATGGATGCTACTACCATGCGGTAATATACGGCTTCAATGCGCGTCAAGGTCGAGTCATGTGGAAGGGTGTGAACAGTCATCTCGTTCCTGCGCGAAACATAGGTAAAATCCGCCTAGAGCTTTTCGGAATCCGTATTTCCTAGACATAACTCGTGACGTGCACTGACAATAAGGCATCTTGCATCGTCCCCTTTGTGTGGTCATCGTGGGGAACTCCTTTGAGCCGTGGCGTCCTTGAAAGGCAATGGCTTCACTGGTTCCCTGTGAATGTATGTTGACAATGTTTTCTCATGCAGTAGTTGGCCTCGAATGGTGACGTTGTAGTAGTAGTAGTAGTAGTAGTAGTATAGTAGTAGACGCGAGTAGTTATGGGTACTGTAAAGCAGCGGAGGCCGAATTTCATTTAGCGTGGCTATTCGATAGTCCAAGCCATCAATACAAAAACGGCGCACATTTCATGCCAATCAGTGGTGCAGTTAATTAGAACATTAACATTAAAGATTTTGGGCAACACTGTATTAGTATTCGGAAGAGATCCGTACTCTCAGCCGCGTACGGCGGCGACCACGTTGCATGCGTATAACACTGGGCCCGACAGCCGAACAGCGCTACGTTTCTTTTTGATTTTATTTAGCAAAAAAAAAAAAAAAACACACACACACACACTGAACAGGGGTCTCTGCACTCCTATGGAAATATGATACGAAATAATATAGCCACCAAAAGAACAAAACGTGACAAAATAGTGCTGCATACAAAATACATATTCGACAATGTTGGCTGCTGCACTGGGGGTTGTTCGACACCAGGCGTCGCGCCGCTGCTGTACGCTGGATTTTTCGTGATAAATTAAAAATATTTAGAGAGCGTTGTCGATCGTATGGTTCCGCATATGGGATTTACAAGCAACAAAGTCTCGAGCCACGTCGCCAGCATATATCCTGCTTGTCTGCTGCTTTACAGTACCTTTAACCTGGGTGACGGTGATGGGGACGCGACCGGCTTGCCGTTGTTGATCTGACTCCTTTGGGCAGCGTCACGACTGTGGTCAGGAGGAGATGAGATATGATATGATAACAGATGTTGAAATGGTGAGGATAGAAAGGTAACATGTATGCTGGTCACTGCCACACTCTTAAAAATGAACTCCACCGCATGGCACGCTCCTAGCCAACCTTCATCTCGAATGATGTCGTTATCTGCTCTGATTTGTTCAAAACGGGAGGCGTGCATCTTTTTTGTGACACTTACGCTGTTTATAATTGTCACACACAAAAAAGGCGTACGCCTCCCGTTTTCGACATCAGTCGAGATTATGATTGGCTAGTAGCGTGCTATGCGGTGAAGATTATTTCTAAGAGTGCAGGACTTGTGAGAAATCTCAGCAAGGAAACTTTGGCTTTTAACCTTTGGACGAGTCCGATTACTGAATAAAGCAGACTAAGCTGCCAGTTTCGGAATGTCTTTTCGTGAGAGGGCGTCTGGGGGATCTGTTTTGGCAGGAACAGTCAGCCAGAAAGGACAGCTTGTTATTCTTTAGCGGTAATCAAGTTCCTGGAGTAGCCAGAGTCAGGCGACGTGCATGGGGTCAGAAGTCTTCCGCCCTCCTACCCACGATGTCACGGGCTGCTGAGGAGACCGGTATTCCGTAGGTAATCGAGAAGCGCTGCGGTTCTACCGTCGCTGTGTGTAGAGCCTCTGGGATGTAGCACATCATCCAGCGTACAATTCTTGCAGTGTCCAAGGTACATTATCCGCACCACCGCATGTGCACTACAATGAAGAAGGACGTGTTCGATAGTTTCGGTTTCCGGACGGTGTCTGCAGTTCGCATTATTCAGAGAGTTAACCTTGTATAATTGTAATTTAGTAAAAGCGCTTCCTGTTAAGAACCTGAAGAGCAGTTTTTGTGTACTGCGGGAAAGTCCTTTCAGGGGGAGATCTCGTCGACGTTTTTCCAGGATTTCCCGGATCCCAGGGTGCTGTGTAAGTACTATCTCATTGAGAACATTTTTTTTTTTTTTTTGCTGCTGTCTCTCGGGGTTGGCAAACTGGGGCTACCATTGTGGTGCGCAGCGGATGATAGTCTGTCCGCTATTTCATTGCCGCTGATGCCGACGTGGGAGGGTATCCGTTACAGGGAGATATCTCCACCGATTGACTTGTGTTGGGCACATAATGTTCTGACACAGAGCGCTAGAATGCTATTGCACGTGGGATTTATCACCATTTGGAGAGCGCTACGCAAGTCCGTGAGGATGATAGCCTCGGTGATTCTGTTGACCTGAACCGCAGCTGCTGCATGCAGCATTGCCAGAGCCTCAACCGTTGTAGAGCATTATTGGGAATCGCACTGATTTACCGGAAACTGTTTTTAACGGAAGGTGGGTGGTGGTGATGCTAAAACGGAACTTCACCATATAACACGCTCCTAGCCAACCACCATTCCGATTGATATCACTCTGTCTCCTGATTTGTTGAAAACTGGAGGAGGCGCCTATCCTGGACAGGCATAATATGTCAAACATTGGGCGCCTCCCCGACAAATCAAGACCCAGAGTGATATGATGGTTGGCTGTAGCATCATATTATGTGGTGAAATTCTGTTCTGAAGTTCCATCAACAGTACCTACACTCTTAAAAATGAACTTCACCGCATAGCACGCTCCTAGCCAACCACGATCTCGAATGATATCGTTATCGGCCCTGATTTGTTGAAAACGGGAGGAGTACGCCTTTTTTGTGACAATTATGAACAGCATAAGTGTCACAAAAAAGGAGTACGCCTCCCGTTTTCAACAAACCAGGGCAGATAACAATGTCATTCGAGATCATGGTTGGCTAGGAGCGTGCTATGCGGTGAAGTTCATTTTTAAGAGTGTACATTTTGGTCTCATCGGTTCCATTCATCCTGCTCCCTAAAAGCAGAACTTCACCACATACCATGCTTTTACCTACAATTACCGTCCAGAATGACATCGTTCTGCCCCATGATTGGTTAAAAACGAGAGGCGTACGCCTTTTTGTAACACTTATGCAGTACCAAAAAAGGCGTACGCCCCCCCTTTCCAGAAGTCGGGAGTGAAAAAGGTATCATTCTGTGCAATGGGTGGCCTAATTCACCGTGCTATGTGGTGAAGTTCTTTTTTTAGGGTGTGGGCGTACACGACTCGTTGGTGGTAGCCAATGTCTTACTGAAGACTAGGAGGCGCTGGTTTCGAATCCTACCACCGCCTGTGCTGTCTGAGGTTTCCCCTGGGTCTTCCGAAGACTTTCTGGCCGAATGTCAGCACAGTTCTCCCGAAGTTGGCCAAGGACGCATACTAACTGCACACTGCAGCGCAGATCTGGAATCCGTAAAAACGACCCAGGAGCGAACGGGGCTGTCAGTAATTTTCCGCAGGGCGAAAATAATAGCAAAAAGCTCAGCGCATGTTGACGATGTTTTAGATGATTTTATGTGAGAGATGATGGCCATCTGAAATTGACTCGGAGGGAATGACAAAGGCAGACGACGAACTTCCCCTCGTGGTTGAGCCGTCCGTGAAAACTGCAGTGGGTCCTTTTCTTCCCAGTTAATTACTACTACTACTGCTACATGCTTAGGATGCCGAAAGGGGACCATAGCATTGTGAGCAAATAATAAATAAATAAATAAATAAACTATTTTTGTTGGCTGTCATCCTGTGAGTACATATAAACAAGCATGCAAGCACTCGGAGTGGTTCAAGTATTATCACCGCGTTAGAAGTGTGCGGCTCCTACTCCGCTAGATATCTTCCTCACGCATTCAAATCACGTTCCTCTTCATACTACCCACTACGAAAAAAGAAAGCTCCCTTTCTGATTCTTACCACTATCTTATCACTAAGAGGAACGACGGAAGAATATCAATAATTGCCGGGCTAGGCCCCTTGCCAGACGGGTTCCGCTACTCAACACCGTTTTGGCGAAAAACGCTGAGCAAGTGAGAAGGATAGGACGCAAAAAAATAAAAAAATTAAAAACAAAACAGAATCGTCGTCTTAGAAAACATCACATCCTATTCCGGTTCATCTTCGGTTATATCTCTGTCCCCGACTAATTCACAGGACACAGCGGGTTGCACGGAAGCTTCACACACTGATGGGCGAGAGAAAGATAAAAAAAAAAAACGAATGTTTTATGGAGCAAATGGCATCCCCTTTACCAACTTTGTCGGAAAAAAAAAAACTTACACGTGGCAACCTTTTTAAACTGAAAGAGTGGTGAAACTTCTGTAATGCCGTCCTGCAGGTATTCCGCCACCCACTATCTATTCCCGTTATCTTACATATCTCCTACCCGACAAAGTACTCTGTCGTCGTCTGGTCCGCGGTCAAAGGACGCACAAAGGAGGGAAAGGGCGATAATATATAGAGGCAGGGCGTAGGTTATGGCCGCTGTACTGCAAAAACCAATCGCCCGCGATCACCACGGCTGCATTCGCTGGCCAGACGCCGCCGCACTTTAACCGCTATCGAGAAAATAAGATAAATTTGGGAGGAAACAAATTCAGGTGGGAACGACCGCTCGAACACATTGTTACTTGAATGCAAATGACACCCTTTAAGACGATGGACGCAGCGCAGGTTGCGTATAGGCTACGAGTAGCGAAGACGTATATCGGAGAAAGCATCTGAAAGAAAGGGAAAGAAGAAAGTAAAGAACGGAGGGAAGGAGGAAGTGTGGGTGGAGGGGGGGAGGGGGAGCCGATTATCGGGATTTTCAAGTTTAAAGTTTGGCTTTATGGTTTCACGTAACTTTGGTGTGAACTCTTGGGCGTGAAAGAGGTGTGCAGAGGACCGTCATCAACGTAGGCGGATAAATATTTCGTTAGGGGTTCTAGTGGAACTTTACATGGAGGAGGACGATTTCACCCTCATTTTCCCTCTCCCAGATGCATTAGCAAAGGTACGCTATGGGAAGGGGAGTTTCAACCATCCTCCGAGACTATATACGCTACACCGCGTAAAGGCTGGTTCACATTACTGCGCTTAATGCTGTACGCCACTTATAGTCACGATTGCTTCGCGGTGCTAACATTGAATTAAAAAAAAAAAAAAACCTTCACCACGCCGGTGATTCGGGAGTGGTGACGTAGTTTCGAGAACCAATGGGAATTGCCGAGGCTCTGGCTCCTCTGACGTCAGAGCTAGGGTTGCCACCTTTCGTAGTGAAACATACGGGCTGTGGGAGAGGAGGTGAAATAGAGGGAAAGGAGGAAAGGCTCACGGGAAAGGGAAGTGGGTGAGGGGTGGAAGAGCACACACAGAAAATGAGAGAGAGAGAGAGCTCAAGATAATACGAGGAAACATAAGTTCCTGTGTGTAATAATAATAATAATAATAATAATAATGAATAACTAAGGAAGAACTGGTGACTGCGGAGTTGGGTCTATGCTCCAGATTTATTCAAGCTGTAGTGGAATGTTGAAGGGAAACCCCGCAAAAGGTCATTTGAAAGGTCTTGAGCCACAAATACCGGCAAAATGCTGCCGGTATCACCTTCCTACCGGCAACCGGCAAAGCGGGCAAATAACCGGCCGTGCCGGTATAATACCGGCCTGGTGGCAACCCTAGTCAGAGCCCAACGCAGAAATCTGTTCAGCGGTTTGTAGCTCGCCAATTACGACACACAGGAAAATAATTTGTTTCTTCTTCAATGCTCTGAAGTGTATAGTACAATGCGTGCATGATGTAATGAACTACGTCTATTGCACTGTCACGACCCCTTTAATGGTACGAGGCCTTCCTGTGCTGCACGTATAGGTCTCAAAGGAGCAACGCGAGCCCCCCTTCCATAAATCGCACGACAAGTTTCACGCGGTCTTACACAAGAACAATGCGCGTAACTGACCTGTCGCGTGCGCGGGAACTCTCTCTAGGCAGCACGTGCTGTATAAGAAGAATTCTCGCTTTCCTTCTAAAGCAATATTCTAAATCTAGTAATACGAGACCACGGGGATGGCACAAACCCGCCATTGTTGTAACTACCCTCAAGCGGGTGCTTTTGGCAAAACTGCCATCTTGTCCTGGTCGCACGTCATAGAAAACGTCATTTTGAGGTCATGTGACTTTGTTTACATGTCGTTTTGCCGCTTACCGACATATTTTCGCCGTCATAACACCAAGAGATGAACGTATTTTGCCAGCGTAAACTATGCGGTGCTTCTTCCGCAACATGGTAGCCCGTTTCAGATTAGTTTAAGTACATCGCATCGGCTCGGTAAGTCTTAACGCGCGGTTGTCATCACATCTTTGGAAGTTGTCAACAATACGAGGCTTTATGTGTAAAACTGCGCGTTTTATTGCGAGATTATCGGATAAAAATAATTACCGTGATCGAAAAACATCCAAAACGTCGTCCAGAAACAACAACCGCATTGTTTACAAACGGTTTGGCCACCGATCACGGGCGCCGCCATCTTTAAGGTCACGTGTGCCTTGACGTTTGCTGTGACGTGCGACCAGGACCTGTCCAGGATGCATTGCGTTCGCCCAGCACGCTTTCGTCTACGGAGCAATGCATTGGATGCCACCCCTGTGTACGAGACATTGCTCTGGTCTACGAGCCGGCTGGCGCTTCCGAAGAACCCTGAACGGAATAGATACTCTGAGAGTCTTTGAACGCTGCGAAAGGATTGGGTGAATGGCCTGCTCTCCATCGACAGACTGCACGATCGCACTCTAAAAGCAGAGCTTCCCCGCATAGCACGCTGTGCGCCAACCATTGCCACGAATGACAGGGTTATCGCTTCCGATTCGTGGAGAGAAGGGAGCGTACGCCTTTTTGTGGCAATTTGGGGATATGGTAATTGCCACAAAAAGGCGTACGCCTCCCTCTCTTCACGAATCAAAAGCGATAACCCTACCGTTCGTGGCAATGATTGGCGCACTACGTGCTATGCGGTGAAGTTCTGTTTTTAGGGTGGGTCATACAGGAGGAGGGATAGTCATGTGCCTTTACATGATCGCTCTGAAGTAGCTGGCCTCACGTTAGGTTGGCATACATTTCCACTACCATCACTATCGTGATTGTCATCATCACCATCATCATCATCACCGCCGTCGTCCTCCTCTTCCTTCACTTCAGCATCATCATCATCATCATCATCATCATCATCATCATTCGAATCAATAAAGTAAAGGTATAGGTGGGTCTTGGTGACGTTGTTTTGCTTGCAAATCAGCAAGATATGCCAATGTGCTTGCGGTGTGACGTCAACCGGCTCGATTGAAGTGGCGAATGAGAGCTCGTCCTCCCTCGACGTCACAGCGGCAGGACTGGGGGACGCCTTCCAGGTTTTCACGCAGCGTTGGCGGACTGCTCGGTGAATTAAGCAAGGTTTTCAGCTATCCTTCGCCCATTTCCATTGGCAGCCGTAAGCACGTGGCTTCTCGTGCGCTGCCTCACTGGCGGCGGCGAAGGGCTGTGACGTCACAGCCGCACGCGTTTCGGTATTCGCGGTGCCCATTTTCTCCGCTTCGATATACTACCCTCTTCGCTGTGGAATTTTAAAAGCAGGTTCACGTGGATGCGAGGTACCATATCTTACGTTTATCTGAGACAAGCTGGGATAAGCTTTAAAAAGACGGTCGCATCCGTTCAAGCCGGTTTCGAAACTATGGTGCCGTTTTATTCCCTGTTGACTGACCACGCGCGGTATCCAAAAATCCCAGGCATAATATAGTGGCGAAGTTGGACTGTTATTCGGTGGAATATACGTGACAGGAGCAGACGCCGGATGTTGAGAATATGCCAGAATTCCCTCTCCTTGGAAAGAAGGCGAAGACGTCATACCCTACGCCACCAATCAGAGCACGGTCTCCAGAAAAGGGGTAGCAGCCGCTGTGCGACTCCTCCCACTCCTCCCGTTAGAGAGTGACGTCACGCTGATCTCGTTGTCGCGGGGCTGCGGAAGCAGCGCTGATCTTCAACATTCGTTTGTTTAATATCTGAGCACATTTCCGGAAGAAAACATTAGCCAACTGGATTGCCGGCCGATGCCGAACGTAGTGCACTCTTAAAAATGAACTTCACCGCATAGCACGCTCCTAGCCAACCATCATCTCGAATGACAACGTTTTCTCCCCTGATTTGTTGGAAACGGGAGGCGTGCGCCATTTTTGTGACAATTATGAACTGCATAAGTGTCACAAAAAAGGCGTACGCCTCCCGTTTTCAGCAAATCAGGGGAAAGAAAGCTGACATTCGAGATGATGGTTGGAGAGCGTGCTATGAGGTGAAGTTCATTTTTAAGAGTGTGGTATCTGTTTGATTGATTGATTGATTTGCAAAAGAAAAAAAATGGCGATGTTAGTCCCAAGCCACTCATGATTGGCTACTCTAGTACGCGTTATTCAGGACTCGTTATATCTAAAGAAATGAAGGGGAAGGAGGGTATTTTATTTATTTATTTATTTATTTCAAGTACACTGCAATTCCACGTGAGTGGCACTACGTAGGGGGGAGGAGAACATAACAGTACATACAAATGAACATCATTTCAAGGTACAAGACTACAATAACATTTAACACAACAGAAACTCGTGCACTCTTTTCAAGAAATTGTCCCTGGAGGCAGAATGAATTAAGTCACGAGGGAGGCTGTTCCAATTGGGGATCGTTTTAACAACAAAAAAAAAAGAGTTTTGAAAAATTGTTGATCTAAAACGGTAAGGCTCAATCTTGTGTTCGTGATCTAGGCGTTTAGAAATAAAACTAGGAGGGAACAAGTAGTTACCAGAAAGAATACCAGAAAGATCGAAATAAATAATTCGTTGAAATAAATATTTGTTTCATAGACGGGTTTCTGGATGCTACCGTCCCTTTAATGCCGTGCTCGTGCTGTCCGTATTGGACGGGGCTCCGCGAAGGCTACTTCGGCTCGTGTGTCACGTGGGAAAACACGAGAAAACACACGAGACTGGGAGGTACCCGGGTTCGAATCCCGGTGCCGGCTGTGCTATCTGGGGTTTTTCCTGGGTTTTCCTCAGACGCTTTCAGACATATGTCGGCACAGTTCCCTTAGAAGTCGGCCCAGGACGCACATTACCCCAGGACGTCAGTCGTGACGTTGCCCACATACGTGAGGCCGACAACGGCAAGCCGTATCACCACCCACTACCACACCACGTGTGTCACGTGCAGTGTTGGCTACGCATAGGCGCATCACAGGCACGATAACCTGATTAGATTACTTGTATGTCACACACACACACACACACGCATACTTGACATTTGCAACCTGTAATTTTCGCATTTTTCGTCCCCCAAGAAAGCGGGAGCAGATTTTTAAAATAAGTCATCACGAGACCGAATCGGACAGTGTCGGTTGTGCCGAATTTAGCCTCCACACGACGTGGTAATTGGGAGGCGTAGTATTGCGTACGCAAACATACGCAGAGGCGCTGCGTATACGCACGGAAATAGCGTTGAGTGACACGGCGCACGCGCCGAACGCAGCGTGTGAAACGGCTCGACGTTGTCAGCCTCACAGAGGTGGGCACCGTTACGCCTGGCGCCCCGGGGGAATGTGCGTCCTGGGCCGACTTCTAAGGGAACTGTTCCTACACATGTCAGAAAGCGTCCGAGGAAAAACGGCAGACAGCACAGCCGGCTGCGGGATTCAAAACCCGGATACCTCCCAGTCTCGACGTGACATATGGCCAGCACGCTAGCACTGAGTCACACGAGGTTGTGGCTTGAGACATGCAGTTTGCACCACGCTCACGCAGAGAGAGAAACGACACCAATGGCTTTAGACTGGCCGGATCGTCTTGGCTGCGCTTGGTTCGATTGTTTACGTTGTGTGACAGGCGGTGCCGCCGAAGGTTCGCGTAAGTTTCTTTCTTTCTTTTTATTTTGTTAAATTCCGTGTTAGCGCCGCGAGACAACTGTGGCTATGAGCGGCGTACAGACGTGGACAGATGGAGAGAGGACAGCAGGAAGGAGTAGGGGAGAGGAGGATTAGTATGCGTCCCGGGCAGACTTCAGGAGGAACTGTGCCGACATTCGTCCGGAAAGTCTTCGGGAAAACCCAGGGAAAACCTCAGACGGCACAGCCGGTGACAGGATTCGAACCCGTGTCACCTCCCAAGTCTCGGCGTGGAAGGCGATCATCTTAACCACTATGCCACGGGAGCTGGTGTGGTTCGCATATGCGCGCGCTGGACTAAAACTGTGCGTACGCCACGCAAGCGCAGTGTGTCGTTAACTGCGAACGCACAGTTTATACGCAGAAGCCTGTAAAAAAGCCCGCAAAGCGCGCAGAACCACCAACGCTACCCCTTGCGTACGCAAAGGCGATAGCGTACGATTCACTACAACGCATTATTAGAGAGCTTCAGTAGACCGTACGCTATCATCTTTGCGTTCGTAAGGGATAGCGTTGATATTTCCGCGCATGCAGCAAAACGAAATATTATCGAGTTGTGGACAGGGAGGGGCTGGGTAGCATACGAGAAACGAGTGATCTACCTGTGCAGCGCAGTTTCTCTAGAAAAAATAAAAATAAAAATAAAAATAAACAAAAGAGAAAGAACCTCCTCAGGTGACAGCACCAACTTCCCCATGATCTGTTATCACATCCTCACCACACCCTTTAGCGAACGGATGACACGGTCTTCCATTTCTGAGTATTGTCTTTCTGTACTCTTCCGTAAAATGTGCAACAAAAAAGAAACTTTGAAAGTAAGTTGAACGTAATCTTCACAGAAAACGGTTTGCATCCCTTTCTACGCGCATTGCAGACGGGCTTTTTCGTCGCTGAATACGCGAAGCCACCGGGCGCCGGCGTTTCATCCGTCGACGGTGATAAAAAAAAAGATTTCGAAAAACAACAACGGAGGGGAAAGAAGCTCCGCGGCCAGCGGAAGGTCATCGTTGAGGATGACGTCAGTTGCGCTTTTGTGGCGCCGATCTAGGCGTGAGCTATGAGCGCTGGAATGCAACGAAGACGCACCAATTACGACAAATTGCAGGCTTTGTCGTTTCTTGAAGGGTTGAGGCTCCCGACGTGGAACGAAATTGCTACCCGACACGCACAGCGATTCCACAATGGGTACTGAACCTCCCTCTTGTTTCTCCGCCGAGCTTGTCACTCCGTGATGGATGAACTCACTCTGTGGGAAACACGCTGAAATGCGTTGGGGCTCTATATGTGTACGCGCTTTCGACGAAATCTCGCTGTCACTTTTCGTCGTGTTACGTATATACGCGAGAAAGGACTTCAAACGTGACCCGCTCTTGCGGGATCTACACTCTTAGAGATGAATTTCGCCGCATAGCACGCTCCTAGCCAACCATCATTTCGAATGATATCGTTATCTGCACTGATTTGTTGAAAACGGGAGGCGCACGCCTTTTTTGTGGCAATTATCAACAGCATAACTGTCACACACACACAAAAGAAGGCGTACGCCTCCCGTTTTCAACATATCAGGGCATATAACGATATCATTCGATATGATGGTTGGCTATGCGGTGAAGTTCATCTCTAAGTTCATCTCTATGTTTTGTTTTGCTTTGCGTTCTTTTTCTTTCTTTCTTTCTTTTTTTTTTGGCTATAGTCGTGACAACGCCCACTTCGGTGTGGCCAAAAACTGCGAGCCTATCCTGCCATCACCCCCCCCCCCCCTTCCCTCATCTCTGAGAGTGTACTCCAGGGAAGCCCTTTTTTTTTTTTCAACAACAGCAACAACAAATGCAGGAGAATGGATGATGACATGAGATGTTTCTCAGTGGTAGCCACAGGACCCTACCCCATGCACTTCACAGCGGTTAATATGAGAGGATGAATTATGATGAACGCGAAGCGAGGACAGGTCGGAGTTCTGTTTAGAGCTCTTCGAGGAGTCCAGTGGCTTGCATGAAAGCAAAAAGGGAGCGAAGAGCCCGGCACTCATGCGCAAGGAGAGCTCCATATGGGCTCCAGTTATAGAAAGAGTTACAGGAAAGATGAATCGACGTGAATGCCATGTTTCGTTATGTTACTAACTAGAAACTAAGCACATTAGTCTGACCAGCGGCATGACCGAGAGGGTTAAGACGTCCGCTGGTTGGAGGTAGAGGGTCCCAATCCTACACTGTTAAAACAGAACTTCACCACATAGCACGCTCCTAGCCAACCATCATTCCGAATGATATCATTCTATATATTGATTTGTTGAAAATGGGAGGAGGCGCCTATCTGGGACAGATTATCTTGTCCCAGATAGGCGCCTCCCCCCTGTTTTGAACAAATCAGGACACAGAATGATATTATTCGGAATGATGGTTGGCTAAGAGCGTGCTATGTGGTGAAGATCTGTTTTAACAGTGTACACTCTTAAAAATGAACTTCACCGCATAGCACGCTGCTAGCCAACCATCATCTCAAATGATATTGTTATCTGCCCTGATTTGTTGAAAACGGGGGGCGTACGCCTTTTTGTGACAATTATGAACAGCATAAGTGTCACAGAAAAGGCGTACGCCCCCCGTTTTCAACAAATCAGGGTAGATAACGATATCATTCGAGGTCATGGTTGGCTAGGAGCGTGCTATGTGGTGAAGTTCATTTCTAAGAGTGTACCACCGGCCGTCTGTACACCGCTCATATAGCCACAGTTGCATTCGCAGCGCTAACACGGAATGATTAATTAATAAATAAATATTCTGCCAGCAAGAAAACACGTAAGTTCAACCGCCATGCTGCTTACGTGCAAAATGTGCGTTTCTTTGTTCGTCGCACAAGGTATATACAGGGCAATGATATATCGCAAACCCGATTTCGCGCAGCAGTTCGAAACAAAACATTACGTGAAACGATCTTATCGAAATGGACTGTGGTGATGCAGTGTCTTACGGCACATGTCACTGTAGAATTTATGATGCGTGCGAGACAGACATTACTTAATTGACTTCCGTTTAAAGACGTCCGATAAACGTTGCCCTCCTCGTTATCTTACGTTTGATGACCCAATATATGCTCGAAAAAATCTATATACAAGATCTGCTTTCTCCTAGCTCTTCAATCATTTTTCAACGATCCATGTATCACAGCATCGTTAGCTTACTTTTTTCTTCTTTTTGGCTTCATAAAGCGATTCGACGACATGTTTACTCGTATATGCACCCTGCGGAGGCTAACGTACTGCGTGCGTGTCGTCAATACATCGATTTTGATGTTTCTTTATAGCCAACCCTTCACGCACCATCGCGCTGGACTGATAAGGCCGGTACGTTCTGTGCCTTGTGGAGCTTTTCTTTCGAGACGAGAGATATATACTTGGACGGAATCAACAGGATGCTATCAATGACACGAAGTCGTGTAGTGATAAACGGGAGGAAAGGTAATGGTTCGGGTAACCTCTTCACCCTCCTTTTAATCAAAAAGGGGCGAAAGTGACTGAAACTAACTACGCGCGGACGGAGGCAAGCCGGTTGGCAAAATCCTTGGAGCACGATTTTCGAGAGAAGCGACTGTTTCGTCAGTCGATATGAATCTTCTCGAGTTTCGTCCGAAGCGCTGGATGCGGTTCAGAACATGTGACCCGAATTGTGAAAGAGTGATGGAGTGCATTCTGTTCGATCCTACCTCACGGGTCGAACTTGGGGATTACACTATATTTACCCGTGCGTCACACGGCGTTCAGTTTGTGTGAGCCTTCACCTTTAACGGTGCCGCATACAACGTGATGAGCAATCCGGCGAGCATCAACGCCACACTCTTAAAAATGAACTTCACCTCATAGCACGCTCCTAGCCAACCATCATCACGAATGATATCGTTATCTGGCCTGATTTGTTGAAAACGGGAGGCGTACGCCTTTTTGTGACACTTATGCTGTTCATAATTGTCACAGAAAAGGCGTACGCCTCCCGTTTTGAACAAATCAGGCCAGATAACGATATCACTCGAGATGATGGTTGGCTAGGAGCGTGCTATGAGGTGAAGTTCATTTTTAAGAGTGCAGCACGTGCCATTCAGCATTGATGTGTATTCTACGGTCTAAAAAACACAGATTTATCACATAGCAAGCTTCTATAACCAACCATCACACCGAGTGACATCCTTCATTGATTGATTGATTGATTATTTAAAAGTAAACCAGGGAGAAATACATCCTTCATTCTTCGCCAACATCTCTCACAAAGTCTATGATTCACGCGTTGAATAAATTTCCCTTCAACTAATAATATATTATGCATAATTTTATGTTCAGGATATACATTTAATGGGCGATTAGAAACATTGAGATATACGACACTGTGTACACTCCTAGAAATGAACTTCACCGCATAGCACGCTCCTAGACAACCATAATCTGGAATGATATCGTATATCTGCCCTGATTTGTTGAAAACGGGAGGCGTACGCCTTTTTTGTGACAATTATGAACCACTGTGAAGTGGGGTAGGGTCCCGTGGCTACCACGGGGAAACATCCCATGTCATCATCACTTCTTCATTTATTGTTGTTGTTGTGACAATTATGAACAGCATAAGTGTCACAGAAAAGGCGTGCGCCTCCCGTTTTCAACAAATCAGGGCAGGTAACGATATCATTCGAGATTATGGTTGGCTAAGAGCGTGCTATGTGGTGAAGTTCATTTTTAAAAGTGTAGATGCGAACTGTGGAGATATTTTATTTAAGCCACTGTTAATAATATATTGTGCGTAATTTTATGTTCAGGATATACATTTACTGGGCGATTAGAAACATTGAGATCCGACACTGTGTAGATTTTTTATTTAAGTCACTGTCGTCAATGCAAGAGTCGTGGAACTGCTTCACATGTCTGACACGACCAAAGTGCTAAGTTGGGGTAGTTGGAGCACTCTGAGAATTTCGGACAAATTTCCCGCAAGCACTACAGTATACCTCCAATATGGGCTGTCATCGTATGTAGACACGGCAATGTTTCGCAGCGGGCGTTCCGCCCAATAAATAGGTTGAAAATACGATAGCGCGTCCACCACGTGGGTTATCAGCCATATCAGGCAGCACGGGGCAACACGCCGTCTTCACGTGGGTGCCGTCGGCTGCCGGACCCGTTCTTTACGCATTTTATCGTATTATTCTCTATCGTATTTATTCGAACGTATTCGCCGATACGCCTACCCGTCCCAGTCTTGCAACGTGCGACGAGCTATAATCTGAGCTCGGCTCTCACACGACGATCCCTTAAGGCTTTCTAGAATCGTACTTACCGCCCGAAAGAAAAATAGCAGTGTGGCTCCGAGATACCTATCAGAATAAGCTTTTTACTTATGTCCTCGTATACATAAAGGTGGGCGCAATACTACGAAAATTGCGTGGCGTTACCGGTAGTGGACTTCGCCAAAAAAAACAGAGCTGCACTTTCACTTTCTCCGCCGCAATGCCGTAGAGGGTGTTGGTTTAGTGAACTCGAACTATACTCGAGGGGGGGGGGGGGGGGGAGAAGGGGGCGTGTTGGTGGGCAACAATGGCGCCGCACGTCTTTCGTGACGTAATGCTCGTGGCTACGGCTCCCGTTCCTAAAATTCGAGAGTTGAACACTTTAAAAAAATTATGTGTTAGCGCCGCGAAGAAACTGTGACTGTACGGGCGCCGTACAGATAGGGATAGATGGAGAGACGAGAGCAGGAAGGAGTGGGGGAGGGGGATTAGTATGTGTCCCGGGCCGACTTCAAGGGGAACTGTGCCGACATTCGTCTTCGGGAAAACCAAGGGAAAATCTCAGACAGCACAGAACCCACTGCCTCCCAGTCTGCACCAATGAGTGGGACGCCTTGAACAGTAGAACAGTTGAAAGAGCGGGACAGTTGAACAGTAGAGGTGCTCAAGATTCAACTCCAAGCGGACTCTGGTGTCGGTGCGGGCTCCTGGTGTTGATGACGTATACTATACGATGGCTCTCCCACGTCTCCAGTCTGACTCGTGGGTCGGAGCTTGCAGGGCAGCGGGGGCGTAGCGAGAGGGGTAGGACTTAGGGGGTCAGAGCCCCTCCCCCATCACAAAATGCAGGCCACATTGTATGTATGACGCCATGTCTTCACGTGGGATCAGGTTGATTAGCTGAAGCGCTCAAGAAATTCGATCACGACTGGCTGGCTATCATCATTTTGCCTCATAAATTTGGGAGCAAAGATAGTTTTTTTTTTTTATTTGCTATCTCCGCAACCCCCCTTTTTTAGGTTCCAGCCCCCCACGAACACGTTTCTGACTATACGAGAGACGCACACAACACGAAGCACAGAACTATTGAAAAGTATAATTCTGTTACCATCTAGTCAGTCGTCCCATATTCGTTTGTAGTTATCGACTAAATAAAGCAAAATATCGCTCGCCTTATCGAAGCAAAACGCACGGTTTTACATATATTTACGCTCAACGCCCCGCAGAGGGCATTCAAGAATGAGACGTGAGAAATACATAACACAAACACTGTGCCTTTGAGTAACAAGACGACGCGAATCCGAAACGAGAACTTGTTTCTCTAAATGGGCTTCCATAAACGACGCGTAAACAATTTCTGCTCGGAGAGTCTGTGAAAGTGATTCGCACGGAGGCTGCGGTATAGAGCCATTGAACCTGCTGTGTCTAATTTGTGGCGAGGGGCAACCCTTTCACCTGGTGCTTCCGACTCAACGATCGTCCTTGAGGAGGGGCTGTGAAGGCCGTTCGTTGAACGAAGCTACGCTCCATTTGTTCTTCTTCTGCGTCGCTCCTTATCTGGTGCGATCTTGACGGGAATAAATGTCCGCGAATAAATGCCGATTACTACACGATGGTAAATACTACCGTATACGGCGGCCGACGTTTGTCACTCGTTATGTGTGTTTGGAAGCGCGAAAATGATCGTCGTGTCTTGCCAGGTTATGCGTGAGCGCAGCTTTATTCCTCTCTCACGACGAGGGGGAGAGGTTCTCCGCTACCGAAATGAAGAGGACTTGCAGTTGAAGGGTACACGCTTAAAAATGAACTTCACCGCATAGCACGCTCCTAGCCAACCATCATCTCGAATGATATCGTTATCCGCCCTGATTTGCTGAAAACGGGAGGCGTACGCCTTTTTTGTGACACTTATGCTGTTCATAATTGTCACAGAAAAGGCGTACGCCCCCCGTTTTCAACAAATCAGGGAAGATGACGATATCATTCGAGATGATGGTTGGCTAGGAGCGTGCTATGCGGTGAAGTTCATTTTTAAGAGTGTAGAGTTGCTTCCAGTTTGAACGTAAAATAAATAAAAAAAGAACACAAACTCCCACAAAAAAACCCTAAATTGATGCACCCCACAGAAAGGAAAAAAAAAAAAATTGTCTGTTCGATAGCCCTGGGGCTTTCAGTACTTTTATGTCACAATTTTCCTACCAATTTCAGATTTTAGGAAATTTAAATTGAAAGATAGGGGCAACACTGCGTCGAAGTTGCGACCAACTTCGCATTGCCCCGATTAAGTACGGCGGCTGAACTACATTTCATGCTCATAACACTGTGTCTAAAACGAAAAAGAAAAGAAGAAATATATTTATTAATAAGATAAGCTTCCGCGACAATAAGTTGGGTGACAACTGCGTTGGCACGCCCTCTGTGATTTTATGTAGGAAAGAAAGATAGTGGCTTGATTTTTTTTAAACCCCCGTTCTCGAGTAAATCATTGTTGAAAGTACGCTCCCTCTATCTGCTTTCTGTCCGTCCCTTTCCTCGTATTTTAGCGCTTTTATCATGACTTCGAACCAAAAGGCCCAAAAAATTGCTCTACTAGATAGTAAATGCAAGGAGATTAGAAGCTAATTATATATAGGGCCTGACTTTTTCGGGTTTTATTTTTGGCCAAATTCGGGGGGTAAATATCGGGTGATATTTTTCATTCGAAAATTCGGGTGTATTCGGGTTAAATCCCGTGACAGCATATCCTGTCGTCAGGAATTCGGGTGCATTCGGGTGATTTTTTTTTGTTTAATAAAAATGTGTCTTAACATGGAACTAATGTTTAGCGATGTTATCAAACTTTATCTTAATGCACACTTATGAGTGTGCCACGCGACCCGGATGTTTTCGGGTAGGTTCGGGTTAAACCCGAATTTTACAGATTTCGTTCGGGGGGTAAATATCGGGCGGATACGGGTTTAACCCTAAAAAGTCAGGCCCTAATTATATACTACACTTACTTTTTGCTAGAGTGTACGCTTGAGTACGATCGAATCAGTGGTCATGTTGAACCTATAAGAAGGGCATTGGTGTCATGCCTTCCTGCTCATGTTTATTCCCTCCAAGATCAAACATCGAGAGGTCGACCTGTTGATTAATTTTGCCCACGTGAAAGTTCTTTGACGTGCGCTGATATCTCGGCGCGGAGGACGACGGCGACTTGTACCTTGCCGCCAAGATGTTGGCGTCCTCGGCCGGGTTCGAACCCACAACCTTGGAAGGAAAAAGCGGATCCATTACTCACTGATCCACGGAAATTGTCTTTCCTCCAATTTTTGCACTCAACGACGTTCTATGTAGACTAGCAAACATGGACATAAATGGAAGGAGCCAATTACAATTGCAGATATTTTTACTTAGCTTCGTGAATCAACTGTCGCTATCAGGAGCGTGTACACGAGGACAGATGGAGACAGGGAAGATGTGGGAGAGAGGGGGCGTTGATATGAGTCTAGGGCCGACTTCAAGGGGGAACTTCCGCTGGTACGAATGTACATATGAACAATAATGAGTCTCTTTTTAACACAAGTGGGAGAACAATGGTTCAAACATGACACATGAAACACGTAACACTGACGACTTTGTACATGATACGTTCCATATGCGTGTATGCGCACATACTTAAATATGTACACCGTTTAGTGATATGAACTATACGTGCTCCTATACGTGAGCAGTGATAGCATGCCTCTCAAACAGTTACTACGCTCATATGATAACCACTGACATGCATTTTGCAGCAGCTGCATAAAACACGCTGCTTGTAAATACATACTGGTACCGAACCTACAAATTCAGCGTCGACGCACGATTTCATTGTAAAGAATGTTAGGCAAACCCTTCGCTTTCGTGAGGCATTAAATAAGGAATTATAAGATGGAGTGGAGTGCCGCTGATAATGTCTCTCATTATGGCGACAAGTTATAAGATGACGTTCCCAGATCAGTAGAGGTGCCGTTCTTGAGCAGAACACGACTATGTGCCAATATTAGACATGCAAGCATAAGGTGGACAGGTTGGTGGACATTCATCTCTATGCTGCCGAACAAGTTACGGCGACGTGTTTTGTCCTCTGATTTCGTATCTTTGGTAGGACAGAGGTGAATCTTAGACATGTGCGAATAATCATTTTAACACCGATGCGAATAGGTACACAAACAAAGCAACAACAACAACAACAATAAATGAAGAAGTGATGATGACATGGGATGTTTCCCCGTGGTTACCACAGGACACTACCCCATTTCACAGTGGTTAATATGAGAGGATGAATTATGGTGAGAATGAAGCGACGACAGGTCGGAGTTCTGTTTAGAGCTCTTCGAGGAGTCCAGTGGCAAAGCAAATACGAAGCGAAACAGTTATAAAACTGGACTGGCTACACATGCAGCATACGGCGGGGATATGTTTAATGCTGATAGAAAAAAAAAAAAAAAAGAAAACGGGAAAGGTTAGCCATGATGTAGACTTGCCATTCCCCAAAACAAAAAACAAACAAACAAAAGGAAGATAAAGCAGCACAGAGACAGAAAATAATGAAGGAATACAGGAAAATACAGCTCCTTCACTATAGTCGTAGTGCAGACAGTCATATAGGAGGTATATGAGAGAGTGCTCAAGTGTTTAGATTCCCGAAGGAAATCGTGTCAGCGCGCAGACGTGAATTCAGCGTGCTGAGTAAGGCCAAGTAGAACCGCTATAGGGAAAACTTTCGGTAGCCTAGGTGAGCGAGACGGCGCCGGAGACTGGACCGGTGATCTTCGTACCGCTATAGCAGGCGTGTGGCACGTTTATATGTACGGATGCAAACATGTGTACAGCCTGTACACGAGATACATTTATACAGATCAGAATATGAGGTGTGAAAGGAAAAATTATTTAACTCGGAAGAACGGAATATGAACTGCTGCTTTACACCTTAGTTGACATACGCCTCACATACAAACACACATACTTATATACACTTACTTACACGAACTTTATAAATATAATAATATAATATTATAAATATTTTATATAAATTCGAGCATGTCATTCCGTAGTCGATCCTAAAATGGGACCGAATGATTATTTGCTTCGGATATTCGAAAAATTCGCGTATTCCCACATGCCTATACAAGACCCCGTAAGACGCCTGAGCAGCACGAACCCGCCGAGCTCGAAAGCCACGGGGCAGATGTGTTCGAAGCGTTGAACGTGTAGTTCAATCTCCGAGGTGGCGTGCAAGGATAATTAGTGTCCGAGCGGTCAACTGGAGGAACGCAATCCCCGATGGCTCGCTCGCGTGTCCCCTAGCATGACGTTCACCTCCAATCCATCACCATTTCGCCAGCTTCCTGTTTTCACTGAAGGCGACTAATCAGTCGGGTACCGCAATTTCGCCTCGGCGACTTCGTGACTGCTTGCACATCTCTCGTCGTCTTTTCGACCTGCCATACTATTAGAAGAAGAAGCCGCATTCATATTTGCCAGAGCTTTGCGATGGAAGACGGGGATAACCCTGTATTCACACGAGCGATATCCTCAAGGAAGATTCTAGTGGAAGAAAAAGCAAAAACACTGCTCACGGAGCCGAAGTTCCGCTCCGTGTTGTGTTGAACATTCACACGGTTCCCGAATATCGGGAGCGGCGTATTGCGCACTTTGGCAGACGACACTTAGCAGATGACGCTTAGCAGACGACACGGCCAGCTTATATTCGTGTCGTCTGCTACGGAGTAGCTTGTGACGGTTTCGCAGGATATTCCCTATGGCTGCTGCAGGGAACATGAAAGCGTACGTCATGACGAGAGCCCGTGCTCACGTGCCAGCCGAAAGCGCTGACTTTTTTCGCATCTTCGGCAGTAGTATTCTGGAGAATGTCGCTCTTGAGGTCTGAGAGAGGAAGAAGTCTTAGATGAGACTGTTCTGATGCGGTGAATTCCATCGAGAGAGCAAATATGGCCCCCTACGACGGGCGTGGTCAAGTGCCTACTCCCAGCGGTGTCGTACAACTTTGCGTCCCTACTGGAGTGCCATCTGTCATCCGCGGGAACAATGCGTGTCTCGCACACGAAGGGTGCCTATATGACATGGTCGCTATAATAGAGTAGGTCGTGGTCTTGCACAGCGCTGAAACCCGACTCTTTTTTCTGGGAGATGGCCGAGATTCACCATGATGTGTGCACAGCGATGTACTATAGCCACGCCAGAGTGTTCATACAGGCTCAGAACAGAACTTCACCGCATAGCACGTTATGCGCCAACCACTGCCACAAATGGTTATCGCTTCTGATTTGAAGAGAGAGGGGGCGTACGCCTTTTTGTAGCAATTATCACATATCCAAATTGCTACAAAAAGGCGTACGCCCCCCTCCCTCGCTCTTCGAATCAGAAGCGGCAATCCTACACTCTTAAAACAGAACATCGTTCCCTCCCCTGATTTGCTGGAAACAGTAGGCGTACGCCATTTTTGTGACAATCATGAACTGCCTGATTGACACAAAAAAGGCGTACGCCTCCCGATTTCAACAAATCAGGGGGAAGAACGATGTCATTCGTGATCATGGTTGGCTAGGAGCGTGCTATGCAGTGAAGCTCTGTTCTGAAAGTGTACGCTCTTAAAACAAAGCTTCACCACATGGCACGCTGAAGGCCAACCGTTGCACAGAATGATATCTCTGTCACTCTTGATTCGTGGAAGGCGTGGGGCGTACGCCTTTTTATGACAATTATCATTTCTGCATAACGTTCACAAAAAGGCGTACGTCTCCCGCTTTCTACAAATCAGGGGAGACAACGATGTCATTCGGGGTGATAGTTGGGTAGAAGTGTGCTATGTGGTGAAGTTCGTTTTTAAGACTATAGGATAGTGTAGTGCCCGTTTCTTAGTGCGGTACTAACGTTGGCGCTACGACCGAAAAACGCCATTGGGATGCCTCGTAAATTGATGGTCAAAAAAGTGATTTGCCTCTTGGGGCAAATGTTTTGTCCCTTCTTCTCCAAGTGGAACAATGCACGTGGTTCTGACAATGGAAAAATTGCGTACTGCGGTTTCCCGGAGTAAAAATGATACAGTTCTTCTTTGAAAAGTAATTCGCCACGAGACGCAGAAGTGAAACAGTCAGGGGCGGATCTAGGAGGGGGGGGATGTCCTGATCCCTCCTCAATTTTTGTCTTGACATAGCGTTTACTTGATCCTATAGGTCGCTTATCTAGCACGCTGCCCATGGCTTTACCCCCTCCTCAGAAAAATCCTGGATCCGCCCCTGAACAACGTAGCGGCAGACGTTGTTCCTGTGGGGAATTTTCAATGTGGATTGAAACGCATTCAACGTGACTCGACAGACGCCTGTCGCGATGTGACAAAGACAAAGTAATCAGTGTTGAAGCTGCTTTGGACACTAGACCTGTTTCTTCTGAAGTGGACCCCCAAACTAGTTGATTATTAATGTCATTTATTTCTTAAAGAAATTAAATGTTTCGTATTTATCAGTCTGAAGTACTTTCAAACGGACTGTGCAGCAGTTTTATCGGGTATTATGTTCGATGTTTGAAAAACTACGTGAAGCCAACTTTGAAGGACAATATGCGGTCGTATGGCTTTGTCACTGGGCTTCTTTAAGTGTTCCCCACCTCCCAGCTCTGATGGTCTGTCCTGAGTATGTGTAGTGATTTCATTTGCCTCATTTTTGGAAAGGTGATCGTAGACACTGAAATCCCGCAATTGCAAATTTTACGCGCTTTTATACTGCGTGGTTGCCTGGCATATCATTGTCAGCAAAGCACTGTCGCGGATTGGTATAAAGTTAACCAACGGGGTACCCTCTGATATACAGAGGATCTTTTCCTATTCACCATATGCTCTTACAAAGAGCTTTCTGCGTGGTGACCGTGGTGTGCCCGCTTGCCGACGTTGATGGGTAACGTACTTGATGGGTACTTGTGCAGAGATAAAGATAACGATATTAAACGATAACGAGCAGGACGAGGGGAGTATAAGGACGAAGACCTTGCGCCAGAACCATTTAAGACGCGTCTTCTCCTTCTTGAGTTGCCACTGCGCATGCGCCTCTCATTATAGCCTATAATCAGAGGCGTGTATACTGGCATCTTCAATCTTCTGTGAAGCGAGGACTAACCTTTCGGACTCTCCGAAAACGCTCGCCAATGATTTGCGGGTGACAAATGCGCTGAATGAAATATATGACCCACCTGTGCACGATTGTTATTCATGGTACTTTCGCGTTGTCGACCTCGTTCACCTTCGTGTTCACCTACCAGAGGGGCCTCCTTGCACGGGCAGTGAGGCCCTCTGCATTGCGAAAATAAAGCCCGCGAAATGGGCAGCGTTGTAGGCGTGTTAAGGCGCCATTTATTGCAGCTATAGAGCATCGCGCCGGCGAATGCACGATGACCTCCTCGGGCGTCCGTGGGCCCCGGGCCGTGTGGGCCGCACCCACTTTGATGCGGATCCTATAGAGGGGATGGAATCAACGAAAGTTAAAGCGGACAGGGCGACGTTCGGGGCAAAGATCAATCAATAACTCAACGGACGATTACAGCATCAGTCGAGCCTTATATTGCGTAGCATATCCATTTAGGGCAGCAGTACCTTCCATAACTGTTCACTATATAGGGGAAAGGGTACGCTATATAAACTGCGCCGGATGTTTATGCGGTATTTTGTCTCCGGAAACGACCTCGTCGGCGTGCAAAATATTTTTATATCCGCGGGATAATAATAGGTATTCTGCCAGAATTGTCCGCAAAATGCCACTTGTGCTGAATTTGTTATTATGTGTGGGAGATACAACTTTTATGTGCCGAAGTCTATTTCGAAAGCATTTTTTCCATTTTTCGACTCAGGTAGAGATAATAATGACGCCATTTTTCACTGCCTAGTCACTGCATCAAGCGGACCACCATGGGATAGTTACAGGACTGCCCTCGAATCCACTTTCGCGGCCAATACGCCCGACAGTGGAGGTGGCTTTTCTCGGGCAATCACTGATGCAGCGAAATTTGCTACAAGCGTTGTCCGCGTCCCCGTTCATTTTTCTGCGGTTGATGCCGAATACGAGAGGCTCCGTGCCATTCGTCGTCGCGCCGAGCGCAGAGCTCGTCGCACCCAACTTCCAACTCACCAAAGCTGAAGCTCGACGGATCCAGAAGGCAATTCAAAGGCGTCTACGTAAGTTAGCGCGCGACCGCTGGCGGAACTTCGCTGCCTCTTTGTCACCCCGTACAACGATATCTCGTATTTGGACCGTGCTCAGGGGGCTTCCTGCCCCAGTTGCTCAGCGGAACCCATTCCTATCCTTATCACTAGCTTCCGGACGCTCAGTTCTGCAGATCGCTGAGGAGTACTGCGCACGTCTCACCATGCTCTCAGCCTCTGCACTGTCTTCTGCACGTGATATCCCTATCGTGCTGGATTCCTCTTCAGACCCATGCCTTGGACGTACCTTTCTCGCTTGTTGAGCTTGAATCTGCCCTGATGAATTCCGCCAAGCACACCTCGCCTGGAGCTGACCAGGTGACGTGCAAAGCCCTCCGGAATCTCCCCTTATGTGGGCGTCGGCTCCTCTTGATGCTCTTTAACAGAACCCGGCGTACAGGTGAAGTTCCTCGCGGATGGAAAACTGTAATGATTGTTCCTCTTCTGAAACCAGACAGGTCGCCGCATAATATTGATTTTCGCTCGATTGCCCTCACAAGCTGCGTTGCGAAAACAATGGAGCGCTTGGAAAGCATGTGCTTTTTTCCTGAGGTGATGGCAGGCTTTCGTCGGGGACGTTCAGCAATTGGCAACGTACTCGATCTCGTCGCTGAAGTGCAACAAGCGAAGGCTGAAGGCAACCTCACCGGTGCAGTTTTTCTCGACGGAGAGAAAGCTTATGACAACGTGTTGCAAAGCGCCATCGTCGCGACGCTACAAGAGGCGGAAGTAGGAGGTTGCGCCGTCTCATGGATCCAGGACTTTCCATCTGACCGACGCATCTTCGTGCACACAATGGAAGGTGACACCGCTTTCCATTCCGTCCGTCGTGGTGTCCCACAGGGGAGTGTATTGAGCCCTCTCCTCTTTAATGTTATAATGGCTTCGCTTCCCGCCCAGCTTCGTGATCATACCCGCATCACTCTGTACGCAGACGACAACTGCATATGGACCTCTGCCACCCGTCGAGACACCGTCCAACGCCGGTTGCAACGCGCCTTGGATTCTATTGTAGAATACCTTGCCGACCGAGGATTATCGGTCTTCCCTGCTGAGACCGCTGGACTTTGTGCCTCATTGCAAGTACCTTGGCGTGACATTTAGCAGAAGCATGACGTGGTCCCGGCACGTAAAAACAATAGCCACCAAGACCAGCGGTTTTGTAAATGCTCTACGTTGCATTGCTGGATCGTCGTGGGGCCCTTCATGCGCTGACCTCTGTCACGTGCACACAGCGTTGATTTTGGGCACACTGCGGTACAGCCTGCCTATTCTACACGGCCTCAGCATATCCGGAGAGCGTGAGCTTCTCAATATTCAGGTCCGAAGCCTCCGCGTCTGTTTGGGAGTTCGTAGAACGACAGAGACCTACTCTGTCCTGGCAGAGGCACGCGAAACGCCAGCAGGTGTCCTACGAGACGTGGAAACACTCCGGATATATGCGCGGTACCTCACAGAGCACCCCTACCATTATCTTCGGCTCACTGATATTGACTGTCCGGACTCTAGCATTGGTATTGCTGTTGACCGCCTGAAAGTTACCTCCCCACCAAACCATCAGTGCTTTCCTATGCCCCGCCAATGTGGACTCTTCGCAGGCCTCTTGTATGTGACCATATTCCTGGTCTTCTGAAGAAAAACTCTGTATACCTCCCGTTGTTGCTCACCAACTGACGCTGGAGCACCTTAACTCAGCGTACTCTCAACGACTCCCTGTGTACACTGATGGATCAGTGTCTCAAGGCGGATCCACTGCAGCCTTTTATATGCAACATGAAAACCTTGAAGTGGCGCACAAGCTCCCCTACGAAACGTCATCTACTGAGTCTGAGCTCTTCGCCATACTGACCGCGTTGAACCACATAGCGGGATCAGCGCCTGGTGCTTGGGCTGTGTTCACGGACAGTAAGGTGGCGCTAGAAGTTCTAGCAAATTATTGTGCCGGAACAATCGACGGCCTAGACACCATGATAGTCGCAATATACAACCAGCTTCTATCCTCGCGTCATAGCCTGTGTTTCCAATGGGTACCCAATCACACCGGCCTGCACGGAAACACCCGCGCGGACGCCTTAGCTCGTCCTGCACATGGGGACGTCAACTCCAATAACTGTCTCCTACCACTTTCAGCCTCAGCGTGTCGGTTACAGACACAGCGACTCCGTCATAACGGCACTCGGCAGTTCCAAGAGGACGCTGTCCAACTGAACGACCATCTCCGGTCTATCGATGGCTGTCGTTGCCACACACCACTGCTCGCGTCAAGAAGCGTCCATTATACACCGACTACGACTTAATTAATGCCGCCAGGACACCTCTACTTCTCTGTAAAATGGGTCTTCTCCAGTCGCACAAATGCCCCACTTGCCCTGTTGAAGCTGATATTCCCTATCTTCTCGTCGACTGTCACAGCTTCGATACCCCTCGAGCCACGCTGACACGACGCCTACTCGAGCTGCGGTGCACATATACTTTTCGCTGGCCACTCTGCTCGGCCCAGTACGACATCACACGCAGCGGTCCGTGACCAAAGCAGTTCTGACTTTCTTGAGCGATTCAGGTCTTGTGAACAGCCTGTGAACTCCAGTCGTGCAATCTCATTCTTCACTGCCCCACTCTCACCCTCAACGCATTAACCTCATGCTTTCCTTTTAAAGTCATCTTCTGTAATCCATCTCATCATTCTTTCACCGTTTGTTAGTCATCTTTTTTTTGTCATCTTTGTCTTTAATCTATCTCATCCTTCTTTCACCCTTTGTTAGTTTATCCTTTATTTCCTAATTCCCTTCTTTTCTTTTTTATTTATTTTATTCTTATTTCATTTATTTTCTTCATTTGCGGAATAGCAAGCCGACGTCCCGTTTGGCTGACCTTTTCCCCGTTTTTTTTTTCCTTTTCGTCTAATAAATATACCCCCCTCCCATTTTTCAACTCCTCCCTCTTTTTTTTGAATAAACATATCCCCACATTTTTCCGATTTTTTTTTCTTGTTTCTTTCTTTGTTTCCTTTTTTTTAGTAGCAAGCCGACCTCTCAGAGGCTGACCTTTCTATTTTTCTTTAATAAATCTTCATATCCCCCATCCCCTATATAACCTATAACGGTACTGGAGAGAGCTAAGAAACATGTCACTTTGATATGCGTGTCCTCCTTCTAAAGACACATCACCATTTCATTCCGCTTTTATTTGTTTTACCATCAAATACGTCACCTTAGCAATGACTTGTGACCCAGGCCCCGGCATCAGCAGCAATTACAGAATTACAACACGTTACATGCCTTTTAACAAACACAAGTGTCCCCATTCAGGTTTGAACAATGTCCACGAGAAAGAAAAGCAAACACGGCGTATATATACAGGAACTGCTTCAGCAGAGTTACCTGCAATACGGACTTCTTTTACGTGGCTTTTAATTCTCACTTGGATTGCACGTCAAGAAGTTCGCTCGACAAGCTTTTAAAAATAAAGTTATCGAAAATAAAGTTGAACATAATACGGCCCACAACAGAAGCCATGCCGATTGAGTGCAAGTAGCAGAGATGGGGCAGTAACAACTTTTTTTTTGTCCGTCCAACTCCAACTCCAACTTTTTTGTAGTTTAACTACAACTACTAATTACCCCTTGAAATTGCAGTTTAGCTACTAGTACATAATAGGCACACTACTTAAAACTACTTTGTAACTGCTGGGACGTAGTTTAAGTACACTTTTAACTACCTTGGCGTTTTGTGCGCCGTGTCCAAGTACTCCGACGGCTTAATCCGGACGATGCAAGAACTGCTGGATAGTATCAAAGCCCTGTGTTGTAAGGGCCTGTTTTCTACTTCTCTTTTTTTTTTTTCATTTAATTAGTCAGACATTTTTACTGCCTCATACGATTATGTTGCATGTTTCTGTTTACTGACGTTACATCCTAGATATAAATTATAATTTTCTAGAGCGTACTGACAATTAGCGGGCGCAACGCTTTACAGCGACGTACAGCTCACATAGACATATTCTCCAGCTGAAAAAGAAAGCGTGCACGCTGTCAAAGCGCACCCCAAGAGAGCGCTCCCACGTAGCCAGAGAACGAAAGTTGGGTTATCTATCGGAAATCCATATAGTCTATAGTTATGGAGTACCAGCAAGCCCAAACGTCCCGCTTGCTAGAATGCATTTATAGTACAACTAGACATTTCGAAGTCGCGTTAGCGGCCGTCTTCGTCTCTTCCGTCCGTCGTTCGCGAGCATCGTCGGAACATGCCTGTTGCCTGAACACTATACAGGGCGGCACACTCTTAAAACAGAACTTCACCGCATAGCACGCTCCTAGTCAACCATACCCAAGCAGCACAACATCTTGACTCAATATTGGTCTATGATGTTGTGCTGCTTGGGGAATCTCGAATGACATCGTTCCCTCCCCTGACTTGCTGGAAACGGTAGGCGTACGCCTTTTTTGTGACAGTCATGGACTGCATAAGTGTCACAAAAAGGGCGTACGCCTCCCGTTTTTCAACAAATCAGGGGAAAGAACGACGTCATTCGTGATGGTGGTTGGCTGGGAACAACAACAACAACAAATAAGTTAATGACAATGAATGGGGAAATTCGCCACTTGAGGTGCGGCCCACTACCCCAAGGCACAATGGGGCAGGATGTGATGTGTCCTGATGATGAGGTGATGAACGATGCTAAATAGGGATAGTCACTGGAGTCAGTATGACATCAGAACGGTAGGCAAAACCACAGCACACAAAAATACTACACACACAGCACACAGGTACGCAGGCAGATCATAGGGTAGACAGGAGACCAGTGTCCCGCAGAAAAATCTTGAAATACTCAAGAACTTGACGATGGTCAGTCTGGTTAGACCCAGGGCCGAGAATGGTTGCCAATGTGAGTGGTGCGGCCGTGATCGACTGCAGGCGACACTGTAGAGCTGCTCTTTGGGAGGTGTATAGATGGCAGTCGAGGAGCACATGCTTGGTGTCCGCCAAAACAGCACAACGAGAGCAGAGCATCGAGTCAGAGCGGCCGATCAGATGCTTGAAATGGGGGGTGAATGCAACCCCAAGACGAAGCCTGTGTATCAGCGACGCAAAATGGCGAGGCACACGAGAAGGCATGGTGAAGCCAAAGTCAGGGTCCACTTCACGCATCAGAACTCTTGATGGAACGTCTCGAGACCATTGCGCATGTGCGAGAGGCCTCACCACATCATTTAGGAAGGTTCGCCTGTCGCCTTTGGGGAGGGTAATCCGCACGCTTGATCGGGAATGATACGCAGCTGCTGCAGCCTCGTCAGCCTCTTCATTGCCGCGGATGCCGCAGTGGGCAGGAACCCACTGGAAGTAGATAGAGTGCCCGCTGATCTCAAGACGGCTTAGTTCCTCCAGTATGTCCACCACCACAGGCGCAAGTGATCCACGAATACCCATGTTCGCTATACACTGGAGAGCTGCCTTGGAGTCGCAGTATATCACCCAGCTGCTGATAGCGGCTGATGCAATGTGCTTGAGGAAGAACAAAATGGCATGCAACTCTGCAGACGTAGATGAGGTGCGGTGCGAGAGACGGTATGCGTGGCACGACGACATAGACGGGATTGTAAAGGCAGCAGTGGAGCCGTGTAAGTTGGTCGACCCATCTGTGAATACTGCAGTGTGCGAAGGATAACGGCACTGCATCATGTCTAACGCAAGTTGTTTCAACACGGGTGCTGCAACGTGATCCCTCTTGCTCTTGAGCCCAGGGATGGTAATGGAGATCGAAGGTATCGAAAAGACCCACGGAGGGGACCTGGGGACGACTGCGCTTCCGACAAAAGCCGGTAGCAAAGGCTTTACAGCAGCGATGCAGTGAGAAATGTTGCTCTGCCTCCGCCTGTTGAGCTTCGAAACCAAGGGGTGACGACGGTGTTCCGCGACGAGACGTAGATAATGGCGCACAGTTTCTCTGAGACGCAGCTCGCGGGCCTCTGCCACCACCATGCGCGTTTCAGCGGCGCGGGGTACACCGAGGCAGATCCTCAAGCTTCTGGCCAACATACACCGAAGTCTCTGTTCCGATGTTCTTGAGATGCCATGTAAGACCGGGAGGCTGTAGAGAATGGTTCCCCGAACCAATGCCCCATGAATCGATAGGAGCGCTTCCTGATCAATCCCCCATGCAGCGCCAGCGAAGTGAGAAATGACATTGGTCCAGCGTTGAACTTTCGCTTCCAGGTACCTGATATGGGCGCTCCACGAGAGATTGGCATCCAAGATAACACCCAGGAATTTGTGGCACTTCACTTGGCTGAGTGTATTATTGCCTAGCGAAAGAGGGAAGGCGCGCATGCGTTTCCGCGTGAACGGGAGCACAACTGTCTTCTCAGCCGAGATGTCCATGCCAGCCTTGGTGAAGTAATGCTGAACAGCATCCAACGAGTGTTGAAGGCGGCGTTGAATCGCTGGCCTTGATTTACCTGTGGTCCAAACGCACACATCGTCTGCGTATACAGAGAGCTGAACTTTGCGATGAACGCAGCGCTTGATATCCGCCATAACCAAATTGAAGAGGATGGGGCTTAATACACTTCCTTGAGGAACGCCTTGGGTCAAAACTGTTTTTTGCGTGTCTCCATCCCGAGTGCGGACGAAAATTGTTCTGTTGGACAAGAAGTCAGCCACCCAGACAAAAAGCCTGTGAGACACTCTAGCCCGTAGGAGGGTGTGCAATACATAAGTGTGACTGACCGTATCATAGGCACGTTTGACATCAAGGAAAACAGCCTCGACAATCCTCTTGCAGCTCTTGGCGACTTCAACAGCAGTCACAAGGTCCATAAGGGAACGGGACCGTGCGGCTAGGCGCGTGGTTGGCTAGGAGCGTGCTATGCGGTGAAGTTCATTTTTAAGGCTTATGTCGGCACAGTTCCCTTGGAAGTCGACCTATAGGACGCACTTTCTCCCAGGGAAAAGTCAGTCGTGACGTTGCCCACCTCTGTGAGGCCGGCAAAGGCGAACCCTTTCACCACCACTACCACCACCACACTCTTAAAAATAACTTCACCGCATAGCACGCTCCTAGCCAACCATTATCTCGAATGATATCGTTATCTGCCCTGATTTGTTGAAAACACGGGGCGTACGCCTTTTCTGTGACAATTATGAACAGCATAAGTGTCACAGAAATGGCGTACGCCCCCCGTTTTCAACAAATCAGGGCAGATAACGATATCATTCGAGATAATGGTTGGCTAGGAGCGTGCTATGAGGTGAAGTTCATTTTTAAGAGTGCACCGCTGAGAGGAAAGGGGGACTCAGGCCCTTTTGCTCTGATTCGCCGTGTACCCGGACGGACCTAAGATATACGTCCATGTGTGTCTAACTGTATATTCACACGAGCGACATTCCCCCAGAAGCGGAAGATGCGAAAAGCGTCATAGCTTTCTGCTGTCACGTGCGCGCGAGCGCTCAACGTCGTGTTTTCACGTACACTGCTAACCGTGGGGAATATCCTGCTACACAGCCACAATATATTCCGTAGCAGACGACAGGAAAAGACGATGACTGTATCGTCTGCTAAGTGTCGTCTGCTAAATGTGCAGTACGCCACTCCCAATATTCCGCACCGTGTGAATGCTCAACATAACACGGGGCGGAACTTCGTCTCTGTAAGCAGTGCTTTTGCTTTTTCTTCCACTAGAATATTCCGTGAGGATGTCGCTCGTGTGAATACACGGTAACAAACTTGCCACACGGGATGTCTTAACAGCCGTTACCCGACCACCGCAGTTATCGTGAACCACGATTTGTTGTTGTTGTGGTGGTGGTGGTGTGATGTTATAAGGAAGATGAGTGAGGTCTGCCTGCTCAGACAAGGCGGCAAGTCTCACTCCTTTGTGAAAAGGGAAGGGGTGAAGGGGGAGTAAAAGAGAAAGTATAGACGGTCAGAAGTTAAAAGAAATGAGAAGTTCGAAACAGAGATAAAGAAATTAGTAAGAAGGGAGGGAGAGAGAAGTGACATCTTAGCAGTGATCACACGATTGTGACGCAGGCGCCAGGTATATTTCGATTACGCTGTACATCATGAAATGAAAATGGCATAATGGCAATTAAAAGGCTTAATAATCAGTAAATACACGGTGCGCACACGATTATTAGCGGTAAATTACACGCATTGATTCGCCCCTGATGAAGGAGCCAGGTTGGATCCAAAACGTCGGGAAAAACCATTTCGTGGTTTTTGGTTGGTGTTATTTGTCTGTCTATTGTCCCTCCCAACCAGACACACCTGTGTCAAATATGTCCACTTTCAAAATTAAAACCGCATGCAAATAGTTCCTGGAGTAAGGTTAGTGGCATACAGATAATATCTTGTTCCTTACAATTTCGCATAAGCGGAGATGGGACGTTAGAGAGCACGGAACCCCAGGCGCTTTGTAGTCCTACAGAAATATGGTGGGTCACTGCGCATGCGCAAAACCCAACAATGTTTTTTTTTCTTTCTTTCTTTTTTTTACAGACCAACTAATCCACCGCGGAGTCTCTTTCTTTCTTTCTTGTTCAGAATAGTGTAAACGTATTTCTAATCGCGATGGATTAATTTTGGCGAATTTCGCGACCGCTAACAAATCGCGAATAACTTCCCAAATGCGATTCGGGAAAATTAATATATCGCAAATAAAAATACGCTTTCAGTATTTAACGAACAACTCTAAACAGTGATGTACGAATGGAAGACGAAACATTCTTTCTAAAGCAGTCACTCACTAACAGTTATCCGAACCCCTGTAATTCAGATTATCTTCAGAACACAACCTACGTACACGCCGGACATTTGCAGCGCTCTATGTAATCGAATATCGAACATTATACAGCATTGGTCATTTTACGGTGTTCGCTCACGCTGCTGTACGCTTTCTAGGTCCACAACCGTGCGGGAACCACATACAAGGTGGTGGTAATGATGTGAACAAGCTTTGTCATTGTTAGCCTCACAATTGTAGGCCGCGTCACGACTCTAGCTGGGGGAGGAGATAAGGGAGGAGATGAGGGCAGGAGCCATGCACAAGTCCAATGGCATTTTGGGCCTTAGAAGGAACCGGAAGAAACGTGATGGAATATGGATTTGGAATTTTTGTTTTCAAACGCGCGTTGGAGGACCTCCCAGAAGAACTGAGCATCTTGGCACGAGATAAAGTAGTGGTCAACGGTCTCCAGGCAGTCGCACCAGAGGTAATTAGTAGACCACTGTATAGAAAGGCCCGTGCTTACATTCTCAACGACGTGGAGCTTCGGTGGTTGTAGTGGTGGTGGTAGTGGTGAAGGGGGTCGCCGCTGTCGGCCTCACAGAGGTGGGCAACGTCACCACTAACGCCCTTGGGGAATGTGCATTCTGGGCCGACTTCTAAGGGAACTGTGCCAACATTTATCTGAAAGTGTTTGAGGAAAAAAAAAAAAAACCCAAACAGTATCGCCGGCACCCGGATTCGAACCCGCTTACCTCCCAGTCTCGACGTGGCATGGTAGACCTGTGAAAGATACAGCGATAAACCTCACGTGGACCTTCGGCTCTCACTGTGACGTTTATCGCTGTATCTTTCACAGGTCTACCAGTGACAAAGGGGGAGACTAGGAGAGGTATAAGGGGTAGAGGTAAACTTTTCGATTCGACGCAACATGTGTGACGTTATTTTCTTCTTTAAATGTATCTATTCTCATGTTGACGCTCTACACTTGCTGAGCAGGTTGGATTTTGCAATTCCGCGGTTGTCGTGATGTGATGTGATGTGATAAAAAAAGAGAAAAAAGAATGGGGACGTGTGCGGTTGTCGTTGCCACGGTACACCACGTCCATTCATAAGAACGTGTGTAAGGGTGACGACTATCACGTGGCCGCGTGCTTGTCTATTCGCTACTTGACATTTGCGATGTATTTTTTTACTCCCTTTCTACCTTTCACAGAGCTATAGGATGTTTTCACATGACGTCAAACGAATGCGTTTGGCCTCCATGGTGGTGGTCACTTTTTCGGCGCCGCTGCTGAGATTGTCTAGCCTTTGCTCTAAAACGAAGCCTTGAATGGTGTTTCCGGTCGCGTCTGTGCCACTGATCTCTATGTATAAAGGCTGGATCGCGCATGGGAGAGGGGATCGTGGGGGAGAGGCGTGCATTCTGACCGCCATGTTGGAGGGCCCACTGGCGCCGGCTGCTCCCATAGGAAACAATAGGAAGCGATTTCATTTTGAGTATTTATTGCAGTTTAAACTGGCATGACATGCGCTTTGGTTTAAAGGAAATTTTAAAAAATACGGGCAGCCCCGCTTGAACTAAATACAGACGACAGAATGCGTTGGGCCCACCAATGTGGCGGCCGGTGACCACGCTGTGGAGCACCCTATGCGCGATCCAGCATATACTATAGAGATCAGTGGTCTGTGCCCTTCTTTTATCCTGAAGACACTTCGTCATTGTCGTTCTCACATTTTCTTTTATGAAAACTATGGTTGTCGCATTGAAAAATAGCCCAGCTTATCTTTCAATGCACGAAAAGTGACCACCAGTGGGAAGAGCTTACGAGCATGCCACATCACGGCCACGTCACGTGACATATAGGTGAAAACACTCTATTGTCTATGTCCTTCCGTCGCTATAACTTGAATTCAATCAGTTTTGTCTGCTCTACGTATTAACCTCCCACCAACCCTCCTCTTGCTCATTGACTTTCTCGCTGGTTACACATTATTCCTTCACCCAGCCTGAATCTTTCCATAGTCTTCGAATGTAAGATATATTCTCTCTACGTCATAGAGTAATCTGTGTGCTCTAATTATTGTATCGCACTGTTCCTGTGTTTTTTTCTCTTTCGGATACCTATGTGCAATGTTGGTTTGCACTGTATTCGTCCCGACGTGGTCTTCAAGTTCCTATCTGCTGTGCCTCGATCGTACCTGTTTTGATGTCGTTTAGACTACATTGTTGTTCTGTTGCTCTATTGTCTCGCATCATACCTAATTTTATGCTGTGTATTGTATATGCTTTTTCTGTATGTCTACCGCAGATAGTGCGCCAACACAAAGGCCCTGGGCCGTTCTTGGGCACTAAATAAAACCATTATTATTGTTGCTGTGCACATATTGCTGTGCATTATTATTGTTGCTGTGTGCTTATACATTGCTGCGTTATCTGAGGCTTTACCTGGGATTTCCGAAGACTTTCCAGACGAATGCCTGCAGAGCTCCCCCTGAAGTCGGCCCAGGACGCATACTAATTCCCATGTCCCCGACTCCTTACTGCTGTTCCTCTCTCCATCTGTCCACGTCTGTTTGTCGCTCATAGGCAAAAGTTGCTTCGCGGCGCTAACACAGAATACAAAAATACAAACAGCAGTGGCATAGCAAGCCGGCATCAGCCTGGCTGACTTTTCCCCTTTTCTTTTCTTTCTACTAAACATATCTCACGCCCCCCCAAAGTTTTCTCGTTTTGTCTCAGAAACCACGACGTTCTGCTGGATCAAATTTGGCTTTTGTCGTCTACACAGTAAGTTACAGTCGAAGGCAACTTTATAATCTCAAAATCGGTCGACAGCTGCCTGCTGCTGTTCCTTTAATGCCTTCTTTTCAACAAGCTGCAAATATAAGCGCGCTGTCCGTCCCCCCCCCCCCCCCCCCCCCCTTAATATCTCAGGCTCAGCTGCTAGACTCTCTGCTAAGAGACAGGGAAGCCATAATGAAAAGTAGTTCCATATTTTATGCTCGCGATCGAAGGACCGCGCAATTCAGTGAACCCTGTGCTGGACATTCCCAAAGCGGATCTTTCGATGGCCCCTGCTATAGTATAATGGCCTCCCATTATCAGGCCTTTGTACAGCCTCGCATTAATGACCCAATCATAAATTTGGGCGCCGAGGTGCGGGTCCCAAATTCTCCGAAATCAGAGGCAGGGCGGGCAGCGCCGTCGCCTGGCCACATCGGGTTCAAGGACGGCGACGGGAGACACTTCCGCACCGACCGCGGCTGGATTTTGAAATATTCGGTTCAAACCGGTTAAAGCGATATAGGAGAGACGGCTCACTTCCAAATTTTTGTGAGCGGGGCTTCTACGGGCTCACGATTGACTCCAGAATTCGAGCAAACTCTGCGCGGAATGTAGCTTTGCTCGGCATAGCATGGGCGGGGATACATTGGCGTTCCTTTTGTAGAAGGATTTCCACGGGCAACGATATCCCTGTTAGGCCCGGTTTCGCCAACGCTGATTACCTTTGAGCTGAGATCAAGGGTTGCTAAAACTTGAAGCTAACACTCAATTATTTTGTTTACAAACGTTAGGTAGTTACGTGATGCAAGTTTCAGTGACAATAACAGCCTTTCGTGAGGCAGAGTTACGCGTTAAATTAAAGTTATGGGATCGTTGATCTCGGTTCAAATGTTAATCGGCGTTGGTAAAACCGGGATCCATGGTACGCTGCTGGGCTTGAGAGAAATGTTTTCGCTCAAGATTTGCGTTGGAGCATACAGTGGCATACGTTAAAAGTGTTCAAGTTCTAGTTGTGAGATTTCAGTAAATAAACATGTACATTCACCAGCACCGTTGGTAAGTACCTCATAGATGCCATCGAGCCCTTCTTCACAATTTTATACATATATTCTTTTTTTTTTCGATTGCTCAACTGAATACTTACCTCATGCAAATAAGTACTTAAACTTATGTACACATTGCATATCATATCGTAAAGTCTTCGGAAGACCCCAGCAACAAAGCGTGTGCAGTGCTGCCTGCCAAGAACCTAACGCAATCCCTTTCCCATAATATGCACAGGCGATGTCTTAGTCTGATGACTCGCACCTAACATGTTTGAAAATCACGAAGTGTCACAGTGTGACACCCAAATTGACGCTCGAATTTCCGAAAGAAATTATACAAAATTGAAAGTTCAGATTCACGAAGCCTAAGGTGGCGGAGATTTGAGAGCAAACTTTGTAATCTGCACGGCGTGATAAGCTGTAAACTAATTTAAGTTTTGCTTAGAACCGACGACCTTCTAGCGCTGGCTAATAAGAACTAGGGCGGTGCAAGACATCTTAGTTGTGGAATCCGTTCAGTGTCAGTTTTAGTCACTTTTACCCAGCATTCTGGATTGTTCTGCTGTCAATAAGATATAACTTTGTTGCCAGAAGAGTTTATCAAGCAGCCGAAGTAAAACTTTCTCTCTGTGTCACCATTCAGTTTGCCACCATGGCATACTTTCTCGTTCTTGAATTCATTGAAAATTAATTAGCGTAACCTCCTAACCTTAACTGTAAAGAAAAAAATAAACATTTCACGAGAAGATGTGGGATTTATATATGATACACGTTTCTAAAGAGCCAGGCAAATAGCCGGCTTGCTGTTGCGATGAAACTCCCCACTCTCCAAGGCCGAAAATAAAGTTGTTGTTGTTTGCTATTCCCATAATCGTATCTTTATGTGTGTGTGTGTGTTGCTATTCCAAAAACAAGGAAAAAGGGAAAAAGAAATTAATAACGGAAAAGAAAAAGAAGGAAAGAAAGGAAAAGGAAAGAAAGAAAGAAGAAAAGAGAAGCTAGAACAACGGTCACACGCAGTTCACGAGTCCTGAGGCTCGGAGAAGACTGAGGAAAGCGGCAGGACCGGAACAAGGAGAGCGGCCAACGAAAAGTCGTTACAGCCAATCTAGAACAGACGGCAACGGATGGTGTGCCTGTGGTGAAGGTGCTGCTGACAATGCAAGAGCTGGTGTGGGAAATCAGCTTCCACGCCACAGACATTGCAGTTTGGCGAGAAGATGGCTTTTAGGGGTGACGTTTGGGTGCGGTCAGGATCTCTTCAGTTTGACCACGGTCCATTGATACCCTCTCTGGTCACGAAACTCCGCCGGAGAACAATAGGTCAGGTTTGCCTAGGGCGAACCGCCGCCGCGCGGAGGGGCGCGCGTCGCTACTTGGGGAGAAAACGCCAGCTGATACGGGCAAATGCCGCTTGTTCTGCCTGCGTTTTGACCAGTGTAGACGCTTCTTCCTGAAATCCACGTGCATCCTTAGACTGTGAATAGATTTCGGCTAATCTATGCATGCCGCAGACGTGTTGTGTCCCGGCGTGTCGCTCGGGATATGATAATTCTGGTGAAAAGGTATCGTTTTTCGCGTTGCCGATTGATGCCATCAAGCGAGAGAAGTGGAAGTGTTCCATACCTCGGAAAGAAGACTCGCGTTCCAGCTTCGAGTCAAAGTGGACACGCATGTTGCTAGAAGCACTTTGACACATCCGACATCGTCAGAGCGGACGAATTCCTCGTGACACGGGCAGCTCTGAGTGGCACCGCAAGCAAAGAGAAGGTCACCATGCCTCGCGATAGGTCAAAGCTGCGTCCTGAGGCCGTGCCACGAATTTTTGACGGGTGTCCGCAATACTTGAGCACCCCAAAGCCTAAAAGTCGTGCAACTAGGAGGCTGCAAGCAGCGAAACTGTCCTCGAAAAGAAAACGGGCGAGTAGTGGTGGTACAAGCTCGGCGCCTCTCATCGACGTTGGAACACGAGAACTCTGCGTTCAAGACAGACAGCTAGGCGCATCAGAACAGAATGTGCGTTGCTATTCATAGAAACCCGTTGAAATTTGTCTGTTGTAAACACATGAGTGCAATGCAGCCAACAAGAGGCCATAATAAGACGCATTCATGAATTTATCTTTTCTAGCCTGCAGTGAAACCTGCAACAATTCCTGTCGGATTGATTCACATGTGTGCATAAAAGCAAAACTTGACCGAATAAAGCGGAAGATGTGGGAGACACAAAAGAAGCAGTACACCCTGCAGAGAAAGTTGGCACAGTTAGGTCCGTGCAACTTGCAAGATGTCACGTGTACCTCATATGTATGTCACATGTACGGGTGCTAGCGCTGGATGCAGTGCGCACTACATCCAGAAAACAGCTGAAGTGCTTATTATTATTATTATTTTTTTTTTTTTGTGAGATGTCAGCTGCACATCTTTTCCCGCGAAAAGAACAAGAAGCTTAACCTGCCTACTCCCAAATCACGCCCTGCTGCAGGTGGTAGGAAAGATTGATCACTGACGGTGAACAGTGCAAATAAGTCTGGCCATCCAAGGCCGTAAGACATTTGGTCATTCCATGAGGTACCCTGGAACATTGTTCTTGCCGATTATCATAATTGATGATGTAAAGCCCAGTCACTCACGGCCATTGATGTTCTGTGATATAAAGTCCTCATTGCCAGTGCCACTGACTGTGATCACTGTTGCTTCGGGATTCATAGAATTTATAATATAATCATAAAATGTAGTTAATTAGAACCTCCATGATGTGGGAACCACGTTGCAATAGCAGTATTGTGGAGTTCTGCTATACCTAAAATAGTAAATCTGCAATAAATGATGATTGGGTGCATTGCTGTAGCGCAGGCGGAGTCTTCATTTTTTCATACATCAAACGCGATCGAAACGCGTACAGTAAAGCGTGTGGATGAGATAACTGCCTAAATGCAGCGTTTTTAAGTGACAAATCACGTACTGAATCGTTAACGCTATAAGCGCCGCTGCAAATTTGAGGTCAGTTCCATTTGGACGTCGGTATGTGAAAGCAATTGCTCGCTGAAAGTCCTCCTGCGTCCGCAGCTGATTCTGCTGCTCAGAGAGCTATATACCGCTACATATGCGTACAAAATAAAACAAATTGCAAAATAAAACAAAATTCAACTACGCTGAACAACATTATTTGGTTTGTTGTGCCCAAAACCACCCAAAACGGCCAGCTCAGCCCACGCGCGAACATACGGGCACGATGTGCCACACGCGACCGTCACCCCCTGCTGCTTATGCGCGCGCCGCCGCGCGGCAGCTCCGGTCCCTAGGCTAACTTTGCGGCGGAGTTTCGTGACCAGAGAGAGTATCAAAGGACCGTGGTTTGACGATGCGCCAGAGGCATGGGAGGGATCAGAGACTCCGGTGGTGAAGGCTGCAACCACTCCTTTTCTGACTAACCTCGTAAAACAACCAAAAAGGTGACTGCATTTATTGACTCTGAATGTTCAGTGAATGTTGTCTGTGTGCGCAGGAGCGTCGCAAGAGGGGAACAGAGAGAGAGAGAGAGAGGAAGAAGGAAATCACCAAGAGTGATCGACCAGATGTGATATGCTTGCCACCCTAAAGAACAGAAGTACATGGGCACCCTTAAAAATGGACTTCACTGCATAGCACGCTCCTAGTCAATCATCATCTCGAATGATATCGTTGACATCTGACCTGATTCGTTGAAAGCGGGGGCGTACGCCTTTTTGTCGCAATTTGGATACATGATAATTGCTACAAAAAAAAAAGAGTACGCCGCTCTCACTCACGTGAAATGAGAAGCGATCACCTTATCGTTCGTAGCAGTGGTTGGTGGACGTCGTGCTATGCGGTGAAGTTATGTGCTGAGAGTGTACCACAGTCTTAAAAGTGAACTTCACCGCATAGCACGCTCCTAGCCCACCAGGTATCCCGAATATGATATTGTTCCGTCCCCTCATTTGCAGAAAACGAGAGGTGTACGCCTTTTTGTGATAATTATGTGCACTCTTAAAAATGAACTTATCATGAAACGAATTATACAGCATAATTGGTACAGAAAAGGCGTACGCCCCCCGTTTTCAACAAACAAAACAAACGAGAACGGTGTCGTTCGGGATGGTGTTTGGCTATACATTCTAAAAACAGAACTTCACCGCATAGCACGCTGTGCGCCAACCATTGCCACGAATGATAGGGTTATCGCTTCTGATTCGATGAGCGAGAGAGAGGGGGGGGCGTACGCCTTTTTGTGGCATTTTCATATATCCAAATTGCCACAAAAAGGCGTACGCCCACCTCTTTCTTCGATTCAGAAACGATAACCCTATCATTCGTGGCAATGGTTGGCCCACAGCGTGCTAAGCGGTGAAGTTCTATTTTTAGAGTGTAGGAGCGTGCTAAAACTCCGTTTTAGAGTATACGCACCCTTAAAAATGAACTTCACCACATAGCACGCACCTAGGCAACTATAATCTCGAATCATATCGTTATCTGCCCTGATTTGTTGAAAACGGGAGGCGTATGCCTTTTTTGTGACACTTATGCTGTTCATAATTGTCACAAAAAGGCGTACGCCTCCCGTTTTCAACGAACCAGGTCTGATAATGATATCATTCGAAATTATGGTTGGCTTGGAGCGTGCTATGCGGTGAAGTTCATTTCTAAGGGTGCGTTTCTGAACACTTTACATCGACGTAAACATTCCGACCTCTACACAGAAGTCAGAGTGCATGGTATCATCCTGAACAACGATTAGTACTTAGCACGTTATGCTCACTCCTGAAACAAAACTTCACCGCATCACACGCTCCTAGCCGACCATAATTCCGAATGACATTCTGTTTCCGGATTTGCTGCAAACCGGAGGAGTACATCTTTTTGTGATACTTACGCGTTCAAAACCGAGAGGGGTAATGGCATGATCGGCTCGACGATGTTGGCCACGCAGAAGTGGGCGTCTTCGTCACGACTATAGCAAAAAAAAAAAAAAAAGAAGAAGAAGAAGAAGAGAGAAAAAAGAAAGACGGATGGAGGATAGGGGATGAAGGGTGGAGATGCGTAGAGGTTGCATGAGTTCGTCGGGGAGAGCAAAGTGTTAGAGCCTTAAATACACAGCTTTGCCGTATAGCACGTGCGCCAACCATTGGCACGATTGATAGGGTTATCGCTTCTGAGTAGAAGAAAGAGGAAAAGTGGACGCCGTTCATCTTTTTTTAGCACTTATCCAATTATCATGTATCGAAATTTCCCCCAAAATTCGTACACTCTTAAAAATGAACTTCACCTCATAGCACGCTCCTAGCCAACCATCATCTCGAATGATATCGGTATCTGGCCTGATTTGTTGAAAACGAGAGGCGTACGCCTTTTTGTGACACTTATGCTGTTCATAATTGTCACAGAAAAGGCGTACGCCTCCCGTTTTCAACAAATCAGGGCAGATAACGATATCACTCGAGATGATGGTTGGCTAGGAGCGTGCTATGAGGTGAAGTTCATTTTTAAGAGTGTACGCCCCCCCCCGTCCCGTTCGGGGGGGGGGAGGGATACTCCTATCACTCGTGGCAATGGTTGGGACAGAGCGTGCTGTACGCGTTGAGGGTTCTGTGTTCACAATGTATGTAACGATGTTAGTTGTCACAAGAAGGCGTACGCCCGACGCTTTCTGCGAAATCAGGAAATGATAACGATATTTCTCTGCGTGCACTCTAAAAACAGAGCTTCACCGCATAGCACGCCCTGCGCCAACCTTTGCAGCGAATGATAGGGTTGTCGCTTCTGATTCGGGGACACCGGGTGGCGTACGCCTTTTTGTGTCGAGACTGGGAGGTAACCGGGTTCGAGTCCCGGTGCCGGCTGCAGTGCTGTCTGGGGTTTTTCCTGGGTTTTCCTCAGACGCTTTCAGACATATGGCGGCACAGTTCCCTTAGAAGTCGGCCCAGGACGCACATTCTCCCAGGGCGTCAGTCGTGACGTTGCCCACCTATGTGAGGCCGACAACGGCGAGCCCTTTCACCAGCACCACCACTATCTTGTGTCAATTTGGATATATGGTAATTGACACAAAAAGGCGTACGCCCTCCACTCTGTTCGAATCAGAAGCGATAACCCTATCGTTTTGTGGTCATGGTTGGCGCAGAGCGTGCTGTGCCGAGAAGTTCTCTTGTTAGAGTGTAGGGGTCAGTTTTAGTTCTTTTCTTACAGTGTAGCCTTCTATGATTCGAGGGACTGTGCCATGAAAAAGAAGGGTAGAAACTCCAGTGAACTAGTAAGGAAATGGGTAGTAAGGGCCAATGAAAAAGAACAGTCTGTGTTCGTAATATCGGCGGCTCTCGTCCTGAGGCACTTGCCTTAAAAGAGCTAAGGAAAACGAGCTTGATAGGGAAAAAGAAAAAAAGACGAAAAGGAGGTTAAAGGTTAAAGGAGGTAAGAACTCCTATCTGCATGTATTTAGTTACGGGTGTAATAGATGTAATATTGTTCTTCTACGCTTCATAATACTATTTACAATTTATTGTTCAGTACTTCCCCTTCATAACGTGTGCAGCGTTAATACAAAAACGCACTTTTTTCCCATACGGGTGATTAGACGCACCGCCATCCAGACACCTCTATCCGTTGTTACGTCATCAGAAGAATTGTAGCACCCAATCAGACGCCAACGCGGAGGTACACATAACGTTCTGCTTTACACTCTTGAAAATGAACTTCGCCACATGGCACTCTCCTAGCCAACCATCATCCCGAATGACAACGTTCTCGTCCCTGATTTGTTGAAAACGGGAGGCGGAGCCTATTTTGTAGCCATAATACAGCACATAATGTACATACATACAATTCTGAACAGCACAAGTGTCACAAAAAGGCGCAGACCTCCCATTTTCAACAAATCAGGGCAGATAATGATATCATTCGACATGATGGTTGGCCAGGAGCGTGCTATGCGGTGAAGTTCATTTCTAAGAGCGTGCCAACTCTTGCTCGAAATGTGCCTCTTAAAATTCGCTCAATTAACAAAAAGTAGGGGTGCAACAAGGGTAAGGGGGGATATGTTTAATGCTGATAAAAAAAGAAAACGAAGGGAAAGGTTAGCCACGATGTAGGCTTGATATTCCCAAAAGCAAAACAGAAAGAAAGATAAACCAGCAGAGACACAGAAAATTAAGAAGAAATACAGGAAAAGGGGCTCCTTCACAAAGATAAGGGTCTTATATTCGGTCAACGGACGAACAACAGATTGTTTTCCGACATATAAAATCCGAGCTCGTCATGTACTTAACCGGACATGGTAAAAAAAAAAAGAAAAAAAGACTCTTTTGTTCCGGTTTTTTTGGCGAAACACGGACGCTCGTTTTCGAAAGCGCACGGCGGATAGAAGTCCGAGAGGCCACCCTCCTCCTTCGTCCGGGGTTCAAAGGCTCTCAAATAATAGCCTTGCGGATAAGGAAAGGAGAGCCATACCGGATTCGTGCCCGTAATGGTGGCCAGACTCAAGGTTAGGCGCTGTCCCCCACCGGGAGTAGACATTGCCCCCCCAACGGAAGGAAATAAAAAAAAATATATGAAAAGGAACACCGCCACACATTGTAGACGTAATGTGTTTGGCGAGGAGCGCGCGGGATTAATGTTACATACGCAGAGAAATACGAGCATGTCGACAAGTGCGCAGTGTCCATCCACAACAACATGATATGCCTCTACCTCCGTATTTTTTCTGCTACCATCATCATCATCATCATCATTACGTGCCTTAGCAACTAACAAAAAAAAAAAAAGAAGAAAGAAAGGCGAATTTGAAATATAAAAATGCTTGTTGGCACCAGGCTTGTACACTCTAAAAATAGAACTTCACTTCATAACACGTTCTGCTCCAACTGTTGAGCCGAGTCATGCACTCTTAAAAATGAACTTCACCGGATAGCACGTTCCTACACTCTTAGTAATGACTTCACAGCATAGCACGCTCCTAGCTAATAATCATCTCGCATAATACCGCTATCTGCCCTGATCTGCTGAAAACGGGAGGCGTACGCCATTTTTTATGACAGTTATGAACTGCATAAGTGTCACAGAAAGGGCGTACGCCTCCCGTTTGCAACAAATCAGGGGAAAGAGCGATGTCATTCGAGATGATGGTTGGCTAGGAGCGTGCTATGCGGTGAAGTTCCTTTTTAAGACTGTACAGTCTAAAAACAGAACTTCACCGCATAGCACGCTGTGCTCCAACCATTGCCAAGAATGATAGAGTTATCGCTTCTGATTCGAAGAGAGAGGGGGGGGGGGGGGCGTACGCCTTTTTGTGACAATTTCAAATATCCAAATTTCCACAAAAAGGCGTACGCCCACCTCTCTCTTCGAATCAGAAGCGATAACCATATCATTCGCTACAATGGTTGGCGCACAGCGTGCTATGAAGTGAAGTTCTGTTTTTAGAGTGTAGCCAACCGTCTTCCCGAATGAAATCTTTCTCGACCCTAATTTGCTGAAAACGGGAGGCGTACGCCTTTTTTGTACCACTTATGCGCTGCATAAGGTGGTACAAAAATGGCGTACGCCTCCCGTTTTCAACAAATAAGGGGCGACAACGATGCCATTCAGGATGATGGTTGGCTAGGGGCGCGCTTTGTGGTGAGGTTCATTTTTAAGTTTTTGGCATTATGCAGTTTACAACTGCCACAAAAATGGCGTACGCCGCCCGTTTTCATCAAATCAAGGGAGAGAACGTTGTCATTCGGGAATCGGGATGACGGTTGGCTATGAGCGTGTTATGCGGTGAAGCTCTGTTTTCAGAGTGTATTAGGCTTGCAAAAAGAAGAAGAAGAAAAGGAAAGAAAACGACACTGCACATTGCCTGTGCCGCAAAGTATAGTCCGTATTAACCTGTACAACCGACTGCGAGAATAAGGTTCGTTATCAGAGCATACCTTGATATCGCAAAATTTTCGCGTGGCCTTGAAATTGGTGAAATGCACTAAAATTAGGGGCTGGCGAACATTACGTACGCTCTATAGTATGTTTATGTTCCAGGTGGGAAAACAACAAGTACTTTTCAACCAGGCTGGAAAGCAGTACAGGACGTGGCTCACCGGAAACAGCACGGAATCCCAACGTCTTGGTTCTTTCCTTTTTCTTTTCAAGCAGGAATAACGTCGTTAGCCTTTCATTGGGTGCTCAAATGGAACGCTTATATTTACGTAGTCGTCTAGAACGAGAAATAACTGGGATAGATTGAACACACCCGCAATAAAGACATATGATTCGATGACATCAGCGCTTAAATTATCCCTGTAAACCGCGAACCAACCCTGGTTCCTAGCACTCCACAAAGTAGCCTGCTGCTTCACAGCAACATCAACACTACCTTTGGGGTGTACACATTACACAATATGCTGCATTGTGCTGTGGTATGATAACATACTGATTGTCTCACAATGTGTGTATATATATGATAAGGGCCCTAAGGGCACACCGCATGGCTTATACACTCTGGAATGTATATCCATACCTGGCTGGCAACATTGCATGTCAATGCACGTTACAATACACATTTTGACTTTTGGCCGTTATGAGACATCTTCGGCCGTAATGAGACTACCTTCGGCCGTATTGAGACTTTGGCAGTAATGAGACACTTGGGGATTAAAGGATTATCGGCCGTATTGAGACATCGGCCGTAATGAGACTTCGGCCATAATGAGATACAATCGGTTCAATTACTTTCAACTTGTAACTGTTTTTTTTGTGTGTGTTTGTGTGTCTACTGAAGAACCACAGCGAACTCGATCAATGTGGCAAGCGTGAGCGAGAGACCAGCGATAGTTAAATATCACGAGCACACATTATCTCTGTTTCAGTCGTCGTGGAAATAGACCCAAGTAGTAAAAAGCAAAAACGAAAAAAAAGGTTGCGGAGTTTATGGGCCCTGTCAAGATCAGAGGCGGCACGATAGACAGATACTTAAGCTTATCAGAAAGTGTCGACAAGATCGAAGGCGAGGTGCATCGATGTATCGCACAAGAGTTCACGGCCGCTAAAAGATCCGACGCGCTTTTTATATATACGAATGTCCGTTTATATATACGGGACAAAAAACGCGTAGCGCAGTCAAGTGTTAAATGCGCGAATTCCCTTAACCCAGCAGCACGCGCACGGTACCGTGGTGCTTCCTGGTTATTCGTGGAACCCCCGGTAGACTGTTATCTGCGAAAGAAGGAAATCATGTAAGATCTTTTCAAAGGCAGTCACGGGGTCACACATTGCCCCGTATTAATTCGAATCTGTGTGTGTGTGTGTTCCACTTGAGTGGTTGACGTCTGCCGTACGGTCACCCTGACCGGCCGGAAGATGCCGCCTTTATTTTGGGCTCCTGACTAAATCCCCGCAGAGAGTTATTTCCTCCTCTCCCCCCGGAGCGGCCGAGGCAGCCAATGGAGAGGGATGGTCGCCGCCGGCGCTATCCGTTCGCTATTTAAACGTGAAGCGCACTCACATCCGAAAAATCTCTCTCTCTGCTTTCGCTGTGCCGTTCATGTCCACCTGTGGATTGCTCCTCGGGGGACACCCTGTACTACCAAGACGACAACAGGTGGGTGTCTCGTGGAATACGTATAGACGGAAAATCTTCGCAGTGTTGTTCTCATCGGATGCTATATAGTTTTAAACTATGTTTTTTTTTCTCTCTCTCTCCGGCTGTGTCGTTTCTGAAGGGACTTCGTTTTTGCATGATTGTGTTTTCGAGTGCGCCGTCCAGCTATTCAAACAGAGAGTCTGGTCGAGAAGGGTCGATTGACGTCGGGCTCAGGGACGGCGAGTAAAAGTTTCGAAATATTATTGCGGCATCGCGAAGTTTTTTTGTTTTGTTTTTGTTTTTTCGAAGCAACACCTATCGTGCCCTCGCATCATCGTAAATTACCCAAACGCGACCTTTAACATTCTTAATGCGCGTCAGGACAAATGCCACCAACGGTCAGTCTGACTTTATGTAGCGTGAATATCTCCTCCACGAAGCTGCGAGCTGCTCATTTGCGAGCATCGGAGTCAATGCTTTTTTACGACGTAAAAATCGGTACCTCAATGAACTGCACGACCAGTTTCCAAAGCGTCTCCCTGCACGGTACCTTAAGAAGATGAGATAAAAATCCTGTTGAACGCCTGTTTGTACAGTAGTCTGTGTTACCTGCGACGCGTACTTGTGAAGTTACCCTCCGCCGCCCACTCGTCAGCCGAAAAAAAAAAAAAATAAAGCAAAGAAACCCCCCTAAAAATTATGATGACATAACTGAAGAGACAAGGCGTTGCCCCAAAAAGGATGCCATCTCCTTCCAAGTGTCTTCTTTATTGTCCGTCCGAGTGATGTATGGTGTCCGAGCGCGGCACCCGTTCGAGGAGGATGTCAGTGACACTGAGTCAGGTGAAGGCAGGGTCCGTCGGTCGGGAATCTTCTCGTTGACCTTGAATCGTGCACCGACGAGAGACGGAAAGAGATGCGCCGGACACTTTCCGGGATGGAACAAACCACTTTCCGTGCAATGTAAAGAAGTGGCGAAAGAAATCCCGGAATCACCGTGAGAGGCGGTTGCATATAGTGCGTCGAGCTTCAGCCCCAGATGCCCGCTGGGCGCCCATACAAAGTCGGGAAAGTGGATCTTGATAATTGATTTCCGTTCTAGAAGTAATATTTTTGCGTGCGTCAAGCATCTTTCCTTCCGAGAGATTTCCAGTTTCACTTTCACTATATACGGGTGATAAATGTTTTGCTCGATCGAGGCGCTCGTATCGCGCGGAAAGGTATATGCGTGATAGAGACTGATAAGAGAAGCGTGATAACATAATGATGGTAAACAGGGATTGGATTGGGGTTCTGAGCTCAGCGGTGGCGTTGGGACTCCGCAAGGAGGTGGGGTGGAGGGTGACGTTCGTATCTGCTGGCTTCCTGGGCTTCTCGTGGCCTTTTTCTTAAGTATTTACGTGTGTGTGTGTGTGGGGGGGGGGGGGGTTGTTGCAATCTAAAAATAGAACTTCACCGCGTAGCACGCTCTACGCCAACCATTACCACGAATGATAAGGATATCGCTTCTGAGTCGAAGAGGGAGAGAGAGTGGGCGTATGCCTTTTTGTGCCAATGTGGCAAAATGATAATTGACTCAAAATAAGGCGTACGTACGCCCCCATCTTTCTACGAATGAGATACGATAACCCTATGATTTGTGATAATAGTTTGCGCAGCGCGTACACTCTTAAAAATGAAATTCACCACATAGCACGCTCCTACCCAACCATCATCTCGAATGATATCGTTATGTGCCCTGATTTGTTGAAAACGGGAGGCGTACGCCTTTTTTGTGACACTTATGCTGTTGATAATTGCCACAGAAAAGGCGTACGCCTCTCGTTTTCAACAAATCAGTGCAGATAACGATATCATTCGAGATGATGGTTGGGTAGGAGCGTGCTATGTGGTGAATTTCATTTTTAAGAGTGTATAATTCGGTGAACGTCTGTGACTGTTCCCAGATCCTTCTTTTTCTTCTTCTTCTTCTTCTTCTTCTTTTAAGTGTACGGAGGAGAAGGAGTTTGCTGGAAAAATCCTCAATTATAACAACCGATGCGAAGTTTCTCTCGCTATATAACTTTAAAAAAAAAAAATGTTAACGGCCAGCTTACGTAAAAGGATAAGGGCTCTGTTCGCGATGCTGACCTAAACTATAGCTTTGTACTTTCTTCTGAGAAAAGAAAAAAAGAAAAAAAAATTCCACGTCAATGCCGCCACTTCTCTGACTCTGTGAGCCTTGTTTCTCGGACGCGGAGGCACCGGCGTTTTCTGAGAAGATTCAATGAAGGATTCGTTAGAATGTGAACGGATTAAGTTGTGCCGGAAGCCATGTATACGCGCTGTTGACTCCGATGATAAGGAACGGGCCGCACAAAAGCCATTCATGGATGCACCTGGCGAGACAGCCTTGGCTGCTCTTCTCCTCTGTGTATCCGACGCCCAATAATGAAAGGACGTAACAGCACTACTACTTGGAGGATATCTAACGGTGAATAAAGGACGAGAGAGATTCACTGACAGCAACTTTTTTATAGACTGCGAGGCAAACAGAAGATAATAAGGACATAAAAAAAAAAGAGAGAGAGAAAGACAGTCGCATTGGCCGAGTGGTCGTTGGCCGGTACTTAATTATCATTTGTTCGCTTCGACGACATTTCACGTGTATCACCTAGATTTGTGAGCAAAAAGAAATATGTGGAATATACACACTTCGGCAGACAAAGCGTTTGTCAAAATGAGAAGTGCCTGGATGAAGTTGGAGTTGGACGGACTAAAAATAATACGGAGAGGTTGAACTTGTCACCTGACAAGTTCTGCTACTCCGAGAAAACAAAACAAAAAACAAAAAAGGAGATGAAGTCTTGTGCTGTTGTCGCGCTGTTTCTTCCAAGGTGACGTTTTTGTGAAATCAGGCGCGCTACACACACTGCACTGCAAATTGCTGTGTTTCCAGAAGCATGCAATAGACTCCTGACACCTCCATCTCGCTCGTGTAGGGCGATCTTTGCAATGCCAGAACGCCGGTCAGCCAGTGGAGTCGTAGTGTTGATAGATGTTGATAGACGATAGACGTTTTATAGATTTCCTCGCATCACGAAACCAGTGAGTTACCACAATATCTAGTATATACAGTATAGGCTTTCTAGTGCAGAAGTGACTGTACGCACTATAAGTGACGTTTCGGCACGTTACCTCTAAAATTGGAGAGAAGCTCCCTTGCGGAATGCACAGACAATACCACCTCGCTCTATTAAAAACTTGACTCAAAACTATATCGTGAACGTTACGACATATAGCAACGATCCGGCGGCATTCCCAGGCGCTTACGGGAAGGAATAAAAATTGAACTGTCAGTCGATGATAACGTTATCTGCCCCGATTTGGAGACGTACGCCTTTTTTATGACAATTATGAACAGCATAAGTGTCACAAAAAGGCGCACGCCTCCCGTTTTCAACAAATCAAGGAAGATAACGATATCAATCGCAATCATGGTTGGCTAGGAGCGTGCTATGCGGTGAAGTTCATTTTCAAGAGTGCAGGACTTCGGCCGGCGCCTATACAGCCACTGATCGCAATTTGATTTATTCACATGACGTCATCCGCAGGATACCGCCACTGTCGCTATAGCACGCAGATGTGCTGCCACCGGTCGCCATATTGTAGGTCCCATCCAAGCCATTACCCATATCGCACTCACCGTATATTTGGTGTTTCAAAGTTATTGTACTGTGTGGTCTGTAGCACATCCAAGCAATTTCCATGTTATCGACGTTAATAGTTATCCAAAAAGCACGTGGAAGCGAACGAATGCGGGAACACAACGTCGAGGGACATACAGCATGGCGGCCGAGGTCACGTCAGTGAATAAACCCTCAACCTTTTCCACCTTTATTACAAACGACGAAAACGAGCAAAATAATACTTAGGATAATGTACGTAACAAAAGAAAGGGAAACACCCGCAGGCATTGTCTAAAATTCTGTCGGTCCCGAAGGCAGACGTCGGAGGGCTCCGTTAAGGTATTCGAAGTGTGGAAGACGACACGGTCGTGAGGTTGGTGTGCTCCAAGGTCCGGGGTGCAGTCGTCGTGTTCACAGCGAGAGTGCGTGACCGAACCGCGAGAAACGTGGCCTCTGACTCAACGAGAAGATTGCATTGCATCCCACATAAGCGCGGCTTCGATGTCCCGGGAAACATCCAGTTGTCAGTTTCGTTGGCGCGTGCTCAACGCGGGGTAAACCGATCTTTTGTTCGAGGGGAAAACGCCAGGAATCGGAGAATTTTCGCATTGGGTCGAGCAAAACAAGTTCGCAGTATATTCCGGAAATGCTGTAACAATTACGCCGTCCGAGCGCTTTCAATGTCGTCGGTTGCGATGACAGGTATAGATAAACTAGGTGTTTGAACATACATGACTTCTGCGATGGTTCGTTCCACGTACAATACATACTCGACACCTCGAGATGGACATTACCGAGTGTTTAAGGATGATGGTGTGTGCGCACTGTAAATATATCGCACGGACTTGCACAACATATCGTACTGTAGAAGGCTATCACGCACCCGACAACTATTCATGGTTGTCTTGCTCAAATATACGTTATTCGTAAGACAAATTGGAACACCACGTTGGAGTTGTAACAGCGTATCACGTCTTACTGCAGGATGAGCGCGCTTCTTATACTGCGTTCTGGAATACTTCGTAATGCGGTGCCGCTCGTGATGATCTGGAACGTACTTAATTGTTGGCAGGTTTTTTTCTTCTTCAATTAGATTTTTACTTGGGGGCGGGGGCGAAGATCCATCACACTGCAGACACTGCGAGGGTCAGCTTGCTGCCGTTCAAACGCCCATCAGCATCAACATCTCCCTCAGTGCCATTTCTCGCTATTTTATGTTTTTTTTTACCAAACCCTATTGCTTGGACCCTTGTACCTTTTGAAAGAGGTACGAGTTCTTTAGTATAGAGATAACGCTCGTTTAAGTTTCACATGGCTTTAATTCCGCTACTGCAGTGATAATCTCATTCTTATCTCGATCGTTCAAATTTATATCTAGCTAAACTAATCACGCGTCCCCATTAAACACCAAGTCATCGTTATCATCATCTTCCAACTCCGAAAATGATGGAGCTAATCAGGGTAAGAAGAAGCGCCTCCATTTTTTTTCTTTTAAAAATCAATCAATCAATCAATCAAGAAGAAGCGCGGGAAAAAGTAACAATATATATTGACCGTATTATGGTCGCCTCCGACACGCATGCACCGCAAGGTACAATGCCGTCTGGGGTTTGTCAGCTGAGTGTCAAGCAACTGGTGGTGAGTCAATGACCCGGACGGACGGACGGCTGGTATATAGTCATGGAACCCGTGCGGATTTACAACTATACGGGAACCCGTTCTACCTGCACGCCACCTTCTTGCATGCGTGCCTTAGCTTTACTGACTTGCCTCGTCTAGGGCTTCCGCTTTCTTATTATCCTTTCATATTTCCACGCGCACATAATGCAAGTAGTTCCCGAGGCGATTCTACTATAGGCGCTTCGAGGGTTCGTCAAATTAAGGACGTTGGCCTGCTTCAAATAATTTTTTGTAATAGTAGTATGATTCTGTTTTTTATAATCAATAATTAACCGCGCCGTGAAAACAGCGCTTCGTAGACATTACACGCTGAACGCGAACCATGGCAAAGTGTGATACTGTTATAAGAGGCTCCACACTTTAAGAATAAAAAAAGGGTGTGAAAATGTGGTAACTTCTAAAGTTACCACCTACACTCTTAAAAATGAACTTCACCGCATAGCATGCTCCTAGCCAACCATTATCTCGAATGATATCGTTATCTGCCCTGATTTGTTGAAATCACGGGGCGTACGCCTTTTCTGTGGCAATTATGAACAGCATAAGTGTCACAGAAATGGCGTACGCCCCCCGTTTTCAGCAAATCAGGGCAGATAACGATATCATTCGAGATAATGGTTGGCTAGGAGCGTGCTATGAGGTGAAGTTCATTTTTAAGAGTGTAGGTCAACATAGCGTCTGGTAAAGGATGTAAAAGGGTGGTAAACGACATTATCATATACCCAAATTGCTAGAAAAAGGCGTACGCCCCCATCGATGACCAATCAGAAGCGGTAACCCTATCATTCGTACGTAGCAGGTAGGACTTTGCAACCTTTTAGGCACCACATATGCAACAACTATTACCTCCTAAAAGGTGTAACTCCTCCAGCCTTTTTTTAAAGAGTGCATTGTGGGAAGCGCCGGGCGTACGCCTACACTCTAAAAACAGGACTTCAGCATGCTGTGCTCCAACCATTGCCAAGAATGATAAGGTTATCGCTTCTGGTTCGAAGAGAGAGTGGGGCGTACGCCTTTTTGTGGCAATTTTCATATATCCAAATTGTCACAAAAAGGCGTACGCCCACCTCTCTCTTCGAACCAGATCATTCGCGGCAATGGTTGGCGCACAGCGTGCTCTGCGATGAAGTTCTGTTTTTAGAGTGTATTTGTGACAATTAAGGTAACCACACTCGTGTCACAAGAAGACTTACGCCTATCGTTACCAAGAAATCAGGATAATCATCATCATCATCATCATCAGCAGCAGCAGCAGTAGTAGCACCCTTTTCTTTTTGTTACTTGACTTGTCCAGACGTCGCGGCTGATGTGACGCTATAGATATCTCGTCCCATCAGATAAATTCGTTCCGCGTGAAATTTTCCGCGGCAAACCCATTGAACGTCGTTAACCTTTGAATAGTGGCCGCAGTTGCACTCTTAAAAATGAACTTCACCGCATAGCACGCTCCTAGCCAGTCATCATCCAGAATGATATCGTTATCTGCACTGATTTGTTGAAAACGGGAGGCGTACGCCATTTTTGTGACACTTATGCTGTTCATAATTGTCGCAAAAAAGGCGTACGCCTCCCGTTTTCTACAAATCAGGGCAGATAACCATATCATTCGAGATAATGGTTGGCTAGGAGCGCGCTAAGCGGTGAAGTTCATTTTTAAGAGTGTGGGCTTCCTGAAACCTGCCAGAAGCGCGAATACCGGGAGCGCAGAATAAATGGCAGCGCCTGTCTTCCACTGAGGCGAGGCTGACCCGCTGTTCTTGCTGGCTGCCAGAGAATGTGCATCTAAGAAAAGTGTCGCAGTGTGCGCGCATGCACATACCGGAGCGCGAGGCACAAATGCAGCCTTCCGCAACGGAATGCACACTTGAACTTGACTGGGAATCTCTCTCTGACTGGGTCACAGTGGAGTATTTCTCCCCCCCCAGGCCAGTGGCCTCCGGAAGACGTCAATGCAAACATGGAAGTTCATTCCGTTGTTGGTTTAACCCTTTGCCGACGGGGGTCACCATCGCACGCCCATTCTCACAAAGAGGAAACACGCCCCGGGATCGCATCCCTTACGGTACATGACTAGCGGCAATCAAGGAGAAGGGGAAAAAAAATGATAATAATTTCCTGGACAAACGCGGTAATGGCGAAAGGATGAACGCCCTTCAACACGTCTACCGAGTGGAGTCGTTCACTGATTTCGCATGCGTACACTTCGATTTTTGCGCCGCTTTTTTCTTGTGAGTGAGTTTGAGTTTGATTATAGAAAAAAAACCCGGAAGATATTGAATTCGTCACTGACGAATTCTGCTACTCCCACAAGGAGAAAGAAAAGGAGAAAAGGAGAAAGAAAAGAAAAGAAAAGAAAAGGTGAATAATCTTGTAATAGTAGACGGTATATTGAAGTTAGTGTCACGGTGAAGTTGAAGGAGTGACAAGGGATTAACGTCACGTTCTTACGGACTACGATCGTTCTCACACACTCTAAGAAGAAAGGGTGGAGCAGTTACACCTTTTAGGAGGTAATAGTTGTCGCGTATGCTGTGCCTAAAAGGTTGCAAAGTTCTACCCGCTACCTACGAGTGATAGAGTTACCGCTTTTGATTCGGTGGGCGAGGAGAGCGTACGCCTTTTCGTAGCAATTTGGATTCATGATAATTGCTTTTACCACCCTTTTACACCTTTTATCGGACGCTATGTCGACCTATAGGTGGTAACTATAGAAGTTACCACCTTTTCACACCCTTTTTGCTTGGAGTGCAAGAGACAGCAGACTCGGAGACGAGCCTGGGGCTTATTCGCTCGCAGACAACGGACAATTTACTAAGAGCTGAAAGGCGGGAGTGTTGGTATGGGTCCATATTCCAAAATGCAAGAGCACATACACAAACAAAAAAGAGAAAAAGAAAAAGAAAAGTGAAGCAGCAGAGGATATGGACAAGTTCTCGAACCCTATATTTGTTGTCTCGTGTGTCCTGTGTCCCGGGGTTTTTCTTCCATCATAACCAGCTTAATGCGTCTCATGTTTTCTTGGTGTGTTTCAAATGTGCTCGGATGTGGCCGCGTATATACACTCGATACGCCGAAGGTACAAAAACTGCTCACCGGAATGCGCCCTCTGCCGTTTCCAGAAAGGCGGCCCACCAGAAGCACGTCGCGCTTGACGTGTCTCCTCAAATCGCGACAGGAGGCGAAATTATTCGCATTGCTCCTCCCGCATTCCCAGCCAGCAGGATTACCGTTGCTACCTCCAGGTACGTGGCCACCATCACATACTAGTAGGGATTTCTGTGAATGGCCTATACGGCGGGGGCTATATACCGGCAGGCATATGACCGGTGGCGAACTCTTCCAGTCTATAGTTGGCCTTTCGTATATACAGCCTGATGACGGGCAAACGTTATCCCGGATTAGGTGCTGAACGCAATAATTTACAGGCTCTAAAACCTACACTCTTAAAAATGAACTTCACCTCATAGCACGCTCCTAGCCAACCATCATCTCAAATGATATCGTTATCTGCCCTGATTTGTTGAAAACGGGAGGCGTACGCCTTTTTGTGACACTTATGCTGTTCATAATTGTCACAAAAAAGGCGTACGCCTACCGTTTTCAACAAATCAGGGCAGATAACGATATCATTCGAGATTATGGTTGGCTAGGAGCGTGCTATGCGGTGAAGTTCATTTTTAAGAGTGTACTGTATAGAACGCGAGATTTTATGCCAGTTGTTTGACAAAATGTCGTTCGGATCCTTATCAAAATAATTTGTAGTATAGTCGGGTAATTAGGATTTTTGTGGTAGTAATTCCGTAGTCCTACCATGCGACACGTGTGGCATGTCGTCACACAAATACTCACCTTACGTGTAATACCCTAGCCAAACAGTAAAACTAAATGCATTAAACGGAATGACATTTACTTCACTTCCTAACTAGCCATCATCTCGAATGGCATCGTTCTCTCCCCTGATTTGTTGAAAATAGGAGGCGTACACCTTTTCTGTGACAATTATAGTCCGCATAATGATTGGTTAGGAGGTGAAGTAAATGCCATTCCGTTTAATGCATTAAGTTTGCCGTGTGGCTAGGGTACACTCTTAAAAATGAACTTCACCGCATAGCACGCTCCTAGCCAACCATAACCCCGAATGATATCGTTATCTGCCCTGATTTGTTGAAAACGGGAAGCGTACGCCTTTTTTGTGACAATTATGAACAGCATAAGTGTCACAAAAAAGGCGTACGCCTCCCGTTTTCATCGTCGTTACGGTCGTTACAAGCTAACGAATGGCGGGAAATTTAAAAAGGTGGGCACGTGATAAAACAGGCGCACGGCGCTCTTCGCGCGATACGTGAAGGCCGTGGTACACGTCACTCGCAATGTGTCACGTGCCCACCTTTTTGAATTTCCCGCCGCTCGTTAGCTTGTAACGACCGTAACGACGATGAAGCGATTAAGCCCCCAGGGCTGATAACGATATCATTCGAGGTTATGGTTGGCTAGGAGCGTGCTATGTGGTGAAGTTCTGTTTTAACAGTGTAGGGTACCATTCGTAGCAGCAGTGCATCATTCATTCCTTGTTCCCTCGGATGTGGCGCACGTGTTACCACGCGTAGATAGTCATAGAATCCACGGCTGCCCAACGCACAATGTCCGGTGCTTGCTGGCCGGCATCAGCCCCACCTCATCATCGTCTGCTTACGTGTGTGTATGTGTGTCCGAAGCATGGTGGCAACGTATCGCCATCACCGGCCGTGTGTTAGTCAGGTAACTGGCGTCGCGTACACTCTTAAAAATGAACTTCACCACATAGCACCCTCCTAGCCAACTATCATCCCGGGTGATATCGTTCGCTTCCTTGATTTGTTGAAAACGGGAGGCGTACGCCTTTTTGTGGCACTTATGCAGAAATGTTAATTGTCACAAAAAGGCGTACGCCTCCCGTTTTCCCCAAATCATGTGAGAGAACGATGTCACTCGGGATGATGGTTGGCTTGGGGCGTGCTATGTGGTGAAGTTCATTTTTAAGAGTGTATCCCATAGTCGCGTCGGCGAGATGCGCACCGCAGAAATAAGGCAGCAGGTGCAGCAGCGGCAGACGATGCTGACCGGCACGCGTGGATGGGTGGACAACACACTCGATGAAGCAGATCATAAATCAGGGTGGCGGGCCTTTCTCGATTGTGAATGCGGGGCGTTAATTGTAGCCCCTCTCAGGGGGCCCCCCGCAGGCGGATGCGCCTGGAGGTCAAACCCAAGCGAGAAACTTGGAAGGGCTCACGAGTTTTTACAGGGATTGCGGTAAATGCGATGCCTTCGAGGGAGAACAGTTTTTGCGCCACATTGGTGGTCCAACGCCTCTTGAGCTTGTGCCGGTCGACAAGCACGGCCTGTAATATAGCGATATGTTATATACGAGCGTACCGAAAGAATATGACGATGCAACTGAACTGATCCGCTTCGGATTTGAGAAGAAAGTGCGGCGAACGCGGTTCTGTGGTAATTAACGCGTATCCGAATTGCCAGAAAAAGGTGCACTCCTATACCCATATTTTCAACAAATCTGTAAAACGGGAACAATACCATCCTAAATAGGGGTCGCTTCTGAACTTTTGCTTATGCGCTGGGGTTCCATTTTTTTTTTTTATTGTACCGCTACCTTCCTATATTCTTTCGTAATTTCTTTTCCTACACTCTTAAAAATGAACTTCACCGCATAGCACGCTCCTAGCCAACCATTATCTCGAATGATATCCTTATGTGCCCTGATTTGTTGAAATCACGGGGCGTACGCCTTTTCTGTGACAATTATGAACAGCATAAGTGTCACAGAAATGGCGTACGCCCCCCGTTTTCAACAAATCAGGGCAGATAACGATATCATTCGAGATAATGGTTGGCTAGGAGCGTGCTATGAGGTGAAGTTCATTTTTAAGAGTGTAGTTTCGATTCTTATTGTCTACAAGTTAATTTAGTGCATGTGTGCCCGGGCCCACTATACTCATGTCCCGACATCTCCGTATATTTAAGCCTGGAACTCTTTGCGATGCGGTTGGAACTGTCTACTCGCATGTATATACCGTCCAGCAGAATACGTCCTGTTGCAACGACATAACGTCATTCTCGGCGTTTGTTTTGTCTTCTGCAAAAGCACGATTCTCGACGCTTCTTGTCTTTTGTCTTCTGCAAGAGGACGAACGGTAGTCTATTGAAGTCCCGGCTGGCATCTTCAAGGCCCCATGGAATGTACCAGGAAGTAAACGGTGCACACACCATACATTATCCCTTCAGATACTAGAAAGGAAAAGAAAGCAGCCCTATAAGATCCGCAAACGGGGGGCCGCGGTACGTTCCTTCAACGGTTCGAAAAGTGTCGATTTCGAAATGACTGATCCTGAAGATTTTTTACGTCTCTAGAAGCGAGGAAACGGCTTCGCTTAACTGCGTGCACCACGGAATAGCAATTGAATTTCGTCCAAATCACGTCAGCCCATCTTGTTGTAGTGTCGGGCAGATATCCAACTGGAGATTTGAAAGAAAAGAGAGAGAGAGAGAGAGATAGGGTGAGCGGAATAAATTTCCAGTTGCTGCACCAAAACTCAGGCGTGCTTCTGTGTTTTAATGCAGCGAAGTGGAGTGCGACACTCTCGCAGTTAAAAAGGAAAAGGGAAGTACGCAGTGAGAAATTCCGATGCGTTCATCATGTTGATCTTAAGGCCTTTACGCAAGAGCCGCGTTACATAGTTTATCGTTTATCTTTGTATACACATACAAACGTTCACTCTTAGAAATGAACCTCACCGCATAGCACGCTCCTAGCCAACCATCATCTCGAATGATATCGTTATCTGCCCTGATTTGTTGAAAACGGGAGGCGTACGCCTTTCTGTGACACTTATGCTGTTCATAATTGTCACAAAAAAGGCGTACGCCTCCCGTTTTTAACAAATCAGGGCAGATAACGATATCATTCGAGATGATGGTTGGCTAGGAGCGTGCTATGCTGTGAAGTTCATTTTTAAGAGTGTTTATAACGCTACATAGCGCTTTCGCCACAAAGATGGACTTCAGTTTTTCTTTCCAATATCAACACAAGTATACGTAAACATGGGATACAAATATATATATATCCATGCGTTTTTATGCTTCAGAGTCGTGTAGAACAACCGGTACTGTGTTTTCTTCTATGACGACGTTGATGATTAGGATGATAGCAGTAGAACAATGTTGATGATATCACCGTTATATACCACCCAAGGAAAAGTTGGACTATGTGAGCGTGCTCCAAGAAAAAGTTGTTCTATGACATCATACCTGGGTAGTAATGTCATTACTGTAATGAAATTACAGTAATGAATTACGTTTTCTGGTAATTTGTAACGTAATGCATTACTTTTGACATTATGTAATTTGTAATGTAATTTAGTTACATTTGGGCAGTAATTTTAATGACATTACTCACTACTTTTTACAAAAGAATCGAGCGTTCACGTTAACGGTTTGTGGCATTGGAGAATCATTGTTTGCGGGCCCCATCCTCCGGACAGTCTCCCTGCTGCCGTGATACATTGTATCATCTTCGTCTCTACATTGGGAAACAATTCGTCATCCGTGGCACCCTGACATGTAGAAGAGACAAATAGAAGAATGTGATTAAGCTCGCAGTGGTAATGACTTAGTAATGTCATTACTTTTTCGTAGTCACTGTACTGTGGATTCGTGAGTAAGCAGCAAAGAAAAAAAAAAGCAATAACAACAACTAAAGTATAACTATATACTTTATATACGCATAGCACGCTCCCACCCAACTATATAATTTGTAATATAATTTCATTACATTTCAGCTGCAGTAACGAGTAACGTAATTTAATTTAAATTATAACTGGAGTAATGAGCAATGTAATTTAATTACATTTTAGAAGTAATTTACCCAGGCACGTACGACATCCTATAGTATGCGGCCTTTGTAAAGAAGCCGCGAGAGTGACGTTTGCTTGCCATTCGCGAAAGAAACTTTCATATTCAAATTCTCTCATTCATGCGTATACATATGCGAAATTACATTTTACACGAAGTGTAAAATAGTTCATATTAGTAGTAGTTCACAGTTCATCGTTCATTCATTTGTAAACGCTGAAGAGGAAGCTCCGCCGGATGCCACTCCTGACTGACCACACCAGCGTGGGGTGAACGACGAAAAAGAGGGGAAGCTGCTCCTTTGGAGAATTTCTGTCTCTCAATGATCGTATACCACGGGAGCGCCACGAGAGCAACTGAAGCGCTAACCTCTGAATTAAACATATGGCCCCTTGCATGTCTGGAATGCGTCTGATCTCTTAGGAGGGACTACGTCTGGAAGATGATAGCTTGCCTTCGCCGCATAATGACTTCACTCTGTATCAACGACCACGTGTCAAGAGCGACATTTTATTCTCTCTTCGGAAGCCTAGCCTATACCTTAACGATACTTTCTTTTTAGTTCCTAGGTCTGATATTGCCCGCTACATTATCAAGGCGTGAACTTCTTGCAGACAACCAAAAGAGACTTGTACTCAAATAAGTTATCTTCAGTTAAAGTTTTAAAGTTGAAGTTTTACACATGACGATCACAAAATCACAAAGGTTGTGATTTTAAGGCATGTGTGCTATTCACTGCTAAAACAAACGTTCATCCGGTACCACTCGGAGCCGACCAGAATCATGTCGTACTGTCCGCTTACTCGATAAAAACAGGAGCTATAGTGTTATTTATTTTATTTTTTTAATGAATGCACGATATAAAGTTCTCGAAAAGGGGCGTATACACTCTCGATATGATCCTGAATGACGATCTCCCGCGGGCAGTGTGAATTTCTGTTTTAGAAGTGTAGGGAACACAAAAACTGAAGCGGAAATAACACTTTTCAATATAACCCGCGCATACTTAGAAAAGCGACAACACGCACCGTTTGCGTTCTACTAGAGCAACAAATCACTATGAAACTTGTTTCAACTATACACTCTTAAAAACGAACTTCACCGGATAGCATGCTGCTAGCCAACCATGATCTTTAATGATATCGTTATCTGCCCCGATTTGTTGAAAACTGGAGGCGTACGCCTTTTCTGTGAACACTTATGCTGTTCATAAGTGTCACAGAAAAGGCGTACGCCTCCTGTTTTCAACAAATCAGGGCAGATAACGATATCATTCGAGATGACGGTTGGCTAGCAAGATGCTATGCGGTGAAGTTCGTTTTTAAGAGTGTAGTTTTGCTCAGGCGTACCAACTTTCTGTGAGCTTTACCTACGCTCTTAAAGATGAACTTCACCACATAGCAAGCTCCTATAGCCAACCACCATCCCGAGTGGCGTATCGCCCTTTCTCCTGATTTACTGAAGACGGGGCGCGTACAACCCCTTTGTCCCTTTGTGGCATTATGCATTTCATAATTGCCACAAAAATGGCGTTCGCCCCCCGTTTTCATCAAATCAAGGGAGAGAAAGTTGTCATTCGGGATGATGGTTGGCGAGGAGCGTGCTATGCGGTGATGCTCTCTGTTTAGAGTATATAGGACAGATGAGCCTGTGGATTCGTGAGTAAGCAGCAAAAGAAAAAAACAACAACTAAAGTATAACTATATACTTTATATACGCATAGCACGCTCCCAGCCAACTATAGTCCCATCAATGATATCGTTATCTGCTCTAATTTGTTGAAAACGGGAGGCGTACGCCTTTTTTGTGACACTTATGCGGTTCATAATTGTCACAAAAAAGGCGTACGCCTCCCGTTTTCAACAAATCGAGGAAGACAACGATATCATTCGAGACGATGGCTGGCCAGGAGCGTGCTATGCGGTGAAGTTCATTTTTAAGAGTGTAGGCTGTAACCAAAACGGAAACCTGAGCGCCAAAAAAAAAAAAAAAAAGAGTAAGAGAGCTTACTGGCATTTGCAGTCCCTTTGTCCGCTTGCTTAAGAAAGGGAGAACAATTGGGAGAACAATAAAGACGTTCCCCCGGTATGGCTGTCAGGAAGGGGGGGGCCAAAAACCGTGCAAGGTTGCGAAGGGCATTTTATTTCCCAGACGACGCGTGCAGTCACGCACTGTGGAGCAGATTAGCATATTTCTCCTTAGGAGTGTATGAGAAGCGGTATGACCCAGCAATTGACTGTTGTAACTCACGCGTTTCCATCTCGACTTGGCCCGCGTCGCGTGAGCCTTGGCTGCCGTTAAAAATCTTCCCGCGTTGTTGCTTTCTTTTTTGTAAGTTACATATTAACGAATACCCCCGTGCAGCTGCAAATCTAAGGTGCACTCTTAAAAATGAACTTCACCGCATAGCACGCTCCTAGCCAACCATTATCTCGAATGATATCGTTATCTGCCCTGATTTGTTGAAAACGGGGGGCGTACGCCTTTTCTGTGACAATTATGAGCAGCATAAGTGTCACAGAAATGGCGTACGCCTCCCGTTTTCAACAAATCAGGGCAGATAGCGACATCATTCAAGATGATGGTTGGCTAGGAGCGTGCTATGCGGTGAAGTTCATTTTTAAGAGTGTGGCAGCCACGATCGCTTTGCAGCGAAATTTTAGTGGCTGTTTTCGCCTTGTTTTTTTGTTTTTTTTATTTTTAAGTTCGTCCCTATCGAGCTGGATATACTAATTTCTCTCATTTTTTTTCCCGCCAACGTCAATACCAACTAATTTCTGATATTACACTCTTAAAAATGAACTTCACCGCATAGCACGCTCCTAGCCAACCATTATCTCGAATGATATCGTTATCTGCCCTGATTTGTTGAAAACGGGGGCTGTACGCCATTTCTGTGACACTTATGCTGTTCATAATTGTCACAGAAAAGGCGTACGCCCCCTGTTTTCAACAAATCAGGGCAGATAACGATATCATTCGAGATAATGGTTGGCTATGAGCGTGCTATGCGGTGAAGTTCATTTTTAAGAGTGTAGACTGGCTCACGTCACGTGTAAACTTACTTAACTTACTCCAAATTCTTGTTCTTCTTCCTCAGTCTCTGGCCGTCGTCCACGAAGAGATGTTGGCCAGGGCTGAGCTATTGACTAAATGTATAACTATGTTTCCCAGCTATGGTAGATGAGGATGATGAACGTTTGCGTACAGACAGTGATCAGCTCCCGTGGCGTCTTGGCTACACTCTAAAAACTGAACTTCACCGCATAGCACGCTGTGCGCCAACCATTGTCAAGAATGATAGGATTATCGCTTCTGATTCGAAGAGAGAGGGGGGCGTACGCCTTTTTTTGGCAATTTTCATATATCCGAATTGCCACAAAAAGGCGTACGCCCACCTCTCTCTTGGAATCAGAAGCGATAAACCTATCATTCTTGACAATGGTTGGCGCACAGCGTGCTATGCGGTGAAGTTCAGTTTTTAGAGTGTAGATGATGGTCTTCCACGCCCAGTCTGGGAGGTGACCCGGGTTCGAATTCGGGCACCGGCTGGTGCTGTCTCAGTGTTTCCTCAGACGGCTTAAAGACAAATGTCGGCACTGTGTTCCCCGTGAAGTCGGCCCAGGACTCACGATAGCCTCCCCCGCCCCCTGCAATAGCCGTGGCGTTGCACGCCTAGAGCGTGGCCGACTAAGACAAGCAATTCCATCATCACCACCACCACCAGCACCACCACCTTATACAGACGTGGACAAAGAGAGACGCAGAGATGCAGTACAGTGAGCCTGTGAAAAATAAGAAAGGACAGACGTTACATCGAGTAACCTAGAAGTGGTGGGAGCGATGAACAAATGATGTCATGCAAGATGGCCACGGACCGACTCGACTTTTCCCGTGTGAGCAGCCCCAAATGATAGTAACGACGGTTAGTGAAAAAGGGACTCCCATCTTGCACGAAGGTACGACCAAACAGCTTTGACGGAGGCGATCACATATTCGACAGTGCAGAGAGAAATTAATAACAATAATAATAATAATAATAATTACCCTCTACGCTGTCGATGATGATGATGATGATGATGATGATTTTATTATTATTCCGGCACTGCCGTCTCTCTAGTTCTTCTTCTTCAATAAGAAAGTGATAAAATGTACGAAGTAAGTACTTCTATCCCCTTCGCGACGACTTCCAGTGAAGATATACACTCTTAAAAATGAACTTCACCGCATAGCAAGCTCCTGGCCAACCATAATCTCGAAGGATATCGTTATCTGCGCTGATTCGTTGAAAACTGGAGGCGTATGCCTTTTTTGTGAAACTTATGCCGTTCATAATTGTAAAAAAAAAAAAAAAAAGGCGTACGCCTCCCGTTTTCAACAAATCAGGGAGGATAACGATATCATTCGAGATGATGGTTGGCTATAGGAGCTTGCTATGCGGTGAAGTTCATTTCTAAGAGTGTAGGGTACTCTCTCGATGCTTTGAAACTTTCTCTAGGCTTGCCGACGATAGCAATTGAGTCAGGAGTTCCTCAGTGGTTAGTACTGTTAAGCATGCGATACGGAGGGGACACGTACTTTCATTTTTGTATACAGCACAAAGAATTTGGCAACCCGCACAGGAACGGTATGACCGGCCCCACTAACCGCAATGTCTCGCGTACGCACTTACGCCACCGGAGACAGCGACGGCATTGATGTCCCGCGTGGTGGCGACCATCTGTCCCAGCTCATAAATGGGACTGTTTGTCTCGCTTGAACATCGGCTTGTCGACAGGCAATATATCGGAACATATAAGATATCTGCTCAGAATTTGGAACGTCGCCGACACGTTCCCAAAGCTTCTCTCCCCCACAATGACTAACGCCCGAAGACTTCACGTATTTAGATGGCCATCCCTACGTGTTGCAAAGCTTGCGTCAAGAGTCAGAAATAACAGTAATCATGGAGGCCACCACGATCCCTTGGCAGCATTTGGTACAATGATGGAAGTCAAGCGCTCAAACAAGAAACACCGAGCTGATTCTGACATAGCCTGCACCTGAGTGGCACGGTCTCCTGATGTTATGCTTCAGTAAATGGAAAGGCTAACTCGTCCGTATTTTTCTTTTCTCCTCTAATCTAATCTAATGTAAGGAAACCAGAAGAACCTCACGTGATCCGTATAGCATTTGCCTAAGCTGCGCTGGGCTCCTTACGCTCCCATCAGACAGCAGGTCTGCGCGTGTGCGTCCGTGGTGCTGAGCGACTGGACGACACAGCACGTCCTCGCGTTCCATCAAGGTGGAGGAGTACCGCTCGTGATTGGTGACCCATGTCTGTGGCTCTGAGACTCAGGCAAAAGCATTCTGCCCCCTGTGCCCTAACACCTTCCTCAATATGTTCGAACTCCTCGGGGCAGTCCTTGTATGCAAACGCTACAGGCGAGGACATGCAACCCATCTTGCAATGTCCTATATAGCTGCATCGTAGAGATGCAGCCCACACTCTTAGAAAAAAAAAAAAAAAAAGGCGGTACAGTTACACCTTTTAGGAGGTAATAGCTGTCGCACATGTTGTGCCTAAAAGGTTGCAAAGTTCTACCAGCTATACCTACGAATGATAGGGCTACCGCTTCCGATTCAGTAGCGAGGTCGCGAGGGAGGAGTACGCCTTTTTGCAGCAATTTGGATACATGATACTTGCTTTTACCACCCTGTTACACCCTTTGTTAGAGGCTATGTTGACCTATAGGTGGTAACTATAGAGGTTACCACCTTTTCGCACCCTTTTTTCTTTGCCCAACGTGCAACGTAGAAGCCGATGTGCCACACATTCTCATTGCCTGCCAGCGGTACGAAGTCCACCGATCGAGTCTCAGGCGCCGCCTTGCTCATCTAGGCTACCGAGAGCTTTCCCTCGCGGTGCTACTTGGCCCTACCCAGCACGCTGAAGTCACGTCTGCGCTGACACGATTCCTTCGGGAATCTAAACTCCTGGGCATTCTCTGATGCGCAACGATTAGTGAAGGAGCTGTTACTTCTGTATTTTTTGATAATTTTCTGTACCCCAGCTGTTTTCTTCTGTTTGCTTGAAAGCATTAGGGAATAGCAAGCCCACACCGTGGCTAACCTTTCCCTTTCCTTCTTACTTTGCATTAAACATATTCCCCCCCCCCTTTTTTCTTAGAGTGCATGGCTACTTAGGCCCTCGGAGGGCCCATAGCGAGCAGCTCTTGGAACCCCCCCTCACGATTTAGAGGCCTTGTGCGAACAGGATCCGCACGAGCATTTCTCCGCGGTTCTCAAATACTGTTCGGTGGCTCGTCACCCCCGCGGGGTCTTTTTGTGCTATGCGTATATGGTTACGGCACCCGTACGGCACGTTTTTGATGCGTCCAGGAATGTTGTACGCGCGCAAAAAGAGAGTGACGACAGAGAAGACTTCGTCCGTGAACTTTACCCCTTCCTTGTGAGTCACGGCAGATACTAGTTCCTTTTTCTGCAAATAACGTCAGCCCAGCCTGGAGGCTCCTGTGTGTGACCGCAACAGCGAAAAAATAGGCGCCTTGGAGAGACTCCAATATGATGCTGTACACATGTGGCCTTCGACCCTTTTTCATTTCACACAGCGGCTCATGCCGCATGGAGAAGGAAAACAAGCAACCGCCAGTAGCGATGCACGCCCGGTACACCGGTTGACACGCGGGATCTTCTATTAATGTTGCTTTACCGGAAGGTTTTCTGTTTAGATACCCATATAAGGGCATTAGAGCAGGGGGGGGGGGGGGGTTGTATGTAGAATAAGGTCGATACATGCCACTTAGTACCCTTAGTCAATCCTATCTATAAAATACAAATAGAAATAAGACACACATAGAAACTTCTGCTGTTGACGTGGAGGTAATCGTAATGTAGCAGCATGTTCCATTCACATATTGCGCGCACACACACACAAAAAAGGTAAAAATAAAAATAAATAAAGTAAAGCAGAAGAAGGAAAGAAAACAAAGTCATCGGAGCGATAACTGATTCTTCTGATTTTATGGTACACTCCACTCCAAACGCATAACTTCACCGCACATAGCACGCTGTGCGCCAACCATTGCCACGAATGATAATGTTATCGCTTCTGATTCGAAGAGAGAATGGGCGTACGCCTTTTTGTGTCAATTATAAAAAAAGGGGGATATTTATATAGGAGGAACTACGTTAAGGCAATAATGTGGGCAAGTTGGTATGCGCTGTCTTTTTTTTTTTTTTTTATTCGTGAGGAACTACGTCTTACGTCTCATCTACGTTCTCATCGAAACGCTAGATGCTAAAAGAGCAAAGATAAAATCCTAGTGTGGCGTGGAACGAGAACAGTAAGGCTTCTAGTAGATGATACAGGATGTAGAGGTCGTACCAAAGTAGAATAGTATAATCAAGTAGAGAAAATTTTGCGAGTTCCCAATGAGCCGAATTCCATGGGGTGCAACCGTTTTAGCATATTTCGAGTCATGCGGTACTCATGGGCGTACCGATATGGGGGCAAGACGGGGCCCTGTTCCTTCCGCAGCTCCAGGATCGCTTGTGAAAATTGTGGGCTCTTTAGTCATAGATCGTAATGATTATTCTCAGATGCCATAATTGGAGCATCTCAACACCCCCACAGCCCGCAACGTCCGCCTAAAAAAAAGAGGTGGGGGGCGGGGGGGGGGGGTTGCCCCAGTGGAAGCACTCCCCCCCCTAGAAAAATATCCTGGGAACGCCCATAGCGGAACTGCATCGAGCATATGTCACTTTACTACAGTCTTTTACTCTTAAAAATGAACTTCAACACATAGTACGCTCCTAGCCAACCATCATGCCGAATGACATTGTTCTCTCCCTTGATTTCTTGAAAACAGGAGGCATACGCCTTTTTGTGACACTTATGCAGAAATGTTACAAAAAGGCGTACGCCCCGCGCATTTGCACAGATCAAGAGCGATACAGGTGTCACTCTGTACGATGGGTGGCCTCCAGCGTGCTATATGTGGTGAAGCTTTGTTTTAAGAGTGACGCAGAATTTTCCTAATGTACCAATCCTATAACTTGATCTTTCCCCCCTTTCCCCCCCGTGGCGCGAGGAACCTCCGACGCCCCATGCTGGCACGACGTCTCCTGCACGGTACAGTTTATATACGTCGCAGTTTGTATACGCATCGATCTACGCGGGGCGAGTTTTAATTAAGTTCAAAAGATCGCGCCCCGGCGAATAGAGAATGCCCGTCACGTGACAGTCGTGGCGCCATTGGCTGCCGTTTAGAGGCCAACGCTTGGCATGGAGCGTTGGCGGCGAAGGATGCGTCCTTGGCCAGCCACTTTCATTTTTACGCTTCCGGCGGCGGCGGCGGCAGCGGCAGCGGCAGCGCACGCTGGCAGGCAACGCACGCTCATTACGGAACTCGCCGCTTGACCGCCTGCGAGAAACGGAGAAATCCCGGGAGGGGGGGGGGGAGGGGGGTGACCAACACTATTGTTGAAACAATTATTAGAGAGCGACGCTCTGCCGTGCTGAAAAAAAAATAGAGCCTTGGCCAAAGATAAGCGCCAACGAGCGCTGTTTATCAGACTACCTCCTCGTCTTTTCTGCGCACTGAACATTTTAATTGACGCACGAAGGACCATGCAGCGTTGGGGAGATTACTTTTATTTAGTAATGAGGTTACCATTACTCATTGTGGTTTTTTGTAAAGTCGTACGCGTTATATACTGTACGCGCCGCTTTTTCATGCTTTGCAATGCGTGAATAATGCCATTATTTTTATGAAGTAAGGACATTACTTTGGCATCACGTTCCTCCTAGAAGTCTCGAATAGCCTAGTCAGACGGCAACTTAAGGCCGTTAGCGGAACGGCCGTAACTGCACCTGTATAGCCCAACCGACATTTCGAATGAAATCGTTCTCTGCCCCGATTTTTTGAAAACAAGATGCCTACGCCTTTTTGGTGACAATTATGCAGTTCATAATTGCCACAAAAAAGGCGTACGCCTCCTGTTAAAAAAAAATCAAGGGAGAGAACGATGTAATTCGAAATGGTGGTTGGGCTATACAGGTGCAGTTACGGCCGTTCTGCCAACGGCCTTGAATTCGCCGTCTGACCAGAGTATTACACAGCCCCATGTCATGTTTGCAGCATATACAGTAAAGAGACGCGATTATATAGTCTTTCGCTTCGTTGCGCAATACTTGTGATATCAATTAGAGCTTCTATAAGATCGCTGCATACGAATGATTTTGTCGAGGGATGGCTGTATGCTAATCTAATATAATCTATCTAATCTTCATTATCATTAACTTATTTGTTGTTGTTGTTGTAATCTAAATGAGCAACCATAGATGAGATTAAATGCAGCGTAGAAGGACCTGGCGTTGAAAGACTTCACTTTTGCTCTGTCCTCCTTCTTGGGGACCTGGTTGTTCCAGGCGCAGCTTGTAAGTGCTGGCTTTAGACAAAGCCTGGATTTTCGACCCAAGCAACAACAGTACACATACGCGTCACGCTACCAAAATGTAATGAACCAACTGCCAAAAACGTTCAACGGCCGCCATTCAATAGAACGGCAATGACATTGCATTGCTCACTACTACTCCACAACATGCAACAACAACAACTTTATTTTGAGATGACGAAAGGGGAGTTTCATCTCCAGGGACGATACTCTATCCCATTGCTGGTGGGGATGTGGGGAATGTAATGCATGCACACAATGCATGTAATTCACAAACTGTAATGCATTCGCATTATCTAGTCATTACCGGGTAGTGCGTTACTTTGTAATGAATTACTCCCATCTCTGGGAACTCCCATCTGGGTTGGGATATCCACCTCCCTGGAATATTTCGGAAAATATTTGAATTGCCGCGTACAATGAACTCCAAACGATACAAAGTGTCGGTGCTGATGTTGCACTCCCTTGCCGAAGTCGGCCTCGCGTCACCACTTGCACGAAGACGACCGTAATCATGGGAAAAGAGAGGGGACATGGAACGACCTCAGACTATTTCAGATAGGCCCTAGTGTTTTCCTGTACACACTATAAGACAGAGCTTCATTGCATAACATACTCGAGGCACAGCGCTACACGAGCCCTAACAACTTTGCCATGGCCAAACATTGGCGTGTTGGAAGACATTGGCCATCAAGTCTGTCATGTCTTCCAATGATATCTTCTGATTGTTGAAAACAGGAGGTCGGGAATACTTTATTATATTTTGTCATTATGTGCCCTGGTATTATCTGGCCACGAGGACCTCATGTCAGAGCAAGAACTTGGACGTAGTACCATTACCCGCCTCATAATCTCATCATTTCATATACCATACTATAGCCAGAGCGCCCTACGGTACATCCGTACATTGAAAGACCCACATGAACCAGGAGAAGCCGATCGTGACCGTAGCAGAACATTGCAGACGCGGCAACAACGAGTTCTCGCTTTTGTGTGTTTCATTGAATCAATGACAGCAGTGCAGCGACCGGTGTCTCTTGAAGAAGGGCTCACCAAGACAAACCGGTTCATCGACACCAGTCAAGTTCGGTTCACGCGCTTTGCATACAGAACGAGGTGACGGTGAGATGCCTGCGTGCCTTCACGATTCAACGAAGCGCAAGGCGTTGCGATCAAATGAATCAATCTCTGTTCGGTCGAAGAGGTCCGGACACAGCCTGCGTCAAAACAGAGGAGGCGGGAGGGGCGACGACACTGGCTCGTGCTGTTGGCAACAATCGCAACAGACGCGTTGTGGCACCAGCTCCCGTGGCTCAGTGGTTAGCGTGCTGGCCATGTCACGTCGAGACTGGGAGGTACCCGGGTTCGAATCCCAGTGCCGGCTGTGCTGTCTGGGGTTTTTCCTGGGTTTCCCTCAGACGCTTTCAGACATATGTCGGCACAGTTCCCTTAGAAGTCGGCCCAGGACGCACATTCCCCCAGGGCGTGAGTCGTGACGTTGCCCACATACGTGAGGCCGACAACGGCAAGCCCTATCACCACCACCACCACCACCGCGTTGTTTGTACGCTGCACAGAAAACGAAACTGAAACGTTCACCTATTCCCCGTAAGACTCACGCTTAAAAATACATTACGCTTATAACTTCCGGGAGGGGGCAGACAATCGGAAGTGCTGCACAATGTTCCCAACGTCTGGACGACGCATCATCCATGCCCATATCCGGGTGGTGTCTGAGGCCTCTTTTAACCAGTTCCTGCGGACGATAAGCGTTGCCGCATCAAAGTACTTTCACCCGGCTACCGGAACGCGCCAAGAATAGCTCCTGGACAGAAGAACCATTTTCAAGAACGAAATGCATTGTGCGGTTCTTTTCAAGGTGAGAGCGTGTCGAGAGCGATGACCGACGCCCCCCTTTGTGCTTTCATCATGGTCCAAGGTGTTGGGGACGACAGCCGCCGCCGGAATGTTTACGGGGCTTTTGTTCCGGCTAAATTGGAGCCGCGCTTCGGGAGCACCTTCGCTCCGCTAATTCAGAGTGTCAATTTTGCGCCCTTTGGCTGCTGTTACGGTTCACAGAACTTCGGTTCGCGATGTCGAGGGGGTGATGTGAAAAAAAAAAAAAAGATTACGCGGGGTATAGGGTGGTAACAAAAAAATCAGGACCTGTTGCTCTGCATTCAGGGGCTGCACCGAAGCGAAAGCGCTAAAAACGAGAGGTCAGTCCTGTATCCGGAAGGTGATGTCCACGACTGTGCAAGTTGCGATTGCCTTGGATTGCCAAGTGGATAATGAAGCACGAGGCTGTTCTTAAGCGCACTGGATCGAGGAAGATGTGAAGATGCGCACCGCGTCTTGCCAACCGTCTCGTCCATTCCTGTTTTATCCGCGAGGTCATGTAACGTACGCACGCGACGCTCTGGTGGATGAACTTTTACGTACGACATCTTCACGTAGATCACAGCCAAGCACAAGTCTAGTAACAATAACAAATAAATCGTGACTATGACCTGGGGTGATTCACTACTGGAGAGCAGTACACTGCCCCCTTACACGCGAAACATTTGATGTGAGATACGAAAATGAAGTTAAAGTTATGTGCAAGTACAACAATCCAGCTCGCCTCCACTGGCTGCTCTGCGCTACGTCACAAAAAGGAAGGTGAAGAAAAAAAAATACATGAAACAAGCATCAATGGTCATTGAGGTACAGAGGAGGACTGTACAGCGTCTGGAGCAAAGCGGTAGACAAGAGGAACTCCAAGAACATCAGAAGATCTCGACGGTGTTGCACATGGCTCTGACATGGGTCAAGAATTGCGCCCAGGTCGAACGTCTGTCAGCTAGCAGAACTCAGCTGAGCACAGAGTTGCCGCCTCTTCGTTTCGTAGAGGTCACACTCTGCTAGGACAAGTCTAATAGCAATGCTCTGGTCCAGTCTGTATAGTTGGTAATGCATGTAGAAGGTGAAATCGCGCTTTGAAATCGAGACACTGTAGACCGCGCTTGTGTTGTCCTGCTTGGTGCCGTTTAAGGGAGGCTCCGGGACAGCTTGAAATTCTAATAAGGACGCGTAAATAAGTTTGGTACAATCTTCAGTAATGAAAACCAAAGTTAGTTTCGTGATTCGGGACTCGTTAGTTGCCGGTTAAAAGAGCAGGAAAGCTTATGTCGAAACCGAAACTCCTGAAGGCTCCCTCTCCAGCCTGCTGTACCCTGCGTGACGTCACAGGTAGTCTCGTGCGGCTGGTTACTTAGTTTTGTACACGCATTTGATTACTTCTGCGTGTGATATGGACGACGAGTCATCTGCTTCCTCGATTTCGCTGTAAAGTGCCAACACCACCTAGGTACAAAAAGCCGACTTGACGTAGCAATTAAGAGTCAGCCAATCATGATCGTGTTTTCAACGGCCGCAGCCAATCACGAACGTGCTTTCAACGGTCGTGGCCATGGAGAAGAACCACCGTCGTCTGCGAGTTGTGATTGAACGTCCCCGCGTACTAAATGGGAAATCTTCGAAATAAAGCGCAAAACGGTCTCAATCTTTCTCAAAAGTCATGTTCTGGAAAGCGTCTCGCACTTTTTGTCTAAATTATTTAGGCCTGCAGGTTCCCAGGTGAGCTGCAATCATTTGCGGGTTCTTGAACTCGCAGAACGGTGAACCGCAGTAGCAGACGAATTCTGACTATATATGTTCACGTAGAGAAGGAGGGAGAGGAGGCAATGCGCAGGCTTTCTCTATCTAGGTGGTGTTGAAAGTGCTCGCCACTGGTGGAACAGAATCTATACAGAAACTGTGTATTCACACGAGCGACATTCCCACAGAAGCGGAAGATGCGAAAAGCGTCATAGCTTTCTGCTGTCACGTGAGCGCGAGCGCTCAATGCTGTGTCTTCACGTACACTGCTAACCGTGGGGAAGATCCTGCTACACAGCCACAAGATATTCCGTAGCAGACGACAGGAAAACACGCTGACGGTGTCGCGCGTCTGCTAAGTGTCGTCTGCTAAATGCGTAGGACACCACTCCCCATATCCCGCACCGTGTGAATGCTCAACATAGCACGGGACGGAACTTGGGCTCTGTGAGCAGTGTTTTCGCTTTTTCTTCCACTAGAATATTCCGTGAGGATGTCGCTCGTGTGAATACACGGAAAGGCGCACGCGAAGAATACCGGCGCGGTGAAGCGCAGTGTTGCTGGACCGATCTTCCGTGCAGGAGCGCCGAATCACTCAAAGAAACATATTAGTTTTCTAATTATCTGTGTGCAATCCGGGGATGACACATTGTCTCCACTGAAACATCACACGGTATGGATTGATGTCACACTGTTACTTGAACACGTTTTTGGTGCGGAGTCTCCCTGTAAGTCTTGCGTCTTTATATCTCTCAATGCGATTCCACATTCCAGATACAACCCTATACACTCTACAAACAGAACTCCACCGCAGAGCACGCCGTGCTTCAACCAGTGCCACGATCGATAGGGTTATCGCTTCCGATTCCGAGTGAGAGGGGGGTGTACGCCATTTTCGTGTCAGTTATCAGACGTCCAAATCGACATAAAGAGGTATACGAAAAAAAATTATAATAATAAACATCCGAAATCCCGGAACCCTGGCTGAGAGATATCGAACAGGCCATTCGATTGCTAAAAATTGAAAACGCCGCGCAGGGTCGTTCGAAGCTCGGCGTTGTTGTTTCAAAAAAGACCAAAGACCGAGACGGCCGAGGGATCGGATGTCAGGTTTCGCAGTTTGAGACTGCAGTAGGTGTCGCTCACTACCGTACCGCTGTACCGGAGAGTGAACTGCGTGACCAAAGACAACGCTGATATTATCTATGTCCGGCGGCACACCGCACTCGTTGAAGCATTAAACCGCAGCCTGTGTATCAGGGACTTCACAGGGCGAGGAAGATTTGTGGGCAGACGACACGATAGCGTCGGTCCATCAATGCTGGAGGCACTGGGTTGGGATGTCGCGTCGCCACGGTTGGGTGGTCAAAAGAAGAAGGTCAGTAGCGGAGGAATGATCGCCGGAAAGATAACAAAAAAAAGAAAAAAAAAAGAAAAACGTGGTCGTTTACGTATGTGGTTCCAGCTTATACCAGCCACGGAGTAACTTTCTACTGAAGTGGAACGTCGTTTTTGATCACGTGTTGCCTTTTGCGAGGATATGACTTGAGTGTGTTTCGCAAAATTCGAGGCGCATGGAACGCTGTAGTAAATTTAAGACCCCCTCCCGTCTTAGAACAGTGGTGGTGGTGGATGGTGAATGGGCTCGCCGTCGTCGGCCTCACAGAGGTGGGCAACGTCACGACTGACGCCCTGGGGGAATGTGCGTCCTGGGCCGACTTCTAAGGGAACTGTACTTCACCACATAGCACGCTGAATGCCAATCATTGCATAGAATAATACCGTTTACCACCACATCCGGTTTGTGGAAAGCATGGGGCGCACATAGATATAAACAAAAATATATAAATACTAAACGTACATATAACTAAATGTTGTGAGGCTCGATAAACAACAACAACAACAACTTTATTTTTAAGACAACGAATGGAGTTTCAGCGCCAGAGGCCATACGCTACCCCATTGCTGGTGCGGATGTGGGGAATTAAATAATTAGCCCCTTCACAATACAGATCGAAGTCCTATGGTGTCCAAAAATGTCAAAAGATCTCTGAGAGCACAGTGTTGGTGGGCTGGATTTGACAAGGAACCAAGCAATGCTGAAAGAGAGACGGGACGAGAATCACCTTCGAGTTGACCTTCCTAACTCCAGTCGCCCATTAAATCTGCATAGCATCTAAGAGAGCCCATATCATCTTTAACAATATGAAGAAACGACACCCCTCAAAGACTATACGAACTCCAATCCGATATTCTAATACATGTTCACAACATGTTCGTCGCGCATAACCTGCTGTTGGCGTCACAACCATATCTCACTTTCTACCGGTTAAGGACGTCGTCTCTCCTGACGCACGCATACAACGACGCTGGTGAAACCACGCTGTTCGCATATCTCTCGCAGCCCCTGAAGCGCGCCGTCAAAACAAGCAGAAATCCCCCGTGACAGCGCATTTCATCTTGTCAACAAATGACGCGGATGTGATGCGAGCGTGGATTTCCGCGTGTCACGGTGTTGAGCTCGCAATTGGGGAATAAGGCCGGTGCAGACCCCCTCCCGTGAGAGAATGACATCACCGAATTCCAATCAATAGGCGTCCCCTATGACGTCATGGCGGCCGAGAGTGAGTCAAGGCCGCGTCATGGTCAGCGGAGTGCACAGCTCGGCCTAATCCCACCACCGTAATGGACCGGCCATCAATGCGAAATCGGATCCACGCGCTGATTACTCCTCCGTGGTATAGGGGCTGTGTTTAATCGTCTTTGAAGGCTCCTTTCGATGATCATGATGATCTACTACGAAAGGACAATACACGAGACAAGTGGGGAGACAACACACAGACAGTTCTCATTACATAGCGCAAGTTTAATGGACACAACAAGAAGCCATTTTTTTTTGTGTTTTGTCCCTCTCCTTGTCTCGAGTACCGTACTTTTGTGGTCATTCATCGGCTTGTCAACACCCTATACAGCGCCTTTCAATTCTGTTTACATTGTGTTTACATCCATAGCAACATAAATAAATAAATTATTAATAAAAATTAATTTTCCTGTATCTCTACACGCTTAAAAATGAACTTCACCGCATAGCACGCTCCTAGCCAACCATAATCTCGAATGATATCGTTATCTGCCCTGATTTGTTGAAAACGGGAGGCGTACGCCTTTTTTGTGACACTTATGCGGTTCATAATTGTCACAAAAAGGGCGTACGCCTCCCGTTTTCAACCAATCAGGTCAGATAACGATATCATTCGAGATTATGGTTGCCTAGCTTCGCACTCTTAAAAATGAACTTCACCACATAGCACTCTCCTAGCCAACCATCATCCCGAATGACAACGTTCTCGCCCCTGATTTGTTGAAAACGGGAGGAGGAGCCTATTTTGTGCCGTGCATAATGGCCACAAAATAGGCTCCTCCTCCGGTTTTCAGCAAATCAGGGGCGAGAACGTTGTCATTCGGGATGATGGTTGGCCAGGAGCGTGCTATGAGGTGAAGTTCATTTTTAAGAGTGTATGCGGTGAAGTTCATTTTTAAGAGTGTACGGAAGACAGCAACAAATACGTGATGACAGTGTCGCGGTGTGTACCACCGTGTAAGCATGTGCTACTTGCTATTGCTTGTATCATACCCCTCCCTATTGCACGTGACTTGGTAAATGTGTGTATGCGGACGTGTGTGTGTATGTGTGTCTACAGAGGGGAAACCTGTAGTTCATCCTGTAGCCGTGCTGTCGCCAGGAAACCCATAATTGACCGAAGGAATCGATGGTGCGCGGGATTACTGCAAGGTCCATTGACTTTAGACAAAGCGAACGTCCCAGTATCAGTGGCTTCTAGCTAGTACTTAAGGGTGTGTTGTTCCATTCCTATAAGACAGTTTCACACAGTTTTCAACATCCATATAGAAGCGAGTTCTCGCAAATATCTTCTCAAAAGATGTCGTACTGACTCTTACGTTTGACACGATTTCTTCTTGCACGGAAATTAGATTGTTCTACAAAATTACGCGATGGTTTTCCTCGTGACATATATTGGGCATCACCTCTTCTTGGGGTGTGCCTCTCTTTCGCGTGTTACGAGTTTTACCAAGTTTATTGAACGGTGGTCCACCCGTCAATACCTGTTCATTGCTGAAGTGCCATTGTTGAAAGGTGCGCTTCCGCAAGTATAGCGTCACACTTACGCTTTACAGGTTTCTTTGGCGTTTCATCGAAACGTTTCATAAAAAATGACGTTTCATATTTTTTCTTTCAGCGAGTGAGGCAGTAGGAGCAACTACTGGGCAGCCATGGGTGGCGGCCACCCGTTCGGAGCGCTAGTCACCCTATTCGTTCTTTGTTACTTTCTGCCAACGCTACTCTCAGGTGAGCCGACATTCCTCAAGTATAATGTGCGAGAGATAAATAGGGTGAGATACGAATTCACTCACTAAAGGCAACGGTTTGAGTTGAAGGAACACTACAATGCGAACATTTCCCTTCGCGGAACTAAAGACGCCGTTACCTTGGTACTAGCACAAAAGGAACGGGATGATTTATGATCGATAGAAAACACACCCACATACCCACAATCTACACTTTCCCCTTCCTCTCCTCCTCAAGAAGGCCGAGAATTGGGTGAGGGCTTCCATTGGTCTAATCAAATGATTTGTCCAATCATCGATGGAGATCGCTTGAGGAGACCATGCAATCCGAGGCCTCTCCGCATTGGCGCGCCCCTCTTGGAAACGAGTGGGAGAGGGCAAACATAGATTGTGTGTGTGTGTGTGTGTGTTTTTTTCTATCGATCATAAGTCACAAACGACGCTACGGATAATTCTCGTTCCTTTTGTGTTTCTGTCAAGGTAACAGTAACCGCAAGATGTTTTTGAAGTGGCCGTTTAATAGTGCAAGATGAACAGTCTTGAAACAGAACTTCCCCACATGACATAAGGTCAGCCATCGCATGGTTGGTGCATGGGGCGTTCGCCTTTTTGTGACGGCTAATATAAGTACATAAAGGTGTCACAAGAAAACGTACGCCTCTCGTTTTCAACAAATTATAGGGAAGCGAGCGGTGCCATTCGGGATGATGGTTGGCTAGGACCGTGTTATGCGGTGAAGTTCTATCTCAAGGATCGAATGTGTTGTTGATCGCATCCGCGCATGAAATAATGTTGTGACGTTTCACGTTTCAATTCGTGCCTGCAGCCGAATGGTATTAGATTGGGACCTTCTCTTTCTGGTATGGGAGGAATGAGAAAGGTGTGTCTCATGTTGGCACATGATGTTGTCAACGGTTAACAACAACTGACAACAACAATTAAAAATCATATTTTAATACCGACTCCGTCAACAAAGATATCAGTGCTAACCATTACCTTCTTTTTCATGCTATTCACTACCATTATTATCACCACACCAGCTGTTTCTTAATTCTCGCTCTCTTTCTCTCTCAAACACTTTCACTTTCACTTTTTCGACTACGCCAAAAAAAAAAAGAAAGAAAGAAAAAAGAAAGCATGAAGAAAGGGTGCAGTGACAGACGAACAACATGAAAACGATAAATAATTGCAAGACATGACTTCATACGTATGGCTAAGAAGATTAAGTGATGTCTCAAGAGGTACATTTTATGCTCAGAACGTACAGCCTAATTCCCAAATTAATGTCGTGAATGATAAGGTTCTATTTTATTTTTTCTTCTCCTTTTGGCAAGAGGTAGATCGGAGTATGATCGCTTGCTATGTCTTCGGGTAAGGAGCAGTCTTAGAGCCACGCACCTGGGCATCTCATTACTCAGTGCACGCTCGGCCTTCGCGGTGACCTCCAGCATCTTCACTCAGCCCAGCTGAATACCAGAGGACGGCGCCATTTACAAAAAAAGTCATTATTATGTTACGGGTCAGTCACGGTGCCACACAGGATGACGATGACAATACGGTATACGGCCGTTAGTAAAGGGTCCACATTTTGTCCACATCAACCCGGCCGCGCTGGCTCCCGTTGCGTGCACTCTCAAAGCATAACTCCGCCGCACAGCACACTCCTAGCCAACCATCGTGCCGAATGACATCCTTCTTTATCACGATTTTTGCAACACGAGTTGGCGCACGCCTTTTTGTGGCAGACTCTGAACACAGAACTTCACCGCTAAGCACGCTTTGCGCCAACCATTGCCGTGCATGATAGGGTTATCGCTTCTGATTCGAAGAGAGAGAGAGGGGCGTACGCTTTTTTTGCGTCAATTTGTATATATGATAATTGACACAAAAAGGCGTACATCCCTCTCTCTTCGAATCAGAAGCGATAACCCTATCATTCACTCTTAAAAATTAACTTATTAACCCATAGCCAACCATCATCTCGGATGATATCATTATCTGCCCTGATTTGTTGAAAAAGGGAGGCGTACGCCTTTTTTGTGACATTTATGAAGAGCATAAGTGCCACAAAAAGGCGTACGGGTGCCATTTTCAACAAATCATGGGAGATAACGACATCATCCGAGATGGTGGTTGGCTAGGAGCGTGCTATGGGGAGAAGTTCATTTTTAAGAGAGTTCGTGGGAAAAGTTGGCGGAGAGCGTGCAATGCTATTATATAAAGAAAATTTATTACATTAACCTGATGATATGTACAGTGCAAGCAGTAAATAACAGTGGCAGTGCAATGCTATTACACTCTCTAAAAACAGAGGAGGGGGTGATGGCAGGATAGGCTCGCCTTCACCTTCACTGCATAGCACGCTCATAGCCAACCATCATTCCGATTGACAACGTTCTCTCCCTTGATTTGATGAAAACGATGGGGGGGGGGGAGGGGGGGGGCGGACGCCACAGGAATGGCGCACGCTCACCGTTCTAAGTAAATCAGGGGAAAGAACGAAGTCACTCGAGGTGATGGTTGGCTAAGAGTGGCTATGGCTATGTAGTAAAGTTCTGCGTTTTCAGAGAGTATCATTCGGAATTACGGTTCCCTCCTGACGGTGTCGTGCGACGCTTTTATGCTTTAACAGTGCACTGAGCTTTAGCACTGGTTCTCGACGGGTGTATTCCTTGCTTAAAGGGCGACGTTGCAATGATTGAAAAAAAAAAAAAGTTGGTGAGCGTCATACCGAACACGAACCACACCCTGGATACCGAATACAACGTTCGCGTTCATTTTGCTCTCGTAATTAATTGGGAAATGATGACAAAAGCAAACCGAAACCGAAATGCGAAAAGCAGAAAACAGAGCTCCATGCTATACCGTGACGTCACGCAGCATTGTCGTCTGCTTCGCAACCTGCATTCTCTCTTGCCGGATGGCGGGTGATGTCAGCAGTGTGTTGCTTTCCGTGCCCTCTCTCATCACAGAGGCGAAGCGTTCCCTTCGTAATAAATTCGTTCGAATAAAATCTGCGCAGTTCTGCAACGAGATATTTCGTACACATGTTCCGGACACCCCAAAGGTTACGTATACACGACAACCTTTGTGGTGATTTCGCTGCGGAGTCTCACTTTAAGCAACCAGTCTTATAATAGAGGGGTGATGTTGCAGCGAGACGCACACATTTTAAACACACGACGATCACGGTACCGAAAGCTTGATGCATATCACTCATGATATCCCCTGGAGACATCACTTGGAAATAAAGTCCTGCAGTGGATGATGCCTAAGTGATAATTTTCTTGCGGCGGGTTGTGGTTATTCGGAATTAATTTATTCGATGTCTCTCTCTCTACGTGCCTTCTTCTCAACTTTATGATTCTATACTACCACGCAACTTTCTCACGTAGCGCGATTTGAATAGACAGTAACTCTTGTATAAAAATTATGCGTAATAATTCAGGATATCTCCTTTCGTCTAGAAACAGAAGTTCACGGCAGAACACGTTCGGAGCCAACCATAATTTCGGATTATATTTTTCTCCTCTCTTAGTTGGCGGAAAATGGGAGGTCGTTTTCCGACACGTTTTTCTTTTTTGTGAATCGTCACAAAAAGGCACCTCGGAGGAGGAGTGACCATATGACACACAACGTTTTAGAACAGGGAACACAAGCGCCGATTATGGGTGTGCATGGTATTTATTGGAAATAACGTAGGACGCCAAAAAGCTGGCTTTCGTCACGTCTTTTAACTTGTGTTAGAGCCGCGAAGCAACTCTGGCTATGAGCGGTCAACAGACGAGGACAGATGGAGAGAGGACAGCAGGAAGGAGTGGGGGACAGAGGGGGTTAGTATGCGTCCTGGGCCGACTTCCGGGGGAAATGTGCCGACATTCGCTAACCACTACCCTAACCACTACTCCACGGGAGCCGTTCTTTTTCTTTTCTTTTTTTTCAACGTTTATTATGAAACAGAACAGAAAAAGAAAGAAAAAAAAGAAAAGAAAGAAGAAAGTTCTTGTGACGCACCCGTGGAGGTCGCTGGCGAGGTGTGTTAGCTTAGCTCAGTTGGTAGAGCCCTGGACCGGTAATCCAGAAGAGGTGGGTTCGAGTCCTACAGCTGGCTAACCTTTTCAGTGACTTCCTTCTTTGATCAAGTTTCTGTCTCGCGGCACCAAGTACCGCAAAAGGAGCGCAATACTTTTACAAAAGGCGATTTCTAGATGCCCTTATTTCTTTTTGTTTCGTAAGCCTCAGTCTTTAGCGTAGCGTCGCCGCAAGCGATGAACGCAAGATCTGCGCTATGAGAACCCTATTCTGTGAGCCTATGTGCGGAAAGAGGCCGTTGCGGCCACTACAGCGGCTGCGTTTTAGGTCCCCTATTCTAGAAAATTTCGTTTAATTTCATTTATTTACCCGAAATCTCCAAAGGCTGTGCCGTGTGTGGCCTACAGCAAATTACGTCGTGAAGTTCTTGTAAGGTGCCAACGAGGAGGACGAGAGGGTGGGGTCACGAGGAAGAAAGCAGAGGACACAGTTTTTGGACTATTGGGTTCCTTCGAGAAGGAACGTTACAGTTCTGTTTTTCAAAATCTGGGAACCTTGCTAGTCTCTCAAAAACGAAAAAGTCGTTCAATGTATTCTTTTGTCGTCCAGCGATCCTCCGCAGTCAAAGTATTGGGTCTCGTTACGTAAGAGTGTCGGCGGCATCCGGCACATGACTCAACCTTTTAGCATCGTGCATCAAGGTTATAAGCAGCAATTTCCTCACTTCTTCATGGAATTACTGTGATGGGTGGAATTTTCGCACTTCCTTCTTAATCACATATATTTTTAGACAGTTATACGGAAGTGGATGTAACAGTCTGCGATTGTCTTCTTTTAAAAGGACGCGTTTCTAAGGTGCGCGTGCAAGCGTCATTGAGACAAGGACTGCAATCGTGGGTGAGGGGGGCAGCCTTCTCGACGTTGCACTATAAGCCTGGATGTTTGCAGTGCATTTGAGGCAGAGCCGCTTCCGAGGCCGAATTCGGAGTGTCAGTGAAGCGGCGCATCTCCACCCCATCTCCCCAGAAGCGACCTCGCAAAGATTTGCACAATAGCCAGAAGAACAATTAGACGCAGCAACATACACATGTGCGCTCCAACGTCAGCTGCGTACACACATATATATATATATATACAGTGAACCCTCGTTATTATGACCATGGTCGTTCCCGAAAATTTTGGTCATAATGCGGAATTGTCATATTAACGGGGTGGGGGATTTGCAGAGGTTTCACTGCGTTGTTTCCCAGGGGTATGGCCGTAAAGCGCGTATGTCAGATTATCGGGGGTCATATTAACGAGGGTTCACTGTACAGTGTGTTTTATATTAAATCCTTTACGGATTTTTTTATAAAAAAAAAGCTTCGAGAACAACATCGATGTGGTTTTTGCAGCTGAGTTCTACACGGTCAGGCAGACATCGTCTCGAACAAAGTATGAAACTACAAACAGGAGTGATTATCTAAAATTAATTAATTAAGTCCTCGATTAAGGGATTTCGGGCAAATGCGACATAGGAGAATGTGATACTATCCCATAAGAGGACAATCGCAGTGTAGGAATCCAGACGACTCCAGGACGCAAATGACGACAAACAACGAACCACCGCACTTTGAACCAAGTACTACCAACTTGGTTCGTGGTTTGCCCTTGCTCAATTCTGAGGAATTGAGGAATGAATGTCCTTGCTAAATTCCCACTCATATATAGACTTGGCAACACCATTCCATTCTGTTAATTCCATCATAAAAGGAACGGGACCGGCAACCGTACCGACTAGCCCAGCAATGCTAGAGGAGATTGACATTACCCAGCACAAAAAAACAAAAAGCAAAAAACCCCAACACCACCACCACCAACAACAAACAAAACAAAACAGACAAGGTTATTTTGCCCTTGACCATTTGCAGGTGCGGTGCGTGTGTGCAAAGGGCGCGCGGGCAGAAACCCGAAACTAAAACTAAGACCGGGACACGCAAACCATTCCATTCCAATTCCATTCCCATTCTATTCCTACACTCTTAGAAATGAGTGGTGGTGGTGTGGTGGTGGAAGCTGTCCTACACTCTTAGAAATGAACTTCACCACATAGCACGCTCCTAGCCAACCATCATCCCGAATGGCAACGTTCTCGCCCCTGATTTGTTGAAAGCGGGAGGAGGAGCCTATTCTGTGCCGTACATAATGGCCACAAAATAGGCTCCGCTGGTCTGAAGTTCATTTCTAAGAGTGTAGGACAGTTTCCATCATTCCATTCCATTCCGGGCTCTGATAAATCTGGAATGATTCCGGAATCATTCCAACTCCGGGGTGGCAACTCCGCAACCCTGATGTATAGTATTATATTATTCGACATTCACCCCAATACCTCACCGTATTATCTCATACACTCTAGAAACAGAACTTCACCGCTTAGCACGCTGTGCACCAACCACTGCCACGAATGATAGTGTTATCGCTTGGGATTCGAGGAGAGAAGGGGGCGTACGCCTTTTTGTGGCAATTTGGATATATGATAATTGCCACAAAAAGGCGTACGCCCTCCTCTCTCCTCGAAACAGAAGCGGTAACCCTATCATTCGTGGCAGTGGTTGGGGCACAGCGTGCTATGCGGTGAAGTTCTGTTTTTAGAGTGTACTAACCGGTGTGGTCTGGGGTATAGCGAGCCACAAATGATGTGGCAAATTTCCTCAGTCATTCTTGCTTGTCCTCCTCATGCACACTCTTAGAAATGAACTTCTCCGCATGGCACGCTCCTAGCCAACCATCATCTCTAATGACATCGTTCTTTCCCCTGATTTGCTGGGAACGGGAGGCATACGCCATTTTTGTGACAATTATGAACTGCATTCGCGTCACAAAACAGGCATACGTCTCCCGTTTTCAACAAATCAGGGGAAAGAACGATGTCATTCGAGATGATGGTTGGCTAGGAGCATGCTATGCGGTGAAGTTCATTTCTAAGAGTGTAACTATTTTTGATCGATCTCGTTCGACCAATTTCATCCCAACAGACTCACACAAGCTCGATCACCAAGCAACCGCTGTCAACGTCGTCTATACACTCTAAACACAGAACTTTCCATTGTCACGCGAATGATAGGGTTATCCACAGGGATATGATAGGGCTTCTGATTGGAAGAAATAGGAGGCGTACGTCTTTTTGTGTCGGTTATCCTATATCTAAATTGACACAAAAGGCGTATGTCCCCGGTCATTCATTCATTAACACAATTAGCATCACGAAAGTCGCCCAAAACCTGCCGGACTTTTCTCATACGGAGAGCCACCCAACGTTTCACAACGTTGTCCCATCGAATGGCCTTCCGCCTGCAGACTTTCGGTTTTCAGAAGACTCTCACTCGTATACCTAGCTATTTTTTTAACGTCTTTCAGTTTCCTGTTGAACCGAGTAAATCATAGGAGAGAGACGACAACGAGTAAAGAAGTCGACGACCTCCTCCGGAACAATGAGGCGATGGCCAATATCTCAAGGTTGACTGGGACGAAACGAGCTGCTTTGTTTCGCAACTGGACAGCCGTTCGACGCCTGTGTTCAGTGGAGCGGGGAGAGGATAATAACAGTATGGGAAAAGTTCAAAGACCGGACACTTTTGAAGCTCACGTTCCGGATTACATCGTAAATTCCTCTTTGCTTCCGTCGCCAGTCATAACTTCATGAGCGATCGCTCACTGAAAGGAATAATTTTCTCTGACTGATGAGCGCATATAGAAGCCTTAGCGACAGTTATTTTGCAGTTACATTTTTTTTCTTCTTCTTGCGTACCCTGGTCTTCCGGTTTTTCGTGCTCGCCGTATATGACGTGCGTGTGGCTATACGACTGATAGAAGCGAAAGCCTCGCGGCTTGGTAGCCGCCGCCGATCTTTCGAATACGAGACTTGTCTTCAAGGACAGGTTGTTCCTCTGCTGCACTCTAATAAAAAAAAAAAAAAGGTGTGTGAAGAGGTGGTAAACTTCTATAGTTACCACCAACACTCTTAAAAATGAACTTCACCACATTGCATGCACCTAGCCTACCATCATCCCGAATGACATCATCCTTTCCCCTGATTTGTTGAAAACAGGAGGCGTACGTCTTTTTGTGACACTTATGCGGAAAGGTTAATTGCCACAAAAAGGCGTGCGCCCTGCGGTTTCTACGAATCAAGAGTGATAGAGGTATCGCTGTGTACAATGGTTGGCCTTCAGCGCGCTATGTGGTGAAGCTTTGTTTTAAGAGTGTAGGTCACCATAGCGTCTGATAAAGGGTGTAAAAGGGTGGTAAAAGCAATTATCATATACCCGAATTGCTAAAAAAGGCGTACGCCCCCCCCTCGATCGCCGCATCAGAAGTGGTAACCCTATCATTTGTAGGTAGCAGGTACACTCTTAAAAATGAACTTCACCACATAGCACGCTCCCAGCCAACCATCACCCCGAATGACAACGTTCTTGCCCCTGATTTGTTGAAAACGGGAGGAGGAGCCTATTTTGTGCCGTGCATAAGGAGCACAAAATAGGCTCCTCCTCCCGTTTTCAACAAATCTAGGGCGAGAACGTTGTCATTCGGGGTGATGGGTGGCTGGGAGCGTGCTATGTGGTGAAGTTCATTTTTAAGAGTGTAGAACTTTGCAACCTTTTAGGCACACAATATGCGACAAATATTAACTCCTAAAAGGTGTAACTCCTCCACCCCTTTTTCTAAGAGTGCTCTGCTGGGCGCAGTCATCATGATTGGTAAACGTGGGGTTAGAATATCGCCCTTTTGGTGATGAAACACTCCAATCGTCAACCGCATGGGTGGCTACACCAGTGATTTATCCAGACCCCCCCTCCCCGTACACCCCCCAAATGTTCAGTGACGCCCCTCTAACTTTTCCGCCTGCGTACCCCGGGTGCCGTTGCGATTTCACCTTTAGACAATGTCGGTCGTGATATGTTAAGCTATAATGACATAATTATAATAATGACCCCCCCCCCCCGAATTTTTTCCAACACCGCTCCGTGGTTGGGATTCTGGATAAACCACTGAGCTACACTCTTAGAAAAAAAGGGTGGAGCAGCTACACCTTTTGGGCGGTAATAGTTGGTTGTAGTTGGCGGTAAACTTTTGGTAAAGGTTGAAAAGTTCTACCTGCTACCTCACCTTAAAAACAGAACTTCACCGCATAGCACGCTCTGCGCCAACCACTGCATCGAATGACTGGGTTATCGCTTCTGATTCGGTGAGCGAGGAGGCGTACTCCTTTTTGTAGCAATTTGGATGTGTGATAATTGCTTTTACCAACCTTTCACACCCTTTATCAGAAGCTGTGGTGACCTATAGGTGGTAACTATAGAAGTTACCACCTTTCCACACACTTTTTTCTTAGAGTGTACAGTTAGGACATCTGACTGGCTGACATTTCGTATTGTTTTTAATTAACCTTTGTATCCACCCTCCCACCATAAACACAAATTTATGAAAAGAGGGGTTAAAAATCTACATAACTGATTCGGTCTGATGAGCGTACAAACAAACAGATACAACCTTATTTGTGTATGTCATGTGTTGACCGAATGCCAAAACTTGTGGAAGAGCAACCTCCATATAATAAAATTGGGAAACATGATTACAGTAGAAAAAAGACTATGTTTACGGAAAGAGAGAAAGTTACAGCAGATTCCTTAAAACGCAGCAGGACTTTAACTGTCCCTTGAGTAAAAGTTACAGGCAAAATATACTTAAATTACAGCTACAGTTATGCATCGCTTGAAAGTTATTTAGGTACAGAAATCAATTACTTTGAGAGCAATTAATTACAGTAGCTTACCTACTTGCAATTGGTTACTTCACAGTTCTGAATGAGCGGAGTGTGACATGCACGGACGATTGGATCTAATTGGTTCTAATAAGATTTATCCTGCTTAGGAATACACGGAAACAGCTAGACGCACATGCACCGCACGTCATGTACACCGACAGTTCTAGCCACATGTATACGGTGCAATGCAGAAGACGTCTACAATATACACTCTTAAAAATGAACTTCACCGCATAGCACGCTCGTAGCCAACCATCATCTCGAATGATATGCCCTGATTTGTTGAAAACGGGATGCGTACGCCTTTTCTGTGACACTTATGCTGTTCATAATTGTCACAGAAAAGGCGTACGCCTCCCGTTTTCAACAAATCAGGGCATATCATTCGAGATGATGGTTGGCTAGGAGCGTGCTATGCGGTGAAGTTCATTTTTAAGAGTGTACTGTAGCGTTACACTCTAAAAACTGAACTTCACCGCATAGCACACTCGGCGCCAACCATGGCCACGAACGATAGGGTCAGCGCTTCTGATTCGAGGAGAGAGGGAGGTGCACGCCTTTTTGTGTCAATTATCATGCGACATGCATTCGAATTGCCACAAAAGGGCGTACGCACCCCCTCTCTTCGAATCACCCTTCGAATCGCATCCTGTCATTCCTACACTCTAAAAACAGAGCTTCACCGCATAGCACGCTGTACGCGAACCATTGCCAAGAATGATAGAGTTATCGATTCTGATTCGAAGAGAGAAGTGGGCGCACGCCCTTTTGTGGCAATTTGGATATATGATACTTGCCACAGAAAGGCGTACGCCCCACTCTCTCTTGGAATCAGTAGGCGCACATTGTGCTATGCGGTGAAGTTCTGTTTTTAGAGTGCAGCAACGGTTGGCGCACAGCGTGCTAAGCGGCGAAGTTCAGTTTTTAGAGTGTAGTGGACCTAAAAGAAAGCACACATAAGAACACGCTTGGGATTAGCGTTCGCGTTACACTTCTTGCCAATCGATCAGATATGGTATTCAGCGCTTCGCACTTGACTTGTAAGGCAGACAAAGAACACAGACGTGCGAGGAAATTACTTCTATTCAGCTGTCAGATTACGTAGTCCGGAACTCAAACAACGAATATTTATATTTTTTACGAATGCAACCGAACAGGCACCATCTGCACCGCTGACAGAACTTCTGAACGATTCATCTAACATCCTCAGCCGGCACTGTCTACAGTATAAGCGTGCCGCCTTATGGGGAAAGGTGGCACTTTGGCACATAATTAATAATAATAATAATAATTAGTAACTGCTTATGCCGGTCGGCGTCCGGCCGTTTGCATATTGGTATTTCTCTAGACGTTGACGTCCGACTCCACTTGCTCTTCATCAGCAACTGTCATGTTCGTGTCGTTAGGACGCGACTATGATGACATTATTGTTTATTATTATCATTATTACACGGTTATTATTACTATTTATTTATTCAACAGGGACGCGCACACGCAGTCCACGGGGCATATCGAAACCACGCATGGTGCCGCGTTCATTCTGGAATTCCTATCTTTTCACGGATGAACAATTCCTTTTCGACGCTTCTACATGCTGACGGGGAATGCGGGACATTTAATTTACTTCTTCACGCATGCCGCCAATGCATTATCCACGTCTGTGGCTCCCAGCGATCTATTTGGCTAAAGTGGGACATATTTCACCGCGAGCCCCCATCTGCAGCCACGCGCAGGAGATCGTCTGCTGCGATTCGCTGAAGCAGACGATCACGACATCAGATGTCCACGCATCGAACGCCAGTTCGCGTGGCTGAGTGGTTTGCGTGCTGGCCATGTTACGTCGGGGCTGGGTGGTACCTGGGTTCGAATCCCGGTGCCGGCTGTCCTGTCTGGGGGTTTTCCTGGGTTTTCTTAACACACTTTCACACATACGTCGGCACAGTTCCCTTACCGTGTATTCAAACGAGCGATATTCCTCCAGAAGCGGAAGATGCGAAAAGTGCCATAGTTTTCTGCTGTCACGTGTGTTCACTGTCGTGTCTTCACGTACACTGCTAACCGTGGGGAGAATATCCAGGGACACAGCCACAGGATATTCCGTAGCAGACGACAGGAAAGCACGCCGACAGTGTCGTCTGCTAACTACGCAGTACGCCACTCCCCATATCCCGCACCGTGTGAATGCTCAACATAACGCCGGACGGAACTTATGCTCTGTGAGCAGTGTTTCTGTTTTCTCTTCCACTAGAATATTCCGCGAGGATGTTGCTCGTGTGAATACACGGTTAGAAGTTGTCCCAGGACGCACATTTCTCCGGGGCGTGAGTCGTGACGTTGCCCACCTCTAAGAGGCTCACAACGGCGAGCTCTTTCACCAGCAGCGCCACCGCCACGCATCGAGAACGTCCTGATTGATTACGTGATTACGTGATCTGGATTACGTCCTGATTGATTACGTGATTACGTGATCTGGATTACGTCCTGATTGATTTCGTGATCTGGAGCGGGAAAAATACTATGGACACTGCAGGAGCCGTGGATGATGCCAATGCATCCCAAAGGCTCTTTCACTGAAAGATACTCCAAAATTCGGAGCCTAGTCCTGCTACCTCCAGGAAGCGGGGCACGGCCGAAGACACAGATTCTGCGTTTATTTGCTGAGGGGACCTTTAACTACTCATTAACATCCATCTAATCATTACTACTCATTAACTTTCTTCTGATCTCACATCATTTCATACCGGCTCTGTAGTGACGCTCCTCACGTGAGTGAGGCCAGCAACGGTAAGCCAGAATCATGTCATCACGATCACCAATGAAATCACCAGTTCACCACCAGCATCGAGTAGATGTTCTTTTTTTTTTTTTTTGTCTAGGAAAGGTTGATAGTGGACGTGGAAGTTCTTTGTTCGAAAATAAAAGCGTACGAAAACAACCGTAGGAACCGTAGCAAGGCTCCTCACTCTCGACATTGTTCTCATTTCAGCTCCCCTGTCATCGGAAGTCCGATCGCCACGAGACAGAGGTAAGTGCTGGAACAAAAACACACAAATTACGGGAAAGCGTCGCGCTGACTTTGTTTCGCAATGTAGCTGCGTAACGCCGCAAACTTGGCAAAAACAGTGGAATGGACAAGCTCGAAGCAGGAAAGTGAGTTTTAAGATAACGGCTGTTGGTATGCGAATACATTATTCACAGCACGGCATTAAGTTGGTATTATAGGCGTTTAATGATTTCAAAGGCTTCGAAATTACTTGCTGAAATTAGTTATATGGTACTTTTGCCAAGGACCATCTCATTCCAAAGGCGCCGGAAAATGGGAACCCATGGCCGCACTTCGTGCGGGTCATACAGCGCTTTAAAAAAAGGGCAGCCTTCTCGAAAGCCACAACTTCACCAAACTTCACCACAACTTCACCAAATAGCACGCAGAAGGTCAACCACTGTAGAGAATGACAGCGTTATCATACCTGATTTGTGGAAAGTGCGGGGTCATGCCTTTTTTGTGACAATTAACGTAAGTGTCACAAAAAAGCTTTTCACCTCCCTTTTTCAATAAATCGGAAAAGAGAGAAACAATTTCATTTCGGAAGATGGTTGTCCAGAACCGTGCTATGCAGTGAAGCTCTTAAGAGATAAACTCTTACCTAGAACTCTTAGAGACTCCTAGAGTGTCTCTTACCGATAAGATTGTTAAGGAAAGACTCTTCAAGTGATCTCCAGAGTACAATTTTACGCTGAAGTTAAAGGTCTGAAGGCTCTCTGCACATTCCTAAAAAGACAGCGGCATGCACTGCCGCTTCTAACACCTTCGCTGCGTCTAGAAGGTATGGAGCCAATCCAAACCATATGACATGGAGCTGCAGGCGCCCGTAGTGGCAGCCACCCTACTCCAAGACTATTTTCTTTCTTCTTCCAGATAATACTTATACCCCTGTCACACAGGCATTTCGATCCTTCTCGATTCCGATCTGCATCGAACTTCCCGAGCCTGCTCGAGTTTTGACGCTGCTACACGGCCACTTTCAGTGCGCATTGAATGGTTGACCTGTGCAAATGAATAAACGGAACTCATTAATTTCGCGTTTCCTATATAACAGCGATATTAGTGGTAAGTTATCATATACCGATGTAAGCATCATTTGTAGCTTCGCGCGCATGTCCGTCTTAAGTTATAACAGTTCACCGGTGTCGAGGATGCAAATGGCGGCCGTCGAGCCGTCTTGAAATTCTCAATCCTGTTATGGGAACTGTCTCGAGTCAAGCAGGATCAAAGTTCGATCCTGCTTGGAAGCGGCCGTGTAGCACCATCCGATCTGCATTGGGTTCAAGCAGGTTCGGTCGAGCAGGATCGAAAATGCCCGTGTGACAGGGGTATAACTTACTACTTTGCAATAATGCGACAGTAATGCGTGCACACTCATTAAAATGCTAATTTTATTATTTGTCCGCAGGATGTTACTTCATGTTGAAGCACTACCAGAACGGCGAACAAATCGAGACGAACGAACCGTGCCTGAACTGCACGTGCGTGAGCAGCATGCTCATGTGCTACCTGCGCGTCTGTCCGTACGTGAAGACACTGGGCGACGACTGCGTGGTGACGAAGCGTGAAGGAGAATGCTGTCCGGACATTTCCTGCCCGGCGGGTACGTCCCCCAGGCCAGACACTTTGGGGGCGTTCGGTACGAGGCATAGCCACCTCTCTCTGACTAATCCCCTCTAGGACCAACCATCTCTAACGGTGGTGGCTGCACTCGAAGGGCTGCGCCAACCTATATATATATCCTCAAAAGGGGGCACTTTTGTGGTTGCAACCGATTGGGTCTCATGGGACGAAATGGAGTTGGCGAGAACCTTACGCAGTGAACGGCCATACATGCACAGCTGCCAACCCATCCCTCAGGGGTAGTTCGCGGTAGTTCGGGTACTCGGGGTAGTTCTATAGGCCATACATTTCGCAGCTAAAATAGCCGGCACTCATATATCGTAGAGGCAGGGAAGGACGTGGTTTCCTTTGGTGACATTTTACGCTTACATACACGTGTAGAACGTTCTCATTCTGTACACTCTTAAAAATGAACTTCACCGCATAGCACGCTCCTAGCCAACCATTATCTCGAATGATGTCGTTACCTGCCCTGTTTGTTGAAAACGGGAGGCGTACGCCTATTTGTGACACTTATGCTGTTCATAATTGTCACAGAAAAGGCGTACGCCTCCCGTTTTCAACAAATCAGGGCAGGTAACGATATCATTCGTGATAATGGTTGGCTAGGAGCGTGCTATGCGGTGAAGTTCATTTTTAAGAGTGTAGTAAAGAAGTTCCAGTACCGCTTTGTCGAGATATGCGGTAAGTTTATGGAATGTTATTATAATAACTGCCTTTTAGCTGCAGATTGGAGTGGTGAGCTGGGTAGATAACGAACAGTTGGCACAAGAAGTCCCTCCGTAGGGGAAGCACAGTCCGTGCCTATTCTGCAGCCAAGACAACGTGCGCTCCTTTTTTTTTTTTCATGACGTAAATTTGCGTTGAAATTTCCGTACCTTCTTACGGTCAATCAGGAAGCCTCTATATTGAGACAAACGCCCTGGAGGAGTCGCAGGTTGGCAGCGTGCATTGGTCGCTGCACCGTGTCTAATGGTGTTACTGGTGTGAATGGTGGTGATAGATGCATGAGAATCCCCGTCTTCACTCACCCTCGTGGGACGAACCTTGGTAGCATCATGCACAATACCAGTGACCCTGTTGGACTGCTGTGTTGCCTGTATATCACTAACCGCATGATTATACACTTGTGCACCATGTACATTTGTGAGCCTGTATCACGCTCGTTGTCAAGCAGACACTCGGTCTACGTTTCTCGTGTTTGATAAAGAAGCGAGGACGAAGAAACTGATCAGAAGACATATACCATAACCACTGGTGTATTCGAATCCCACTTGAGTCAAAGTGGAGTAACAAAATATAAATTCAAATGCAATTCTTTCACTCCTTTTACTGTGATGACATTGGAATGGAGGAGGTGTACTGACATTAAGCCACCTTGTAGAACGCTTAATTCCGTTGCTCATTAAGAGGTAAGAATTCTACTAATTTGAATTTCGATAACGGTACTACGACACCGCCTCGAACAGTTCTGACGGATTGATTGAAAAAAAGAAAAAAGAAAAGATATGGAGGTGTTGTCTTCGCAGTATCCGCAGTAGGTACGTACTCCATTTGGAACAAAAACAAAAAAGATCATTTAGTTGCACGTTATACCCCTGCCACACGGGCAGTTTTCAATGGTCATTGAACACGCGGGTGGCGCCACCAAACGTGTCAACTTCGCAAAAAGCATCGGATCCAGTGTTCCCTGAAAGGCTGCCACGTAGCACCCCTAGATGGCGCCACGCGCGTGTTCAATGACGATTGGTTTCAATGATCATTGAAGAGTGGACGTGCGGCAGGGGTATTAGACAAAAAACGGCAACTCATGTTGCCGTGCAAGTTCCCTGCACACAGAGATAACTAGATAAGAACTGGCCCTGCATCTTGGAAAGCCTGAGTACATAAGCACGACACGTCCACGACTAGACCACGAAACAAACGCATGGAGTGTTGTTCAAGCATGGCATGTGCACGAACACGAACCCCTGAGCATGAGCATGAGACATGAGTGTTTCCTTCGTCGGCACGACCTGGACTTCGTTACCATTTTCTACCCTAGCATGAAGCGTTGATCCTAGAAACAAGTCAGACGGAACGGCGGCGTGCTTCACGGGGAAGGGCCTCTCGCTGGGAACGGCCAGCATCCCGTTGCCACATCATACTCATCAAAGCCGTTACACGCTTAAAACAGATCTTCACCGCACACCACGACAACCATATCGTACCGTATGACCTGGTCCTCTCCCCTGATTTGTGGGAAACGGGAGACATACGCCTTTTAGCGACACTTATGTTATTCGTGGTCACAAAAAGACGTATGCCCCGTGCTTTCCACAAATCAAGGGTGATTAATAGGATCATTCAGGGTGGTGACGGTGCCATGTGGTGAAGTTCTGCATTAAGAGTGTATCTGTCGGGACTGTGCTATTTCTGGTACTGTTCCTACACTCTAAAAACGGAACTCCGTTGCGTAACGTGCTCAGAACGAAAAGCCATTTCAGAGTGATATCGGCCTCCTTCCCGAGATTGTTGAAGAATTTGCAGCACATTTGATGTATGCTTAATCGCTACACTTTAACAACATAACTTCACCGCATAGCACGCTGTGCGTGAATCATTGTCACGAATGATAGGGCTATCACACCTGTTTCGAAGAGAGAGAGAGGGGTACGCCGTTTGGTGACAATTATCAGACATTCAGGTTACCACAAAGAGGCGAAGGCCACCTTTCTCTTCGAGTCAGGAGCGATAACCCTATCATCCGTAGCAATGGGTCGGCGCACAGCTTACTATATGCGGTCCAGTTCAGTGTGGTTGAGTGTGTGCCACGTGGTAAAGTTCTGTTCTTCACTTTTGATTGTATGCTGTTAAAGTGCCACTTCGGTATCGGAAAACAGCGTTTATTTTATTTGCTCCATGGAAAGAAGATGCCTCGAGGATTCTATACGCGAAGTTTCAATCGTATTTACGAACGCTATGCATTTTTGTCAATTTTTGAAGATCTACTGAGCCACCACAAGTTTCGATGACGCGAGGAGCGGGTGACGTAATCAAAAGCCCACAAACTGCAATGATATCATGTTCTGGAGAGTCTGGAGAGGGCACTCGTCTCCTAGCAACGACGCTGGCGTGCGGGGAGGTCAAGTGGTGGAGGAGTCACGTGACGCTGATCGAAAGAAGGGAAAATGGAAGAGATGTCTTCTCCCTCCTTCGTGTTTTCTCGAAGGTCGGAGCGGTCGTATGATATATCACGTGGGGCCCCGCTAACGGAGCGCAAAAAGTGAGCCCCCCGGAAGACGCTAAGGGCAGCAACGTTGCCGGATGAGAACCGGGCGCTCCGTCGGAGTCCAACATGACGTCACAGTTCTCAAAACTAAAAATTAAATTTCTCTAGCTTTCGCGTCACGTAGAGCCCAAATCTTGAGCAGGAATGTAAAATGAGACAAGAAGAATTCAATAACATAACTTTTGGCAGGGTTCTGAAAACGCGAGATTTACTCCGCAATGGCACTTTAAGTAGAACTTCACCACATAAACACTTTCTTCGCCGCCACTATTTTTTACAAAAAATATACCGCTCTCTCTCCTGATTTGTTGGAAATCGGAGGGCGTACACTTTTTTTGGGAACATCCTGTTTCAGAGTAATAGCCAGGAGGCAGAATGGTATCACCCTGAATGACATTTGGCTCTGGGCGGTGATATGTGACCAAGTTCAGTGTTTGCAGTGTAGTATACTACCTCTATATACTGTGCAACGAGTTACGGAAGAGTTACAAAAAGGCGTACCCCAATGGCGGCACCAACATCGTCTTGACCGTGGCTTGAAAAACGTTTACGCTGGGTGACAGCGATCGCTACAAATCCAGTTAAGGATTGCTTAAGTAATGATAAGACGCGAGAAATACAAGAAATGAACTGTTCCATACGGAGTAACACATCGCACAGCTGAGCATAGTCGACTGGTGCGATGGGGTAGCTGGTAATGATAACTCGTATAACTCATGTTAAGCAGCAACAGCACAGACACGGACGAACAAACCATTAGTTCTGTTTTGTTTCGGTGTTCCGATGCTTTGATCCGACGTGGTGCTCATCTCTGATTATCTGATAGTGCATAGTATTCACAAAGTAACTTGTCACCATCTGTAAGTAATGCATTATAAAAGGTAACATCTACATAGTAACCTCTCACCATCTGTAAGTAACGCATTACAAAAAGTCCTATCTGAAGTGCTATGTCATGTTTGCTGAATTAAATAAGCGAAAAAGAAGCTTCCCCTTGACAGATAGTCGATTTTGTCGTGAAATACACCCTTTGCGAAACCGCCGCAAAAGCCGTTTTTCAACTCGAACGGTTCAAGGATTTCTATCCGATTTGGTGTCGCCAATGGGACATGTTTGGCACTGAGCGCCACTTTTTACTTCTTAGAGTGTAGTGTTGCAATATTTTGTGTTCACCTACTTCAGGTTCGTAAACCACCATACACTGTAAACTGAAAAACACCCTTATGGGTGTAAATCGCTTGTCCTATAATTGACTCCTCTTTTTACACCGTATGGTCTGGAACACCCTTTTTAGAAGGTGTATCCCGTGTAAAACGCCCTTTGAAAGGGTGCTTTTCCTTGAAAATGCCGTCTTTTGCACCCTTTATACACCTTTTTAGGAGGGTGTTTAACGATCTTACACCCTCCTAAAAGGGTGTTTAAAGGGTGCAAAAGAGGGCATTTTCAAATAAAAGCGCCCTTTCCAGGGGTGATTTACACGGAATACACCCTCTAAAAAGGGTGTTCCAGACCATGTACGGTGCAAAAAGAGGTGTCAGTTATAGGTCAAGCCATTTACACCCATAAGGGTGTTTTCCAGTTTACAGTGTAGTTCTCTCTTCGGGAGACATTACCTCGAGCGAAGTTGTGAGAATTTTTCGAGAATATCGGTAAATCGTGGATAAGTTACTCATCGACAGATTCGCCCTTCTTACTTTACGTCGTTTTTTTTTTAAACGAATAGCTCAGTATCTAAGACTGCGTTAGGAGGAATCGCAAATCCAATATTGGGAAGTCGTGATAAAATAAACCGGATTTCATAACGTGTTCTTAGCGTCGACTTAGACAACCGGTCAAAAACCGTAGGGACATTTCACACGAGGTTGAATTTGCAACCGCCTGTGTACCGATGGCCGATACACGACGGGGTTAAAGGACGGCATTTCGAAAAGGAGTAAGCCACGTTGCCCGCTTATTCATCGAGGTGACGTTCCAGGCAATGAAAGGCAGTTCCTTTATACATATTTTGATTTTACAGTTCCAGTGCCAACTGCGTTGTATGAACCTGAGCAGCTCTCTGCGGATGAAGCAGGTAACTGCATTTCGTTACTTTACAGCACTGTCATCATAATTAGGCACATTGAAAATACACGTAGATATCACGCTAATAATGGCACTATAGTTGATTCAGTTCCTCAGGCACCAGCTACGGCACCAGTGCCGATGCTGTGCACTAGAGCACTGCACGGGCCGACTTTTCCGGGCCCGACCCGGCCCGGGCGCATCGAAAAATGGCCCGGCCCGACCCGGGCCCCGGACCTTCATATTTTTATGCGGCCCGGCCCGGCCCGGCCCGGTGACCCAGTGACTAGAGCCCGGCCCGGCCCGGCCCGGTGACCCGGCGAGTAGATCCCGGCCTAGTATTTCCAGCCGCGACGTACGCGTTTCTGGCGATTATCAAACAAATTTATAAGTAAATTTATAAGGAGAGAAGACAAACATACAAGTGATGGCGGTTTAACACCGTAACCGCACGAGACCAAATTAAATCCAGAACGCACGGGGCGTTATCGTTACACTGTCAAGATTTTGCGGAGATAGAGCATGCTGTCGACAAACTGCTTCTCCCAGTCCCTATCCCTCTCACCAAGCTTTGCCAAAGTGATTGTGAAATATGTGAGGAGTGAGGAGCAATGTAAAGTGGCTTGGAGAATGTTCTAGAGGGTCGAATCATATGCATAATGCAGTACCCTTTGCTTGTCTTTGCAAAATATGCACAGGAATGACGCAAGCGCATGATGGTATGAACTAATGCATCTCCAATGTGTGGAATTAGCTGCGTGGCCCGGCCGGGCCTGACTCTCGGGAACATATTTGTCGGCCCGGGCCCGGCCCGGCCCGCGGTGCTAGCGTATTTTGTCGGCCCGGGCTCGGCCCGGCCCGGAGCACACAGCCAATAACAAGCCCAGCCCGGCCCGCGGGCGGGGTCGGGCCCGGGCCGGGTCGGGGGCCCGGGCCCGTGCAGTGCTCTACTGTGCACTGCCTGTTCGGTGCAGAGTACACTGTTACAGGACAACATAGCTCAATACTGACACAACTGCGCATTCCTATGTTATAGTTCTACCGCATAGCTTAGAGGTCATGAGTTACACGTGTGCGCTTATTGGATGCTTGAGTTGAACTTACATCGGACCCAATTAAGTTCCACGCCCGGTTTGTACCCGTCTTAAAGGGGCACTAAAATGCAAAAACGAGCTCACTTGAAATTACGTTACACGCTACGTTAATTTTGTAATTGTTGTCATAATTCGAAACTTTGATTCCGTTACGGAGCTACAATCGAAATTTTACCGGACTCTTTCTTGCTTCGACGGTAAGCAGTGAACGTCGTTTTAGCTCGTGCGTCGGTGTTTTTAGTCCATACTGCGCGTGCCACGCCATGAAGCAGTCCCGGTGAAAAACATAGGGCGCGTTGCGAACCGAACAGGCGTCTCTGTCCGAAGGACGTGGAGATAGATGTTGTCAGTGGAACATTCGCGAAACTGTTGTGGGCTACAATTCAGTGAATCGGTATTAAAAAATGTAGCAGTGCGCATGGTGCCGCGCATATACGGAACACTACGATCGGAACCGTTCCAAATCCACATGCCCACGATAGGGATGCGCACGCTTCTCCCGCTGTCTGATTGGATGCCGCCAATCTTTGCCTCCTGGGAATCTCATTCGTTGCCGCCAAAGACAGCTCTATTTTCATTGCGTTTTTCTTCTATACGGTAGCGAAGCGCGAATGTATTTTGCTTGCATCATACTAATTGAAACATGGACTTTCATTTGAGAGCAGCTTGTTTTTGCATTTTAGTGCCCCTTTAAGAGTTCGTACCAATAGACAGCTTCAGCGAATCGTAAGCGCAGCCCGATTCCGACTCCTATATCCATCTTGCGAACGGTATACGGACCTGCTTCCGACATGTTTCAGTGCAACGGACGCCATGACACGACCCCTGCATGCAAAGAATTGAACTACTTTTCGCGCTGCTTGTCGTCTGCTTCTATTGCGATCTGCGTAGGTGCTTCGCTTTCCTACGTTTAATCGCAACTATTTCAAGAGTGCGAAGTAAACAATCGTTCACCGAAAAGCGCTTGCGTGAATTCGAGTGGTCCCCGTAACGTCCCTCGTCGACGTCTTGCCTTCATGAGGCGGAATCCGGAAAGGTTTTCCTCTCAGCCTCGTTTTCCAGTAAAGTGCACCAAACCCAGACTCAGCGAGCTGCGTTCTGATTGGCTGACAGCGATACGGAGTCGGAATCCGAAGGCGCTTAGATTCTGTAGACAACGACACATGTGGTCTCTGTGAGACCGACAACGACTAGATGTTTTACAAGCACCACGATTAAATGTTGCTCATTTTGTCACCTTAAGGCACAGGAGTTCAGGAAAAACAACACAAACAACAACAAAACAACAGGAGTTCAGGAAAGTTTGTCCGTTTTTGAATGAAAATAAAATGCGCAATACCTTCTACATAAGTTAGAAAGTTTGGTTCTTTTCTGCCGGGAATAATTTGGGAGTAAAAGGGTTGAGCACGTATTATGCACGTATTATAACGCGTTGCACTGAGGCAACATTGGATGTGACGGTAAACACGCGCAGGTTGCTACGTGGACGGCAAGTACTACTCCGAAGGGGCCCGCATGGCTGGAGACCCAAGCAAACCTTGTGAGGTGTGCTACTGCATTCGAAACAGCAGCGCCTGCGTGCTACAGGACTGCGAACTCCACGTGGAAGGGTGCAGCCCGGTCTTCTCGCAACCTAGCTGCTGCCCAGCTAGGTACAACTGCAGTAAGTGCGAGGTCTATTTTAGTGCTCAATGCAGCCTAGTACACCCTATATCTTGGCGTTTGCAGCTCGAGAAGCCGCCACTACGCTACCGCCAGGAATCACGACTACAGAACATCCAGAAACTGGTAAGAATATTCTTCTAAGGTGTCTTTAACCGTGCATATTCACACGAGTCAAGTCCTTGCGGAATATTCTAGTGGAAGATAAAGTAAAAAAAAAAGTGGGCGTGTGCTGTGGATGAAGAATATCGAGAGCGGAGTTTCGCGCACGTAGAGCAGACGACACCAGCGGCCCTGTCGTCTGCTATGAAATATCTTTTGGACGGGCCACAGGACACTCCCTGTGGTTTTAAGAACACGAAAAGAGATTGCGTTCAGCGCTCGTGGTCACGTCAGCAGAAAGCTATGCCGTTTTGCGTGTCTTCCGCTGGAGTATTCTGGTGAATATCGCTCGTGTCAATATACTATAAGGCGATGAAGTGACGGTAGGTCTGCCATGAGGACAGGAGTACGACATAAGAGAGGATATAACGGCGATAAGGGCACACATATCAATGACATAAAAAGCAGTAACGATCTACACTAGGCGTGTTCATCACAATAAAATCATGATTTAAGAGCTTTCGGTACGTATACGTGGCTTATACAATGTCACAACCGACAATTCTTTTACGCCTTTCGCAGATACAGATGTCATTTAGTGACAGAACTTCGCCGCGTAACATGCTCGCGGTGAAGGAGCGTTCCTTATCTGAGTTGTTTCTCATGACTGATGGAAACTGATTGACTGATGAATGCTTCTGATTCGAAGAGAGAGGAGGCGTACACTTTTTTTGTATCAATTAACCATCCAAATTGACACAAAAAGGCGTACGCCTTCCTCTCTCTTCGAACCAGAAGCTATAACACTATCATTCGTGGCAATGGTGGGCGCACGACGTGTTGTGCTGTGAAGATATGATTTTAGAGTGTAAGTGTCACAAAAAGCCGTACTCCCCCCGTTTCCAAAAAACTGCGGGAGATAACGACGTCATTCGAAAAAACTGTGTTTAATTCTTGTCTTACAACGCTATTAGACTCTTTACGCTACCGTTCAATCCATTTCCAGGCTGCTTCCACGAGGGCCAGTTTTACGACGATGGTGTTCCTGTGCCATCTGGCGACGAGCCTTGCCAACACTGCTACTGCATGCGAAACGAAGTTGTCTGCGCTGTCGAGGAGTGCAAGGCGCCCTCTGACGGCTGCGTCGCGCAGCCACCGTCTCCCGGAAAATGTTGCCCTGACCAGTACGAGTGCCGTAAGTGACCTGCAGCCAGCCCGAATAGACTAAAAAAAAAAAGACAGACCTTTGTGACGTAACACGCTCCGGGCTAATCATCGAGCCGAATGACAGCATTATCGCTCTTGGTTTGAGGGAAGGTAGGGGGCGTACACCCTTCTGCGTCTGTTAAAGGAAGAGGAAAAGTGCTTCGCAAAAGCAAATGTGCATCACGAATACCGGGACTCACATGGCTGTGACGTTCACGACAGTCATTTACGACCGCGACCGAGGTCACGTGCTTTCGAGAACCAATAGGAATTCCCTAGGCTCTTCCTCGAGTGACATCAGAGGGCAAGGCGGAGGTAGATTCAAGAGCCTGTTTCCACTATGACACGCAGAAAAAGAATAGTTTTTTGCTCAACATTCCGGAACGCTGCGTTGTGAGCGTATACGACGGAATGAACCATATCTAGGAAACACAACCGCAATCTCTTTAACATAAATGTAAAGTGTTACAACAAAGAGTACGCCTCCATCCCCCCCCCCCCCAAAGAAAAAAAAAAGAGAATAAGGAAATAAAAACAGTCAGGAGAGCGATACCAATCGGAACATTATCTGGCTAGAAGCGTGCTATGTTGTGAAGTTCTGTTTTCAGAATGCACCGAGCGCGCGTCATTAAGTGCTTGTCCACTGCAGCACCTGAGGAAGGAGTAACGACAACACCCGAAGGTGTAGAGGCCAGGAAGCCGACTGAACCCCCCAGAGATGTCATTCCTTCCACGACGACAACAGTACCTGTCGTATTCCCATCTGGAATTCCCGGAGAAGGTAAGACGTTCCTTCATGTAGTCGTAATATTGCAACCACGACAGAGTACACGCTGTCTTTGTATCTGATTTGACATAGCGTAACGGAGACAGGGGTAATCGCGCTATAGTCTCACGTGGCGACGGCGCCATTTTCACTCGAGGTAGACTGTTTTCCTCAACGATACAAAAGCACGTACTTGTTTGAAGTGTTGTTATATCTAGCTGCAGTGGTGTCCAGAGAGTTGCGGCATACTATAGGCAACAACAACAACAACTTTATTTTCGGCCTTGGAGAGTGGGGAGTTTCATCGCAACAGGCGATATCTGGGCTGAAAATCCCATTCATTATCTCGTAATCAAGTTATTTGTTGACAAGTCATTGCTTACCGCTTGCATAACACGTGACGGTGCATCGTGCACGTCCGAGAGCGTTTGAAAAAAAAAACAAAAAAACACACGGAGGCAGCTCGTGAGGTAGTGTTACACCAGCATTTCCACTTTAATTCCCGACGTGCGGCTCAGTTTGAGGAGGTTACCGAGTTCGCTAACAATTAAATTATCTCATTTCATAGGCCAATGCCTATTCGAAGGCAAGTCCTACACTCCTGGTGACGAAATCCAGTCGGAGGACCCTTGCCGTGTCAACTGTACCTGTTCCAATAGTGTCGTCCAGTGCCACGAGATGCAGTGCCATGAACCGCAGGAAGATGTCGCCGCCTGCCAGCAAGTGCACCCAGACGGGCAGTGTTGCCCCGTCTACGACTGCGGTAAGTCACATCTCGATCGGAATTGGATAATCATACCCACAGGAGGTATGCCTCGCCCCACCTCGCCTCCCAGCGGAACCCGGTTGTGTAAAGTAAGAAAAATTACACAGACTTCAGCGCGTGTTTTGCACCAGGAACATGAAGTGTGGGGCCGCTGAGCTGATAGAAATCCGATGCACAATATAAATGCGTCGTTGTGCCTCAAACTGTACCCCACCAGCGGCATGGCCGAGTGGGCTAAGGCTCCCGCTCTTTGGTGGTAACCAAGGTCGTGCTGAAGACTGCGAGGTGGAGGGTTCGAATCCTACCTTCGGCTGTGCTGTCTGAGGTTTTCTCTGAGTTTTCCCAAGACTTTCCAGACGAATGTTGGCACAGTTCCCCCTGAAGTCGGCCCAGGACGCGTACTAAACCCCCTGTCCCCCACTATTTCCTGCTGCCCTCTCTCCGTCTGTCCACATCTGTACGCGGCTCATGGCCACACTTGCTTCGCGGCGCTAACGCGCAATAAAAAAAGAAGAAAAACTGTACCCCATTATCTAACGATAAATCGGTTGAAAGTAACGATGACTATACTAAACCGTGATGCACATTGTGCCGTTACTTGGAGAAGAAATGAATCAACAGCCTTTCTGTTTCTAAACTGCAGCGTGTTCAGTAGATGAACACGAAAATCGGGCTTACCCTCGTTCCTGTTTACATGATTCACGTGGTCATCTCAGCATGAAAGAAAATTGCGGCGACGTAATTCAGCAGAAGGGTTAAATAGAGTCATCATTTAATAGTATAATTTTAAGGAAAATACGTTTCTCGACAGAGCCTCAGATCTTCCACATTCCGAACGACTTCATGATACGCTTCATGATACGACAGCAAAGAACATGCGAGGCAAAATTAAGATCCTGCGGCGCGTATCACCCAAATGTGCGCCTACACCGGTTCACAAATTGTTAAGGCGGCGGAGATAGTCACTTCTACATTAAATGGCATGTAGATAAGGGTGGCCTACATCGAGCTTAGATGGACTAACAGCGTTAAAAAAACCTTGTCATATGTACATAGTCACAGTCCTGCAATCATATGTACTTAGCACCTTGTGCATTACTCATCGCAAGGAATGGAGACTACAAAATCATCGTTGCACATTCAAGTGCAATATAGCCAAACGACTTGCCAGTGGTAGTGTTCCACGAACAATGTCCTCCTTGGGATTTGTTACCAACGCAAGCCGCCTGGCCACTCGTACGGTGAAGTACATTACGGGCCTTGAAGTTGATGCGAAACAGAGTCGTGGAAGGTCTGATCGCGGGTCGCGTACTCGTGTCGCGAACAAGGCGAGCAACCATTATCGTAATGCGTGCTGCCATGTTTCAGAAGCCACCTGCGTCCTAGGAACGCGTTAATTGGTCAATGCAACGCAGGTCACCGAGGATAAGCCTGGGTACGTGTCACATCTCTTAGCGTTAGACGTCGCTTCGGATCCTTTTTAAAACCCTCCTTAAAAAGCACAACGCCGAAAACAATTTCATTCATGCAGTTTCGTCCCACTAGAGCGCCGCAGGTTCAATAGAGCATTCACGGCTCCAATGGCACTGACCCGCAAATTATAATGCCCCAAGGGCCGAGCAGATAATGTAATCAGGTGATTCCTATAGGTTTTATTTACTTCATCTCCTTCATCTTTCGTTTGACCAGGAGCGACGACAGTTACTCCGTACAAAGGCGAGTCCACTGAGATGCCAAGCACCGTGCCTTCCACTCCAGTGTCTTCCGAAGAAACAACTTCAGTGCCATCAACGCCAAAGCCCACTACCACATCGAGTGCAGAGCCTTCTACAACAGAGTCTGCTGAATCACCTACTGTACCGCCGTACACGTCATCCCCCACTGAACAACCAAGCTCAGTACCCTCAACTGTACAGCCTGATGCCATGACAAGGCCACACACAGTAGGACCTAGTGAACCCACAACAGAGCAACCGACAACAGAGCCTTCTGAAGAACCAAGTTCAGTGCCTTCAACTGAAGAACCTCAAATCACAACAAGCCCTAAGCCACACACAGTAGAACCTAGTGAATCCACGACAGAGCAACAGACAACAGAACCTTCTGAAGAACCAAGTTCAGTGCCTTCAACTGAAGAACCTCAAATCACAACAAGCGCTAAACCACACACTATAGAACCCAGTGAATCGACGACAGAGGAGAAGACAACAGAACCTTCTGAAGAACCAAGTTCAGTGTCCTCAACTGAAGAGCCTCATGTCACAACAAGTGCTAAACCATACACAGCGGAGCCTAGTGAATCCGCGACAGAGGAACAGACAACAGAACCCTCTGAAGAAACAAGTTCAGTGCCCTCAACTGAAGAGCCTCACGTCACAACAAGCGCTAAACCATACACAGCGGAGCCTAGTGAATCCACGACAGAGAAACAGACAACACAACCTTCTGAAGAAACAAGTTCAGTGTCCTCAACTGAAGAGCCTCATGTCACACCAAGCGCTAAACCATACACAGCAGAGCCTAGTGTACCGACGACAGAAGAACACACAACAGAGCCTTCTGAAGAACCAAGCTCAGTACCATCAACACCAGAGACAGAAGAAACGACTGCGAAGTCATCTACAGAAGCACCTACCGAGAAATCGACTGTGCCACCTACTTCAACACCCTCCGAAGAGCTGAATGAAACTATCCCAGAGGAACCCAGAGCAGACACACCCGCGGTAGAGACCACCGAGGAACCAAGCACTGCGACTCATGTCCCATCGTCTTTACCAACCACTGGACCTACAAGCGCTACTGAGGTGTCCTCAGTGTTGCCCTCTTCTGAAGCACCGGAGGAACTATCGACACTCCCATCTACAGCAGAGCCTTCCGCAGAAACTAGCACTGGCACCTCTACGCCACAGGCCACTGAGCTACCGACATCGTCCACAACATTATCGTCTGCGGAACCGAGCGTCTCACCAGAGACCACAGAATCGAGTCCGGCGCCGTCCACTACAGTGTCCTCTGAGGTGTCAGAGACGGTACCGTCTACACCACAACCCAGCAGTACAGTGAGCAGCACGACACTCGTGACAGAACACACAGAAGTGCCATCTACTACGGTGCCTTCTGAAGGTACCACTGCAGTGCCACACACCGAAGGACCGGCCACAACAGCACACACTACGGAATCTGCTGAAGTGCCAAGCACAGCGCCAACCACCACAGAATTCTCAGAAATGCCATCTACTGAAGGAATCACCGAACTGCCGACATCATCCACTTCTATTCCCACAACGTCGGAGGAACCAAGCACCGCTCCCTCATCACAAGAACCTACAGGAACCGCAAGCGCGCGGCCGTACGCGGAAACGTCAAGTGAAGTGCCAAGCTCAACTTCCGCCTCAACCACGCCAGAAGAGCAGACAACACCTGCTGTCGTTGCAACTAGTACAGCTCTCCCACCGGAGGCGCCAGGGGCTACTACAACCGCGGAAGCAGAAACAGAGGGACCAAGAGAAGACCAGGCAACAACGGGTACATCCATAGAAACAGAGATGGTCACGGAAGGAGAAGTTCTCACAACAACAGCAGTGGCAGAGCCAAAGGAAGCCACGACAACAGCTACAAGACCTGAAGAACACACTACGGTGACCCATGAAGAAGAGGCGACATCTCCTATTACAGAAGAAGCAAGAACAAGAAGTACACTCCCTGCCGCAACTGTTGGCCTTAAGGAGGCTGCTACAACCGAGGAGCCTACCACAAGCAAAACAACGCCTCACGTGACTACATATCCTGCAACCCAAGAACCCGAGACAACTGAAGAGACAGTGAAGGTCTCAACCGAAGCACCACTCGCCAGGCCCTCTACACCTGGCTTTGATGTTGGTGATCAGAAGATCTCTACTGAGACATCTACAAGCACAGAAGCTAGCACGATGGTCACGGGAGAGGTTGGACGGGAAGAAGGAGAGGCGGCTGGTAAGCGACACAAAACGTTTTCTTACAGGATATATGTGTACGGTGTACGAAGCTGAGAACATTCTTGCATATTTACTTCACAGATTGCTTACACAACGGACAAACTTACAAGGAGGGAGACACCATACAGATGCCAGACCCATGTAAGTTCTGCAGGTGCTTCGACGGTGAAGTAATCTGTGCAGAGAAGAGTTGTAGTCCTCCCGGAGAGAACTGCGTTCCGAAGTACACCCCTCCAGGAGAGTGCTGCGCTGAGACGTATGACTGCGGTAAGTACACGAGTTGCTCTAGGAATGTGCTCTGCAGACCACTCTGAACTCATGTATCATCGTCTGCACAGTGGATCATACGCGATAGAGAGCTATTTTGTTTCGAATTTCGGGAATAGAATACCTGGCTTTAAAGAATGTTTGAAGTTGTGTACGGAGCGCAATAAAGTAACACGATGGCTACTGTGCAACAGATGGGCAAGAAACTCCCGGCACAACTCAAGTGCCAGCAATCACCCCGACAAGCAAAGCAAGCGAACAACCAGAAACGGAGGCTACGACGCCTTCTGGCTTAGAGACCACACCACCGTTATCGTCGACGCAACCTGCTGCTGTTTCAACAACTGCTGCAGGAGCAGAGGTTACATCGGAAGCGACGGACATGACAACCAGTGTTCCATCCCTCATGACCGAAGAGCCAACATCAGCGGTACCAACAGAGTTGACGACGGGCACCGGAGTGGAAGCAAGGAAGGCCGTAACTACTCCGTCTTCAACGACATCTGAAGCAGTAACATCCGAAGTCCCAGAGGAAACTTCATTGTCTGAGACGACTGAAGCCACCACACAGCCAATCACGAGTGCGCCACAGACTACAACTGCTAAAGAGTCAACAGAAGCGGTCAGTGTGACTTCATCAGGAGAAGCCGAGACGCCGAAGCCCACTGATGCTGGAATAACAGAGGAGTCTTCACCTGCTTCATCTACGGAAGCAGAGCCTACAACGCCAAGCCCGCCTGAAGTACGATCCACGACTACGCAGCCAGAACTATCCACAGAAGCTGAGGCAAAGTCTCCTCCACCGACAGTTCCATCCTACCAAGCGTCTGAGGAACCAACTACTACGCAACCTCCTGAGAGTACTACGGCAAGGGGTGAAACGACACCCTCGCCAGGCGATGTTACGCCAACAGAACAAGAAGCTACAGCAGAAACGACAGAGTCCATAGAAACATCAAGTGCGGTTCCAGAAGGTACAGAAACTACCTCTACAGCTGCAGAACTGGCTTCCACCGAAGGCGTCGTATCATCTACGACTGAATCTGTTGGAGTATCAAGCACTGCGCCACCAACATCCGAGGAACCGAGTACCATGCCATCCACCGCAGTGTCTTCAGAAGAGACAAGCTCCGAACCTTCTACACCGGAACCGAGCGATACAACAAGTACTGTGCCACCGACATCAGCGCCCTCCGAAGAGCCAAGCACAGTACCGTCCACTCCTGGCCTTGCTAGCACCACGAAGCCACATACAGCTGAAACTTCCGAACCAGAAAGCACTGTGCCATCTACGTCCGTACCTTCTGAGGAACCAACCACATCAGCGTCTACACAGGAGCCCGCCACCACAGGCAGCGCTGCGCCATCCACGCCAGGCAGTACCGAAGTACCAACCACGACTCCACCTGCCACAGTGGCTTCCGAAGGAACAAGCACAGCGTCTCCAACAACAGAGCCAAGTCATGAGCCAAGCACAGTGCCGCCCAGCACAGTGTTTTCAACACAGCCTACAGCGCCCGCTATTTCAACGGAGGCTAGTACAGTTAAGCAATATGCTGCAGAATCCACAGAGATACCAACAACATCGCCGGCCACCGGCACGTCCCAAGAAGCAACTACAGAGCGCACGACACCCGAATCTACCACCACGGGGACTGGTGTGCCATCTGAAGAAGTCACCGGAGAGGTTTCCACTACAGAGCCCCCTATTACAGTGTCGTCCCACCCACCAAGCACAGTTCCATCTACATCCGAGGCCGCTGTAGCATCGACCACGCTACCTTCGATGGCCCCTGAAGAAAGTACGACTGTTTCGTCTACATCAGAGCCAACTGAGGTGCCGAGTACAGCAGCAGCAACATTAATGCATACTGAGATGTCAAGCACAGTCCCATCAACCTCAGTATCTTCTGAAGAACCCAGCACAGCGCCGTCTACAGAGGAGGTAACCGAGTCATCAAGCACAGCACCACACACCGAGATGCCTTCCGAAACAGAGAGCGCAGAACCAGCTACAGTGGAATCCACGAAGGTACCAAGCGTTGAGCCTTCTACTGCAGCCACGTCAGAAGTACCTAGCGAAGTGCCTTCCACAACAGAACACGCCGAAGTGTCGAGCACTGCTCTGTCCACTGACTTGTCCTCAGCAGAACCGAGTACAGTGCCACCTACACCAGAGCCGACTGAAGCATCCACCGCAGCTGCTTCTACCCACTTGCCTTCCGAAGAGCCATCTACAGTGCAATCGTCACCGGAATCGACTGTGCCATCAAGCACTGCGCCGTCCACTATGCCTTCTGAAGAAGCAAGTACGGAGCCCACTGCTCCAGAATATACAGAAGTACCAAGAACTACGCCAGAAAAAACCGAGCCCACTGAAACATCGAGCACTGCCACTTCACCTGCTGTGTCGTCCGAAGAACCAAGTACGGAACCTGCAGAAGTATCAACAACTAAGGCTTCAACGCCTGTGTCGTCGGAAGAGCCAAGCACAGTGCCATCGTCGTCTGTGCCAACTGGCGAACCAAGCACTGCCACGGTGCCGGAGTCAACTGAGGTATCGAGCACTGCGGCTTCCACTCCAACGTCGTCAGAAATGCCTACCTCTGTACCATCTACGGCGCCGTCAACAGAACCAGCAAGCACTGCTGCTTCAACCCACGCGTCTACTGAAGAACCAAGTACAGTGTTGCCATCATCACAACCCACGGAACTACCAAGCACAGCGGCTTCCACTCCACAGCCCTCTGAAGGACCGGCACCAGAGACAACTGAAGTATCGAGCACTGCAGTCTCCACTCATTTGCCATCTGAATCACCGAGCACAGTTCCATCGGAGCCAGAATCAACTGAAAAGTCAAGCACCGTGCCAGCCACTCCTGTGTCATACACAGGACCAACCACCACCCCATCAGTTCAAGAGTCATCGGAAGCAACGACTTCCCAAGTGTCCTCCGAAGAGCCAAGCACAGAGCCATCTACACCTGAAACCTCGGAAGTACCGGTCACTGTGCCTTCTACACCAGAACCGCTTGATAAGCTCAGCACAGTAGCATCTACACCAGAGACATCTAGTACTCCTAGTGTTGTGCCAACAGCGTCCGAGATTCCTAGCACGCCGGCCGCTGAGACGACCGCTGCCACGCTCGCAGAGATAGAAGGAAGAAAGAAGCCGCCGAGTACACCCGCAACCGAAGGTGCCACAGTACCGACTACCACACTTCCCCAAGGTGAGTGTACGCACGCCTCGTCACGTGGTTCCCTACTTTATAGTATATATTTATTTATGTTTATAAGGTACGTTTATTAAAATAGAGCTGTTGCTTTGTTCAATGTAGGTTGCCTCGTGGGAGACGCGTACATACCCGATGGCGAGCATGTACCCGACTCAAATCCGTGCCTTTTCTGCAACTGCATTGAGGGAGAAGTCATTTGTGCAGAACGAGTTTGTCAAGCTCCTGAGCCCAACTGCACGCCTCTACCAAAACCTGCGGATCAATGCTGTGGAGATTACGATTGTGGTGAGTACGGTAACGCAGCATTTCGCGCGTTACAGGCATTATATCTGTGCTGTTAGAGCTGTCAGAGGTTAGTGGAATACTTTGTATTGTGCCCGTACCGAATGCCACGGAAGTGCCCAGGACAGGACAAGCACAACAGCATTGCTCTTAACCGTTACGTCGTGTGGTTGGGTGGAAAATATTTGAAATGGACTCCCCTAAGCCCTCTGCAAAATTTGTACTTGCAGTAACTGAAAGTTAGACTATCAGGAGTTGTAGTCTTGATATACAAGCAACAACAACAACAAGGAAAACGTCACAGAAGTAAGGGTACATGCAAGCAAGAACAGGCAAACATGAAGTTTGATCATGCACAAACCGCAATGAAACTTGAGGCACACATCTGAGAAATGAGGAGTGAAGCGCTGCATTCGAATGTGTAACTGAACATTTCGTAATGATATCATGTGTGAAGCAGCATAAGGGGTTTCATATATCGTGAACATCATTCTGTGCAATTTACATAATGATGGTAAAGAAGCGATGGGGCGCACGATTAACTTTGTATTAAGTCTTTCTTTTGCTTCTGCCTTCTCCATTGCTTATCACTTTACATCATCATCAGTCGATCACATTCAACATATGCACTGACCACACCTAAAAATTTGCAGAACTTCCTTTTCTTAAACTGGTTTCTTTTTGAGCAGACGGCGTAACAATGCCCGCTGTGACGACAGCAGAGCCAGTGGAGGCGGAGGAGGCTCCAACTGCTGCCAGACCCGAGGAACCTGAAGTGACAACGCCTGAAGTAGAGAAGCCTACGGAGGAAACCAGTCAGCCTACTACAGTGGCTGCCAGTACAGAGGCACGTCCTTTGTCTACATCTGAGCCCAGCACTGTTACGCCACAGGAGACGACAGAGAAGGAGACGACCACTGTAGCGGCGACAAAGGCAGAAACGGAAGTAACGGAGGCCACGAGCGTACCTAGCACAGACGCCGCGCCCACCACCGAAGAGAGGACTACAGTGCCGTCTGACGTCACTCCTGAACTCACATCCACTGGAGCACCAGAACCGAGTTCGAGCGCGGGAACAGAACCTGTTACTGATGTAGCTGCCACAGAAAAGGCTCCATCGTACCAGGCCACAGAAGAACCTACAAGTGCAGTTAGCACAGAAGCAGCAACTACAAAGGAAGCTACTGAAATGGCTCCAACCAAAGCAGCCACTGCTGTTCCAACTACACTTGGTTCAGAGGGCACTACTTCGTCGACGGTAACCGATGTGACGAGCGGGGTTAGCGCTCGTGAAGAAACTACACAAGCAGCAACAGAAGCAGTCACAGAAGTGTCTACAACGGAAAAACCAACAACTGGCGCTTCTACTGCTGCTGAATTCGAAAGTAGTACGCCTGCCAGGACGACAGATGTTAGCAGCTCTGTCACTACGGAAGAAGCAACTACACAATTGTCTACAGAAGCGGCGACCGATGTTCCCACATCAGTAGCCCCCGAAAGCACTACACCTGCCAAAGAGACCGAGCTTACCAGCACGTACAGCACACTAGAAGAGACTACTCCAGGAGTTACAGGAGCCACAGAGGGTCCACGAACGACAGAAGAAACCGCCAGTGTGTCTACTGTTGCGACTTCCGAAGTCACTACAGCTGCCAAAACGGCCGAGGATACCACTACAGTTAGCACTCCATCAATAACTAGTCATGGAACTACAGAAGTCACAGAAGTTGCAACAGCGAAGGAGGAAACCACTGGAGTGCCCTCATTAGCGGCCTCTGACACTACTACTACTGCCACATCTGAGGGTACAAGTACATCAAGTACTCCTGAAGTGACTACTGAAGGAGTCACTGTTGGTCCCACAGTGAAGGAGGAAACCACTGGAGTGCCCTCATTAGCTGCCTCTGACACTACTCCTGCCACATCTGAGGGTGCAACTGCATCAAGCACTCCTGAAATGACTACTGAAGAAGCCACTGCTAGTCCCACAGTGGAGGAGGAAACCACTGGAGTGCCCTCATTAGCGGCCTCTGACACTACTCCTGCCACATCTGAGGGTACAAGTACATCAAGCACTCCTGAAGTGACTACTGAAGGAGTCACTGTTCGCCCCACAGTAGAGGAGGAAACCACAGGAGTTCCCTCATTAGCGGCCTCTGACACTACTACCCCTACCGCATCGGAGGGTACAAGTGCATCAAGCACTCCTGAAGTGACTACTAAAGAAGTCACCGCTAGTCCCACAGTGGAGGAGGAAACCACTGGAGTGCCCTCATTAGCGGCATCTGACACTACTACCCCTATCACATCGGAGGGTACAAGTGCATCAAGCAGTCCTGAAGTGACTACTAAAGAAGTCACCGCTACTCCCACAGTGGAGGAGGAAACCACTGGAGTGCCCTCATTAGCGGCCTCTGACACTACTACTCCTGCCACATCTGAGGGTACACGTGCATCAAGCACTCCTGAAGTGACTACTGAAGGAGTCACTGTTGGTCCCACAGTGGAGCGCGAAACCACTGGAGTGCCCTCATTAGCGCCCTCTGACACTGCCACCCCTACCACATCCGAGAGTACAAGTGCATCAAGCACTCCTGAAGTGACTACTGAAGAAGTCACTGTTAGTCCCACAGTGAAGGAGGAAACGACTAGAGTACCGTTATTAGCGGCTTCTGACACTACTACCCCTGCCTCATCGGAGGGCACGAGTGCATCAAGCACTCCTGAAGTAACTACTGAAGAAGTCACTGCTGGTCCCACGACGGCAGGAGCAACCACGGTAGTGTCTTCAACAGCGGCAGCAGAGAGCAGTACTCATGCCGAAACAACCGAGGCCACCAGTGCAGCTGTCACGCAAGAAGTTACTTCTCAGGCGTCTACAGACGTCACCAAGGCAGCTACAACGGAGGAAGCAACTACTATCGTGCCCTCCGCTGCGACTCGTGAAAGCACTACTCCCGCTGGAACAACTACGGCTACAAGTGTCCCTGAGGGTGAAACAACACAGGCTGAAAGTACTAGCACCGTCGGGGCTGTCGAAAAGGACACCACCACAGCGCTGCACACCACTGCGACCGGAGAACAAGAAACGACCACACCGCTAGAGGAGGCCACTTCCGAGCCCGCTACACCATCAGCTACAGAGGAGCCAGAAGGTGTTGATGCCAGGAAGAAGCCAACTGAACAACCGGAAGTTGCAGCTACTGAAGTGGCAGCCACAGAACCTCAAGGTATGCTACTACTTCCGGTTAACTTTCGTGTTTCAAACGGGCGGTGGTGATTGAACATCCTTGCTCTTCCGTTTCAGGTTGTGACGTACAGGGAACAAGAATCGAAGAGGGTCAGATCATTCAAACAGCCGATCCATGCAAATACTGCAAGTGCACGTTCGGCGAAATGGTGTGCGCAGAGCGGGTCTGCGAGTTACCTAGGTCGGACTGCAAGCCGCTGGACAGGAAACCTGAACAATGCTGCCCTGAGATGTACTCTTGCCGTAAGTCTACGCCGATAGCGATGGCTATAGCTTTAAGTTTGAATCAACTACTGCGCAGTGATGGGAAATTAGCGACATTTTGTTATTTTTTATTCGGAGATTCTTGCGTCGCTCCTTTCAATAAGGGAAATATGACATGCGTTCCGGACAAAGGTAAAACTACGATGCTGCTCTGTGTTCCACAAGCGCAAAGCAGCATAACATACTAATATGGCAGTTCATTGGGACGAACTGGTGCATGAGTACGATTCCTGTATGACATGGTATGACCTGTACGACGTACGGTACATGAGTACGGTTCCACCGTACGTATCACTCATACCACCTCACATGGAATAAAGTAGGGAACAGTAGCTCAAGCGAGGAAGTACACCTGACACACTCGTTGTCGGTACTTAAGTATCTTTTATTGCCCCACTTTCAATAATGTGTGTGCTGAAAGGCAACCATATACCACAACCAAGTATCCTAATGCCCCTGAACTTTAAGGTACCAGCTCGCACAAGTGCCACAGGATGTAATCGGTTGTATTTACGGAGGCAAAAAGCGAACCTTGAAGGGAAAGAATTGCAAAAAATTCCCATGCCCGCTGGTACAACATCATTTTCGAACGAGCGTATTAAGATTACGATTTCTACTGCAGAGGATGAAGAAGGTAGAGAGGAGATCGTCACAATGCCACCAGATGCCTTCAATGCCACTGTAATCGTTCCGACTACACCTGCGCTGCTAGAACTCACAACAAAACCGGTCACCGCAACGGAAGGTGCACCCACTTCTGCACCGAGCGTCACGACAGCAACAGAAGTACCGGTGACAGGCGCTCCTTCAACAGAAGAGGCTTCGACAGTGGGAGCCCGAGAGCCGAGCACACCGGCGGTAAACGTCTCAACAGCTGCAACAACGGAAGAACCGTCCCTGCTGTCCACAATAATGTCATTCTTCACTACACCACCTACCCCAGAGGAAACAGAACCAACGGCACCAGTGACAGCAGCACCTGTTACTGCTGCTGAAAATGTCACATTGTACAGGGAACAGACCACTGAGGCAACAACAGCTCACATTCCGCCTGAGACCACACCCCAACCGGGTACTACGGAGCCGCATGAGGTCCCCACAACGACAGCACCTGTCGCTGGTATGTATTCCCTTTGGTGAACTTAGTATTCGCGCATAGTTAGTTGTCTGCAATTAACTGTTGATTTCATTCTAGTAGGATATCTATAATAGTTCGTTGAAAAAAAAAACTTATCAAACGTCCTTCATTTTCTGCGAAAACCACGTACTGAAAGCTACTGGTGAAACAGTGAAGGACTCGCGTCAGTGTATCGCAGCGTAATGCTTCGTCTTGTTTCAATGTGTCCTCCTGGAGCAGTTTCGTAACGGGGACTAATAAGTAAACGAGTGTGAGATAACGCACCTCTGAATCAATTTTCGTTTGATTTCAGAAACCGAGGGTCCGATCGTCATAGAAGAAGGATGTAAGTAGTAGTAGGGAAAGTATTGTTTACAACGAAACTGACCACCTATTGCTTTGCATGGGAACAGCTTGCATATTTGATGGCAAAGTATACCAGTCTGCTGAGCAGATTCCTCGTCCTGACCCTTGCGACTTCTGCTTCTGCTTCCGGGGCGACATCATCTGCCTCCAGCAGACATGTCCACCGCCTATACCGCAGTGCTTCGAGACACCCATAAAGGGTTTCTGCTGCCCGCGATACGAGTGTCGTAAGTATTCTGCCCTCCCAAGCTTTAGGCGCATGATCTGATAAGCTGACCTGTTTTGCAGCTGTACACATGACAAAGAAGAACGTGACAACGACGACCACTACAACGACGACCCCTGCACCAAGGTTGCTAGGACTGGGCTCTCATATCGTGGAGACCACAGTGGAAGTCAGAGGTAGGGCAGAACACCACCGCTGTTCTTAAACAAACATAAGAAAAGTGGCGTTTCTTTGGCAGAACGTATTCTATGAACACGCAAACTGTGGTTTCCAACCCTTCTTACAAAAGGTGCTCCATTTCCTCATTCGATTCGGAAGAGGTGTAGCCTTCAGCAGTTCGACTGCAAGAAAGTGTCGCGGGACCGCAGCAGGGGATCACGAAAATGCTCCTCCTAAGTCCTAGGGTGTCCGTGCACCATTTCGTGCACTGTGGAGCAGACGATGTAAACGTGGTTTCCATGGACTCCGCTGCTCGTCGGCGACGATGCAGTGCATACTAGTAGTCGATTTTGCAGAGATAGGCCTCTCCTTGCTCCTTAAATCAATTAATCAGACAGGCATTAATTGTTTGCGACGCGGAGCAGATCTATGTGACAACCGATCTAACAACCACACTTTTCCCTCAGACTATGCGCGAGAGCAGCACATATCGTTGGTCTGAGTTCTTGCACACTGCCCTGTGCACTTTTTAATGAATGGAACACAGCTAAATATTTCCTCTGTCCTTCTCCCTGTTGTCATCTTTAGCGGAAGCCGATGCCGAAGACTCCCGTATGCGTTGCTGACGAACGCTCTTCATCGCGTGCAGACACCGGCGTACGAATACGTGCGCAAAGAAAACGTGCGTCAGAAGCGGTCTGTGGTGGTGGTGGGATTGCTTGCCGTAGTCAGTCATACTCAGGCGTGCAACGTCAACCATAAGCGATCCGCTGGACTGTTCACGTGCATGCAGGCGCCGCGTGTAAGCCAATGCGCGTCTTTCGTGACGGTATTCTCCACGAAGCGTTATGGCGGTAAGCTTGACGTCTACGTTAAGTTCGACGTGAAACAAATTTCTGTTCGTTTCAATGACGTGCAATGAATCCTGCATCGTTTTTCTTGCCTTCTCCATGCGCGCCATGTTTACAGCGGCCGCCATGATGAAATTCATCTGATACAGAGAAGGAGACACGCCTCAACTTACACGCGTGGCGGGCCGGTGCGTGCGTCCGAAAAAGAAATTGACTCTGGCGGACTCCTGGCGTTCTGCTGCGGAAGGTCTCGCGCGCGTCGGTTGCCATGGGAACGAACGCAATGAAATGCGGTAGGGTGAACCACGCTTAGCTTTAGTTGAATGTGACTTTCCGATATCAACAAATCTGACCTACCCGCACTGTACGAACGTTAGCCGTGGACGTGCATTTGTCCAATGGAATCAATATCCGTAGGAGAGGGAGCGCAACAGAGTGCGGGAGTGGTAATCCAGAGGGCGTGTGTAAATGCGCTACTCTACACGCGAGACCAACGTGCCTAGTTGCTGAAATGAATACTTTACATGCATCCTCTTTGGATCTTTTCACACCACTGATTTCACCATGTCACACACTGAACAAAGTCATCATGTCACTACACAATCGCGGTGATTCACAAAATAAGCATATGTACCGAATTATGTGTACGATGCCAATGCCACGATGATGCCAATACATATATGTGTACGATGTGCAACAATTTGCAAAAGATTGGTTTATTGGTATCGAGATGTCAGTCTCAAACCACTCGGGTCTACGTGAAAACTACGTAAAGACAGCGCAGAAACGGGACACGAAGAAGAGACAAGTGCACACACAAAACGCTGTGTCCGTTCTGTGTGCACGTTCTGTGTGTGCACTTGGAGAGGTGTGCGTTGTCCTGGTCACCAAATGTAGAGGAGGTGGTGTTCCTCTACAGGAGTCCTGACCGGCGGTCATGGAATGTCCCAGCTGGCAGATGTGCGTGGCCTCACGCTAGGACGGTGCCGGTAGAACTGGCCGGCCAGCGCAGTGGTGCGCGCCAACAGAGGCACGTCTTCATTGTCGTCCACGTGCCGCCACACGTCTTGCGCTGTTTTTACGTAGTTATGTACCACGTTGCCCAAATCTCCGCTTTAACCCACTCTGGTCTGGCTTCTCCAGGACGCAAAATCAAAAGCTTCTGTAATGTATTCATTTGACACTACCTTCGCCACAGATGACGTACAGTATGTTTTAAAAGACACCGCATTGAACGTTATTATGGAAGTATCTGTGCACAGCGTATTAAAGAACGAAAAGGAATGGGCCGTTCTACCCCACGAACATTCTCGCGGCTGTCGATACCGATGCGCCATCAGTGATCCACCATACGGCGTTTTTTGCTGTACAATTTCTCAACAATGTGTCATATCTGTGCTCTTTCCCTCAGGATGTGAAGTGAACGGCACGTTCTACCAGGTCGGACAAGTCGTGAAACCGGCGAGCACCCCGTGCCTTGAATGTCTGTGCGACGCGAGCGGCATGATCAAGTGCAACCCCAAAGAGTGCCAACAGCAAGCCCCGCTTTTACTACGCATGAACAGATCCTACTTCCGGACTCGCTGAGCCGCAAGAATAAGGAGAGATAGTGACTCTGCTGTTGTGCTCTTGTGTCCGTCCATTTTTACAGAGTTCCCCGTCGGACACACCCGAATTGTGCATTGTTCTTGTCCTGCGAGCGATCAGTATTTATATTTTTCTACCACTGCGGTTTACACCACCTTCCTAAGCATTCCATTTTTTTTTTTTTGAGTCGGCTGTGAAACGGCCCTGAGCAACATGTCTTGGTCTACGGGTGCCTGTTCACAATGTCCGTGTCCGAGACGCACGTCAGACGTGACATGGGAGGAGGGACAGTCCCATGGGACACTGACGAAAAAAGGGTGCATGCTTTCCAATGCCACTTTATAGATCCTCTTATCGTTCCTATGGGCATGTTGCCTTCCTTAGGTGTTGTTCCAAGTACGTGAGTGGTGTTCTTAAGTGCCGTGTCCACCAGAAGCATGCCGGTGCTGAGCGTTCAGCAAGAAAAGGGAACTAATTTGAAGTACTGGCAAGTGGCACTTCACTTGAGTGCTTGGAACAACTCAAAAGCCGAATCAATGCTTCCCTTTGACTCGCAGCACGCTAAGGTGCATGTAAGACCAGATGCGGGTGAGTACAAAAAGAAAGGGCGTAAGGTATTGAACACGAAGGGCACAACTGTTTCTTGCGTTGAGGTTGTGTACATTGCTTCAAGTCGGTGCTGGCATTCGAAGTGGAAGCGGTGCGCTCCAAACCGTGCCTCTGAGGCAGCGCTATCTTTGATACCTGCATGAAACGAAGTTCTTTTTTGTGGGGGGTCAGTCGATGTTGTTCAAAGGAGGCATAGTGGACAGGCCTCGTACTCTGGGCGCTGCTGGCCGTGCAGTTCACGTGTTCAGGGAGCTCCTTGCAGAGGTGCCAAACGAATGTTCCACTTGTTCCCTTCCTCCTCTCAGGTGACGTGTGTGTGTGTGCGTGTGGTGCTGGCGGGACGACGCAGGGTTTCCTCATTTTGTGGCCTCGTGTTTCGGTATACCTTAAGCGGCACTGCTTCTGCACGTCCATGAACCATAGCATCAAGTGCATGGGTCACTGGGTGCTGGACTCTTAGGCAGGAGTTCAGGCTGCTGAAGGTATGCATTGTTTAGGCCACGCAGTGTATAGTTTGTTTAATTTTGTATTAAAAATTTTTTTCAAGAAGAATGCATGGGTCGTTCATTGCGTGTACATCAGTGTTGGATCAATAGAAGTGCGAAAAAAAAAACTTAGTGCACAATATTTGAAAAAGTTGGATTGTTCATATCTGGAGTATTTCCTGCAAAGGTAGGAAGGTTGTTATCGATTAAAATTAAAGGCACGCACCCACACCGAACGACTGTGGTCAGTGCCGACCATAAATACTCTAAGAAGACAATTTTTCTGTAAAAGTGCGTAAAAGTTTTCTGTAATGTAAGAATGTGAAAAATTCTGGAAACCCGTGGGGATATGCAAAGGAAAGAGACAGGTCGAGAGCCAAGGCAACACTGATCATCTTCTGACCTAAGAAGATTCAAGAAGAATATAGTCTTCGGTTCGAAATATCGCAGGCTCTCGTCCTCAGACTCTGAAAGAGTGGTAGGTACACTCTTAAAAATGAACTTCACCGCATAGTACGCTCCTAGCCAACTATCGTCTCGAATGATATCGTTATCTGCCCTGATGTGTTGAAAACGGCAGGCGTACGCCTTTTTTGTGACGCTTATGCAGTTCATAATTGTCACAGAAAAGGCGTACGCCTCCCGTTTTTAACAAATCAGGGCAGATATCATCCAAGATGATGGTTGGCTGGGAGCGTGCTATGAGGTGAAGTTCATTTTTAAGAGTGTACTTTTGGTAAAGTTCGTTCGGCGGGATGTGCAGAAAAAGTCATGCACAGAAGGTGGTCACCAAAGATAAGGGGGGGGTATGTTTAATATGAAGAAAAGAAAGGTAAGGTTAGCCAGGCAAAGAACCGCCTTGCTATTCCGAGAGAAAGGGCTAAAATGAAAGGGAAGGAAAGAAAAAGGAAAAGGAAAAAACGGGAGGAAAGAAAAAGGAAAAAAGGGGGAAACGAAAAAAGGAAGGCAAGACAAAGTACAACGAAAAAAGAAAAGGGGAAAAGAAAGAAAGAAATAGAAAGAAAGAAAAAGGAAAACAGAAAGAAGAGGAAAATAAACACTAGTACAACTTTACATGCAGATCATGAGACTCGGAAAAAAACCGAGGTGAGCGGCAGTGACAGCCCAGCAGAAGTTGGGGTGCGTGACAGGGCCAAGGAGAGCGGCCAACGTTACAGCCGATCTGGCGCAGACGGCAACTGAGGGCGTCCCTATGTTGAATGTGCTGCTGAAGGTTGAAGGAGCTGGTGTGGGACGTCAGCTTCCACGCCACAGACATTGCAGTTTGGTGAATTTAGCAGACCCGTTTTGCAGAGAAGTGATGGTGTACGGGCAACATTGAGTCGTAGGCATTGCAGAAGGGACTAAGATTAGGACCTGCTACGCTGCATTCATGATTTGTTACCTGTTAGCAAATGCGCGTGGTGTTCCGTCGCCCAAACGGGGAATAGGGCCTGTTGGTGTTCCATCCAGTACTAAAAGCGCCAAACACACAGCGCTTTGGCAGCGAAGACCCAGACACGAACCAGTTAAAACCCAGCATGAATTCTTTATTCTTGTCTGTTATGCGAAGAGTTGGCCTTTTATGTACATAAGGCCTCTCGCAATTGAAACAAAAATAAGTTAACAGGAAGACCCCGGGTTCTGGTGATTTTCAAAAGAAGCAACGATCAGAGGTCATGTAGGGTACCTTACGCACTCTGCGGGAAGATCTAGACCAGCAGGCGCAAAATCTGCTCGACAAGGACATTATGGCTCATTCTAGGTCACCATGGGGGTCACCAGCATTGCTTGTACAGGAAGCCGACGGATCGCACCCGATTCTGCTATACCCGTGTTTATACATATCCATTACCATTCAAGAGACTTTATCACAGCTAGCTTCAGCCATATTGTTATTTATTGACCTTGCGACCAACCACCAACCTAGCGAAACCCTTGATTGTACTGTCATCTAAGCATGCCACCTTTCGCTGGACAGAGAAAGCAGCAACATCCTTTAAGACGCTTAAAAACATGTTAATTAACGCTCCTATTGTAAGGCACCCCTACTTTAGCAAGCCTTTTATTCTAGCCACAGATGCGTCTAGGCACGCTGTAGGAGCCGTGTTATCCCAGATATTCGAAGGTCAGGAGCACCCAGTAGCATTCAGTAGCAGACAACTAAACAAGGCAGAACAAAAGTACGGTGCTAGAGCGATTGATACACCCCAAATACACCCCCAATTACAGCTTAAAAGGAGTTTCATTGTTTAGAGTGTACAGAAAGAGAATGTCTTGCAGTGGTATGTGCAATTCCGCTGTTACTTATGTGGTAGGAAGTTTGACCTCATCACAGATTTCCAAACCTTGAATTGGCTCATGCGTGTGCGCGACCGAAGCACCCGTCTAGCACGATGGAATTTAAGATTGAGGGATTACAAGTTGTACAGCATAAACCCTGAAAAACGAACACGAATGCCGATGCCATGAGCAGAGCAATACCCGTGAATGCTATTGCCTAATTCGTGCCTAGTATTGACTGAACAACAATTCGCTCAGAACAACAGAGTGATCCCGCAGTGCAAGGAGTTATGCGGGGATTCGAAGGAAAACATGAAAAGGCGGCCGACGATCGTTACTGCATCCACAGTGATGACATGCTTCGTTACCGCAGCTTTCCCCCGAGACACAGAGGGATACGCGATGCATGGGAGGGAATAGTGGTCCCGATGTCCACGAGAGAGGATTTGTTGCGATCATTCCATTGATGCCCCGTTTTCTGGCCATGCATGTTGGCGCCAAGAAAACAAAGAGGAAGATAGAGCGCTTTTACTACTGGGTCGGAATGTCGGAATGATTCGGGATACCCGTAGCTACTGTACAAAATGCGAGTCTTGTCTGCAGCGCAAAACCCCAAAGAATAGGAAAACTGCACACTTGCATGTTCTGAGAGGTAACGAGCCCATTTGAAAGAACGGCGATGGACATTATGGGTCCGTTGCCTGTCACGACATTGGGCAACAAAATACATCCTAACTCTCACGGACCGCCTCACAAAATACAGTGAAGCAATCGCGCTCCCGGACCAAAAGGCGCATACCGTTGCAAGGGGATTCGTTGAAAAGGTTGTGCTGAGACGTGAGGTTCCGAAGCAGCTACTATGAGGCTACTAACAATATGTCATGGAAGTGTGATTACCGTTCCAGGAACGTCAAACGACAGGCGTTCGAGAGACAGAGAGAAAGATATGCGCAAGTGCATGCCTTCGCAAGCAACAAGTGACGCAACAGGGTGAGCTGGAACGATGAGAGAGTGAAGTCTTAATGAATTGACTTACGTTATCAAAGATGCCTACAATGCAAATCCCGCAAATATGCAAGCATATTTCGTATGTAGGCGTAGCACAGTTAGGTTGACAGTACGTGTCGTGACATTTATTTCAGTTCTACAAAGTGGAACGTAGTCCTCATTATGTACCGCTAAGGGGCGTGAGAGGCGAACAATTTTATTGTTAAGCTTCCACCACACCGGCAAAATTGGATAACTGTCATTTATGAAATGCAGCAGTGGGTTGACCACAACAGGTGTTTCCGGCGGTCGCCGCACTAACAATGTTCATATCTCGGGGCAACATCGCTTGCGGTGTTGTTTCCGGGAAGATTTTTTCTAAAGATCATATCTTGCCGTCGTCGGGGCAACATCGCTTGCGGTGTTGTTTCCGGGAAGATTTTTTCTAAATATCTTGCCGTGGTGTTGGCGTTGGGATGGTTGTAGACTATAGTGCGTTTGTTGCGTTAAAGGGAGCCAGCCAATATGGCTGGTCTTCCACGATGATGCCAATACATATACAGCCGTCGCTGCTCTCTGATATGCTCTGGTCTCCCTTCAAATACGAGCCCAAATGGGAGCCGGTCCCTCATATAACGGAGAGGGGCCCCTTGATAACGCGGTCCACCGCCGGGTGGGCCGTGTCTTGGAATACGCGGCCCGTAAAACGGTCGTCGGGGCAGCTTGGTTGAGGTGTTGTTTCCGGGAAGATTTTTTCTAAAATCGTCGCTGCCGTCGTCGTCGTGGTCTTCCACGATGATGCCAATACATATATATATATATAATGGTCGCTGCCATCTTCCACGATGATGCCAATACATATATATAATCGTCGCTGCCAGCCAAGAGATATGGCTGGTCTTCCCCCATGATGCCAATACATATAATCGTCGCTCCATATGATGTGGTCTCCCTTTAAATCCGCGTACTGATCTTTCGTGGTGGAGGAATGCGAAAGGAAGCCGGTCCTATATTGGAGAGGGCCCCATTGATAACGCGGTCTGCCCCTGGGTGGGCCGTGTCTGTAAACGCGCGGCCTATCAAACGGTCGTCGGAACAGCACCGCTTGCGGTGTTGTTTCCGGGAAGATTTTTCCGAAAATCGTCGCTGCCGTCGTCGTCGTGGTCTTCCACGATGATGCCAATACATATATATAATCGTCGCTGCCAGCCAAGAGATATGGCTGGTCTTCCCCCATGATGCCAATACATATAATCGTCGCTCCATGTGATCTGGTCTCCCGTACTGATCTTTCGCGGTAGAGGGAGGCGAAAGGAAGCCGGTCCTTCATATTTGGAGAGGGGCCCCTTGATAACGCGGTCCACCCCCGGGTGGGCCGTGTCTTGGAATGCGCGGCCCGTAAAACGGTCGTCGGGGCAGCACCGCTTGCGCTATTGTTTCCGGGAAGATTTTTCCTAAAATCGTCGCTGCCGTCGTCGTCGTGGTCTTCCACGATGATGCCAATACATATATATAATCGTCGCTGCCAGCCAAGAGATATGGCTGGTCTTCCCCCATGAGGCCATCGTCGCTCCATATGATCTGGTCTCCCGTACTGATCTTTCGCGGTGGAGGGAGGCGAAAGGAAGCCGGTCCTACATATTTGGAGAGGGGCCCCTTGATAACGCGGTCCACCCCCGTGTGGGCCGTGTCTTGGAATGCGCGGCCCGTAAAACGGTCGTCGGGGCAGCATCGCTTGCGGTATTGTTTCCGGGAAGATTTTTTCTAAAATCGTCGCTGCCGTCGCCGTCGTGGTCTTCCACGATGATGCCAATACATATATATAATCGTCGCTGCCAGCCAAGAGATATGGCTGGTCTTCCCCCATGATGCCAATACATGTAATCGTCGCTCCATATGATCTGGTCTCCCTTTAAATCCGCGTACTGATCTTTCGCGGTGGAGGGATGCGAAAGGAAACCAGTCCTATATTGGAGAGGGCCCCATTGATAACGCGGTCTGCCCCTGGGTGGGCCGTGTCTTTGAACGCGCGGCCTATCAAACGGTCGTCGGGGCAGCTCCGCTTGCGGTGTTGTTTCCGGGAAGATTTTTCCTAAAATCGTCGCTGGCTTAGCTCCACTCGCATCTTCCGCTATGATCAGGGTGAGTGGCACATTCTGTTCTAGCCAGTTTGCTAGACTTGTACTGTCCTCCGTCGCGACTCTCCCGTATATCATGGATTGTTCGTATGGTATGGCCCGTACAAACAACAATCTCCCTTAGGAGCTTTGTTATCCTGTCTTTCAGCATAGTGCGATACTAGTGTTCCTGTTCGTGTAAAGGAGCCTTCCTCCATAGGTAGCTCTCCTGCTTGATGACAATATACTGGAGAAGGGTAGCTCTCCTCCATAGGTAGCTCTCCTGCTTGATAACAATACACATTACTGGAGAAGGGTTACCTCCATAGGTAATTCCCTTGCTTGATGACAATACACATACTGGAGAAGGGCCCCTTGATAACGCGGTTCGCTCCCGGTTGGTTAGTGTGTGTGAACGTGCGGCCGATAAAAAGGTCGTCGGGCAGTATCGCTTGCGGTGCTGTTACGGGAAGATCTTTTCTTGGATCTTTCCTATGGGTAGTTCGCCTGCTTGATGACAATACATACCGTTGGGTTGGCTACCTCCATAGGTAGCTCTCCTGCTTTATGCCATTACACACCCGTTGGGGCTGCCTTCATAGGTAGTTCTCTTGCTTGATGACAACGCACACGTTGTTACGATGTCCATAGGTGTCCTCCATGTAGGTATGTTACCTCCATATAGTTAGTTCCCCTGGTAGGTAGGTTTTATCTGTAGGGGACAAGCCGCAGAAGGGACTGGGAGCTTTGCGATCAAACAGAAACGGTGAGGTCCTGTTTTTAAGGAATATTTTGAATTAAGCAACTTAACGTTTGACAACAGAAATGTTACATGTTGGTAGCAGTCGAAATCACATATCAGGTGTAGAGTGGTGCATGGTGGTGTTTGCTGTGGTATTGAACGAATGAGAAATATAATCAGATACTATACGTACGAACTTGGCTTGGGAGGGAGCGGCAAAAGTTAGGAGCAAAAAACTTCGCGAAACAGTGGCAGTGTAAAGCGTTCGAGGTGGAGGGTATTATGAAATTTAAGTTACCAGATTAGTTACTTTAATTTATAATATTCTAACGCCGCAATACAGAGTGAGGATCTATCGGAAATTTAGGGTGAGTTCATTGTTAAGCACAGGAGTGTTGACGCTCTCCTGAAGCACTCGGTACAGCGTTACACTCAAGCGCAAAAGCAATGGGGCAGAGTTTTAGAACTGAACTCAGTTGTTGACTTGGTTGGGAAAAGTAAAGCGAATCCGTAAATTAAGGATGCAGGGAGTTGTAGGCTAAAACGATAAGGAAGATGGGGTCATTAATTTCGTGACCCTTCTAATCAGTCAACAATACATCATCCATTGGTAGCTCCCCTGCTTGATGACGATACAGACGATGTCTAAGGCACTGGTTGGTATGGATAACTCGCACATTGTTTCAGTGCTGGGCCAGTATGGCACAGTAAAGGACATTGACTCCGGTCCGTCGCGGTAACCGTACACTCTAAGAAAAAAAAGCTGAATTTTCTACCCACGGTGGTAGGACGACAGTACTTCTACCATTTCGGGCCAATCCAGGCGCGCCTTCTCCTCCTCGGGTATAAGCGCTGGCGTACCTTTTCCTTGCACCTCTCACTGGCTTGCCCTTTCCGTTGCACTCACGATGGCTCTAAGAAAAATAGGGTGAGATTTCCTACCCAAGCCATAGTTTGTTTGTACTCTGCAGTTATACCAAAGGGTAAAATTGGTAGAAATGTGGTTGCAGTGCATCTGTACCGAGATGGGTAGAACAGTCTACCTTTTTTCTTAGAGCGTACGGTATTTTCAAGGGGCCTCGATCATTTCATGGAGGGTAACCCAAACCTTGTGGTAGCGGGGGACTTTAACTGCGCTATTGACGGTCATGGGAGTGGAAGCAGGCCAGTAAACCAGGGCCTGTTGCAATTAATTAGTGGCCTAGCACTTACAGATGCATTTTCTCACATAAATCCTGGCATTTACCACTACGCGTCGTGCAATGCTCAGGGTGCACATAGCCGACTCGACCGTTTGTGTGCTTCTTCTTTAGGTAGCCATGTTTTGAGATGTGATGTGCTTCCCCCTGAAGATCTTTCTGACCATGAGGGTGTGCATCTTTTGTTCACTGGGTTGCGATGTTCTCGCTCTGGATCCGGCTGCTGAAGGCTTTGTGCCCAGCTACTGCGAGACACAGAACTTCGTAATGACGTCAAAGCATATCTCGTTGATCGCTGTGCTGACACTTTAGCCTCGCCGGAATGGTGGGAAGAGACCAAATTAGGAGCCGCGAGTCTTTTTAGTCAGTGGAGATCTAGCCGTGTAAGGGAGAGCCGGGAGGAATTTGTGTACCTCCGAAAGCAGTAGCTGCCATTCTCCAATATGTTCACGGAAAAGCCAGGTCTAACCTATGCTTCAGATTACCGGATAGAAACCGATGACCCGAGACCCTGGAGGTGTAATCCTCGACCCCTGAGCGTCCATAAGCTCCTCGATGTTCCACTGGATGAAAGATTGAGACTGGTGCGGTTAGTACCTAGTGAAGCCCGTGGACTTTTCCCGCTGTTTTTGCACTGTTACACAGTGCTGCAAGGTTGTGTGTGGATTACTGCCAGCTGAACGAGGTAACTGTAAAATATTCATACCCTTTCCTCTCGATACACTCGACCATGTATTCGTTGAGATCAGCCCAGGTGTTCACAGCCCGCTATGTGCCGTAGAGGGTTCCTGCAGGTACCGATGGCACGTGACGTCAAACGGACATCATTTTCCTGAGAGAACTGATGTTCTGAGGCTGGAACAACATAGAAAGGACAAATACATACAAAATGTTGTTCCTTTCAAAATACGTTTCTATGTTGCTTCAGCCTCAGAACATCAGTTCTCTCATGTTCAACGGTTGCCGCTTGCGTCGATCCTGTCGTATGATTGTACGTGTGAGTAAGAAAAATCTTAGAGTGAAAGGGGGGGATGAGTGAGAGAGAGTGGCTCATTTGTCCCTTCAGATGATGCGCCCTTGGAAGTCGTTGGGAAGGTGTGTTAGCTTAACTGAATTGGTAGAACCCTGGACCGGTAATCAGAAGATGTGGGTTCAAGTCCTACAGCTGGCTAACCTTTTCAGTGACTTTCATCTTTCATAATATACCTGCCATAGTGGACTGAGAGGTTTTGAATTTATCAGGTTTTTCGTTTGGACTGTCGTTTTTTTCTTTTTTGGACTGTCGTTTTTTTTTGGACATGTTGGGTCAGTGAATGACAGCATGAGAATGCCCTTGGGAGATAAAGCACTCAAGTATATCATGCAACTGCATGTAGATCTCGCTTTCGGGAACGTTACAGAAGGCAACAACAGACCCTTATTTGTAGTTCTGAAATTGTCCTTCAACCATTTGCTTCGCCGTGACACAGATACGTGGTAGCCGGCATGGTACGAGGGTTATTAACAGTGTCGTTCAATGCGTCAATAGACGAGTTCAGAAAATCCCAGTGTATTGCATCCTGGGCGCTTGCTGGGCGGAGGAACGACGCATAATCCTTCGTCTGTCTTGCCAGTGACTAGAATATCGTCTAGGTAGCACGTAACACCAGGTAACTTTTTCAGCATTGCGTCCATAACTTTCTGGAAAATCATGGGCGCTGGAGTTATCCCGAATGGTAGGCGGTTCACGGCGTACAAGCCTAAGTGAGTGTTGATGGCCAAATATTTCTTAGAGTCGTCATCCACTTCGAGTTGTTGATATGCGCGACTGAGATCGATGCGCGAAAAGTTTTTTCCACCACCCAGGTCGGCTGACAGGTCATCGATTCGTGGTAGTGCGTATTGAATACTGTCTAAGATTGGGTTGATCGTGACCTTTTAGTCACCACACAATCGTATCTGCCCATTTCTTTTAACGACAGGCACCACGGGTGTCGCAAATTCCGACGTTTCAATAGGAGTAATAATTCCCATTGCTTCCATGTCTTTCAGTTCCTTTTCTACCCTTGGCTTTAGCGCGAACGCTACTGGGCTCGCCTTCAAAAAACATGGCCGAGCATTTTCTTTCAAGTGCAGCTTTACAACTTCTCCCTTTATGTGGCCCAGGTCGCCTTTGAATAGGCTAGAGTACTTTGAACACAGTTCTGATATGGCTCTAGAACAATTCTTGTTTTCCTGCGCTCTTGATGCGTCAAGTTTATGCACGCTAGTCCAGTCAAATTTGATATGCTGTAGCCAATCGCGCCCAATCAGTGATGGACCATGGTCACGGATGACATGCAGAGGAAGACTAACGTTGACCTCTGTACTCCACTGTCACTTCCAGTACTCCCAACGGCTTCAACATTTCGCCCGTGTACGTGCGCAGAACGACATTTGTACAATTTAGGCTGACATCAGAAAACATTCGCAGATAGTTTTCTTCCGAAATGACTGACACCGCAGCGCCGGTGTCGAGCTCCATGTTCACCTTTTGGCCTTCAATGTCAACTTCAAAACATATGGGAGCAATGCTGCCTTCCAAGCTGTTCAATTGAATCGGCGAACAGTCGCTACTCGCTATGCTCAGATTTCGGAAAGATTTCGCCGTGCCTCTTGCTTGCATTCCTTTCACAGTTCGTTTTGATAAGCACGCTCGTTGAATGTGACCTTTCTTCCCGCATCGAAAACATTTCGCACTGCTGAACGGACAGTCTTTGCTGATATGTGCGGTTGCTTTACAGCGGTAGCACGATGTGCGCTGTGGTTTTTGCTGGGGTGGTTCAGTCTTTCGGCGAGTTACTTGGAGTCTTTGTACTTCTGCTGTTAAGTTATGGTCTTCATGGCAGCTAGAAGCATTCTTACTCGCTTGCTCCAGTGAGAGCGCTTTTTCTACAGCTCTTTTAAATGTCAGAGTTTCGTCTTCAGCAAAAAGACACTTTTGTATATCCATTCGCTGGAGTCCGGTTACGAATCGGTCTCTAATGGTTTCGTCTAAGTTTGTACCGAATTTGCAGGTTTGTGCCAGATGCTTGAGAGCAGCAACAAAATCTGCAATAGTCTCGGAATCTTTTTGCTTTCTTACGTGGAATTTCGCTCTTTCCGCAATGACGGAGGGCTTTGGTGATAGATGTGCTCTGAGCGCCTGCTTTAATTCGTCTATAGGCTTTGCAGTAGGCTCTGACGGTGCAACAAGGTCGGTTAAGAGACGATAAGTTTTTGGTCCTATGAGAGTGATGAAAGCATGGACCTCCAGTTCCTTAGGTATTGAATTTACTGCCAAATACGATGAAACGCGCTGCTCGTACGTCGTCCATTCTGATATAGACTCATCAAATGGCTCGATACTGCCAATTAAAGGCGTACCTGTGCTCATGGTGCGGTGTGCTGTAGAGGGTTCATCACCGGACGTCATGTTGTCGCTTTATAGTATCCCAAAAGGCACAATATCCAAAACGCTGCTGAACACGAAGTTGAGCAAGGCAGGGTGTCCAACTCTCGTCGCCATTTATGTCATGTCTTTCAGAAGCAGCACACCATTAACAGACACAACAAGCTTTATTGGTCCGCGGCGTGCGGACCCCAACTGAACATTACATGAGAAGCGGTTGCAATGAAGAAGAGACAGATCGTGACATGTGCTTAAATAGGAAAGGTGGTGGGCGTAGCCCGTTATCACACAAGTGCCAAGCGCGCATGTTATCACACTTGATACTACATATCAATGGGCAGGTGCTGGATTGAAGGTCGTAACCTCTAATTAGTGGGTTTCCTTGTAACTTTTATAAAAGGTACTGCTCAGAGGGTACTTGGTAACTTCTGAAATCGAGGGTAAAATATTGCGATTTTTTACCCTTTACTAAAGGGTACCGAGTTAAGAGTGTACGTGTCGTGACATCAACATTTATTTCAGTTCTCCAGAGTGGAACGTAGTCTTCATTAGGTACCCCTAGGGGGCATGAGAGGGGAACAATTTTATTGTTAAGCGTTCGCCACACCGGCAAAATTGGATATCTGGCACTTATGAAATGTAGCAGTGGGTTGACCAGAACAGGTGTTTCCAGCGGTCGCCGCGCTAACAATGGCTTGCTGTGGCCGGGACTTCCATTTGATGCCCTCCGTAGTTAGTTTAGTCCGTAGGGAGCCAGTCTGTGTGTCTGGTCTTCCGCTCCAATCCCAATACATACTTCTGTCTCCAAGAGTAGCAGCATCCCGTTCGGGGTCTAATAAGTAATCCCCTTATCTTGTAATGTGTATTTTTTGTATCTTGTAATGCCCCTTCGGGGCCTTTGACGTACTATGGAATAAATAAATAAATATATAATAACTTTTCTGTTAGGACCCGACATTCGTTTTTGTTTTTTTCTGAGCTGACACACACACGCTCGCATTCAGAGTGCGTGGCTTACGTTGTGGCAATGCGCAGCCTGCGAGCTTCTTTCCCGGATGATGATATAACATCATGGCCTGTGCGGCGCCTTTATATGGCACTTCTTGCGCTTGATCGGCCACTCCCAAACTCGACGCGTACTCAGCGCCACATAGCGTGGCGTACGACCACTGCTGGCTGGCTGGACGCCCGCCGGGCCAGTCTTCAGTGGCGCTTAGCGCATGACGTCTTGCCGCTGTGTGAGCGTTTTTCCCGTTTTGGTATAACGTCACCCGGCTGTCCCTTCTGCGAGTACAGGGGTCAGCAGAACATGCTTTTAGTTTATGTTTGTTCTCAGGTGCCCTCTGGCATCGTGTAGCAGGCCTCTATAGGCTGACGGAGGTTGAGTGGAGCACTGTTCGTGGTCTGTACCCCCTGCCTGTCTCGCTGCGGGATAGGCGGCATTTTGTGCTCTTGGTAGTCGAGATCAATTACCAAGTGTGGATTTCACGCTTTCGACGAGTGCACGCGCGGTAGAGCCGCAGTGTGCTGGAGGTGATCCAGCTGGTTAACGCCGGTATTCGCAGAGTTCTTTGCAGAGAGCGAGCGGTGCTTGGAGCAGTTGAGTTTCGCCGCTGGATGACCTCTGACATTCTCTTCCGGGTGGACAATGGCAAGTTCTATGTTAACCTATGTTCTATGTTGACTCTCCCACCTGCTGCCGCTGTGGTACTCTTGAGGATCTGGAGCATATTCTTCTTGATTGCCCTCACTACCAACTTTCCCGAACCACACTCTCCGAGTCTCTTCTCTTAGGGACTCGCCCTTTCTCCCTATCGAAATTTCTTGGTCCCTGGCCCAATCCAGCCCAGCAACGCTCTGCGCTCAAAGCTCTTCCGACATTTCTGGACACCATCGGACTTCGATCTTCTTTGTGAAGGGGCTCGTTATCTTATTCCCCCCATTCCAACCAGCAATGGGGTAGAGTATCGCCTGTGGCGATGAAACTCCCCACTCTCCAAGGTCAAAAATAAAGTTGTTGTTCTACGTTAACCTATGAGGTGCCCAAATCCTCGTGTTGTTCTCCCACTTGCGGCTTTCTAGTGTTATGGACTGTTGCATGGCGAAACGGACACGTACAGCTATCTCTAAACAGCCTTAGTCGCTGGGCGAGGGTTTGGTGTTCAGAATGCTGTTCGAGTCGGTTTGAGATGCCACAGGAAGCCGGACCCTACGGCCGGCCTTCCGTTTGATGCCAATATACTCTCTGTAGGTTGCTATCCTGCCTTTAAGCGTAGTGCGCTTCTTATGCAAAGGAGCTTACCTCCATAGGTAACTCTCGAGCTTGATGACAATGCACTTACCGTTGGCTTTGTTAATTACTGATATAAACTTTCCAATTGGGATCCGTCGTTCCAGTGGCCGAGACTTCGCAGACGCAGCTATATTCCAGGCTGTCAGGGCAGATCTTCGTAGTCACATCGCCCGTGAAGAGGAACTGTATGGCAGCCTGGAGTGCACTCGCCGCTGGCTGACGTCAACTCGACTTTTCCGTCACGTTCAGGGTGAGTGGCAAGTCATGTTCTAGCCAGACTGCTAGGACTGTACTCGCCTCCGCAGCGACTCTCCCGTGTTTTGATTGTTCGCATGGTATGGGCAGTACGAAAAGCAAACTCTCCTAGAGAGTGTTGTTATCTAGCTTGTAGGACTGTAACGTAAAGTTAGTGCCTGTCCAAAGGGGACTACCTCCATAGGAGGGTGGTGTTATCTAGCTTGTGGGATTGTAACGTGCAGTTAGTGTCAGTGCAAAGGGGACTATACCTCTATATGTAGCTCGCCTGCCTGATGACAATACACGCACAGTTGTTACGATGTCCAAGAGTCGAATGGGCCACTGTAAGGTATACAGAACCGTTGCCGGTGGGACCGGAAACATTTACCATGTCTGATTGCAGAAATAAATTTCCAAATTTGGATACGCCGGTGCCGGTTGGCCTTTGGTGACCCTGGACTGCGGGATTTTAGGTCTGTTCAGGCACACTCTTAAAAATGAACTTCACCACATAGCACTCTCCTAGCCAACCATCATCCCGAATGACAATGTTCTCGCCCCTGATTTGTTGAAAACGGGAGGAGGAGCCTATTTTGTGCCGTGCATAATAGCCACAAAATAGGCTGCTCCTTCCGTTTTCAGCAAATCAGGGACGAGAACGTTGTCATTCGGGATGATGGTTGGCTAGGAGAGTGCTATGTGGTGAAGTTCATTTTTAAGAGTGCAGTTCGTGCTGGACTACGGACTAGCACTGATCACCAGGGAACACGCAGTCCTCGGCCCACTCGCATCTTCCGCTATGATCAGGGTGAGTGGCACATTCTGTTCTAGCCAGTTTGATAGACTTGTACTGTCCCCCACCGCGACTCTCCCGTATATCATGGATTGCTCGCATGGTATGGCCCGTACAAACAGCAATCTCCCCTAGGAGCCTTGTTATCAGTAGTAATGTAACAACCCAAGATTTACACAGAAAATCCACGGCAAGTATTGCACATTTTACTTTAAATTATTTTAAAATTACTTTAAATTTTTTTAAAAAATTTAAATTTTTAAAATTTTGAAATTTGGCAAAATCTGACTCAGTGCAATACTTGTCGTGGATTTTCTATGTAAAACTCGGGTTGTAGGAAATAAAAAACTAGATAGAAAGGAAGCAGACAGTAGGAAATGATTTATTTGAAAATCAACGACGCCATCTTGAAGAAATCACGCCGGGGCGACTGGAGCACGACGGTTGCAGAGGCAGGTGGCACGCTAGTTCCAAGGCATCACACCAGATGGCGCCAGCATCGTAGCTCTATACGAGAAACACAGAGAACAAGAAAGTACTAGCGACACGTAAAAATGGCAACACTGCTCGACAAGTCTAAGCATGCCAGAGCGCGGGGAAAAGGCCTAACCGCTACTGCTAAACAGCACGGAGAAAACACTACACATTGGGGGAAAAGGCTTAAGGTAATCGACTAGGCCTAACCACAGCGTCACAACACTTCGCGGCTAACACAAGGCGGGAACCACACGATGGCAAACGTGCGTCAACAGGCTTGGACACCGCTAAACAAGTCTAAACATGCGAGAAAAGGCTTAACACGAGCACGGTAAAACAACGCGCAAACATCGGTAAATCACTCACTTTTTTCCCCGCTGCGACGGAGCGTCCGCTCTCGTCGACAGCCAGGGATCAAGTGACGACGGAGCGAACGACCGCACGTCTTCTCCCAACGAGAGCCAGAGGTGGACTGACGTAAGCGCCACTCTACGGGTGCTACGCATGCACGCGCTCGTAGCGCCCTCTGCGCGCTCCTACCGCCACCTGCGAGAGGCTAAGAGAGAAGAGCATTCCTGCGCCCCCTGCTGGCCGTTCTCATTGGTCCAGACATCATCCTATTGTCTCAGGGCTACACTGTTTTTTTCCACTAATGCTCCTCTAGACAAGGTCAATCTGCAGTGAAGCCACGGTATGACGTCCTCATGCACCTGCGTGGCTCAAGGACGCGTGCGCTCTAGACAGGGGACCTATTATTTGTTGAATCACTATCCCAAGGTTATTTCCTTTATTCTTCTATAACGATTGCATAGGAAACTATTGCAGAAGAGCACCATGCACGAAAGCTGATCGTAGGAATTCCAAAGTCTTACTAAATGAGACTTGCAAAAGAACAAAATATCCCAACATGTAACCCCATCAACGGCTAATAAGAGGACTAGGCACTCAACAAATCAACGCGCGCAGAACTCAGGGCAGCATTATCGTCAAGACGACAATGTTCCTTGTCAAAAAAGACAAAATACAAAGCGTTAACAAAGGAAACCATGCATATCGGGGCATGTCAGGACACGTCAGGACAAATTCGCACGACTGTTGGGCAACACAGGAAAACGAACACTTGAACAGAGTGAAAAGACGCTCACTATCATCGGACACGTACACTACATTCCCTCATTGTAAATCCGCTCGTCACAAAATCCACCTGCATCGTCAAACACCACTCACCAGTGACGAACCACACATCCGCACCCCAGCAGAGGCAGACAGAACCCCACCTAAGCTACGCTCTTCTACTGACGATCAACGCAATTGCCAGGATCATAATTACCGTGTCTACATCCGCCAGAGTCCAAGAGAGAAGTGAATCCTTGCGTCCCCTTCAGGCCAGTCTCATTGGTCCAGACATCATCCTATTGTCTCAGGGCTACACAGTTCTTTTCCACTAATGCTCCTCTAGACAAGGTCAACCTGAAACAATAGTCTCTCGGTATGCGGTCATCATGCAGGTGCGTGGCTCAAGGACGCGTACGCTCTAGACAGGGCACCTGTTATTTATTGAATCACTATCCCTAGATTATTTCCTTTATTCTACTATAATGATTGCGTAGGGAACTATTGCAGAAAAACACCATAGACAAGAGGAGATTGTAGCATTTCATTCCCAAAGTCTTACTGTACAGGAAAAAAAAAAAGGTTCAGCAAGACATAAAGTCACACACCTGTCCCCCTCGCGGTTACTCTCTGAACTAAATGAATCGCAAAATTATTCAGAATTGCTCTACTCCCATTCAAGGCAGCACTATCGTCAAGAATATGCCTTGTACAAAAGGAAAAAAAACTACATGCAGAAGGAAAGCATGTCAGAACAAGCCCAGGCATGTCAGCACATGTCTCTCAGACAAGGGGGGGAAAAGCGAAAAGAAACAAAGAAGGAAACCAGCATCAAACTATTTCTTCTTATTCAAAAACAGTGCTCATCATAAATCTGCCCAGGACAATACACACTATTTTTCTATTGCCACACTTTTTTCCAGTAACGGTCAATGCATTGCTACAGACTGCGTGACGTCATCACATCCTGTCTGAAGAAGAAGACACCGGCAAAGACTCCTATTATTTATTGAATCGCAAGATTATTTCCTTTGTCCTACTCTTAATGACATTGATTCTCTCATTAAAATTCAACAAAAAGCACCCCGCATATTAACGATTTTCACCCCAAAGGCTCATCATGGTCATTAGAATTACAGTAAACTGCCACTGCTCTTTTAAAATAATAAGTGAGACCACTCAACATCACCTCCAGGCTTATGTAATACATGACCCTTTCTATGCTCATACATTCGTTGTCTGAGGCTACACCTGCGAGCAAAAAAGGCGCGGAAGCCGGGTGGGCAAAGTTCCATTCGCGCATTGCGAGCAAAAAGGCGCGAAAGCACAAGACAGAACGCCTTTACGGGAACACGATGGCATTCCTATACTATATTAATGATTATTGCATTGCAGTTTAGAAAAACTACAACTAAACTATAATTTTAGGAGCCCAACTTTCTATGGAAACTATAATTGCCCTATTACTTGGATCGCTACTAATGAAGCGCTCCAATTTTTTCTCTCTTCCCATTTCAGCCTTGTCATGCAGGGAAGCAGACTCATATCCAAAATAATTAATTTACACTGAGGGTGCCGTGCTTCAGGAATTCCTATCCTGCGCTCAGATGCACGCATTTCTTCACGGATACCTTTAACAGCTGACTTCCTCAACATATCGAACACCCAACAAAATCAAACAAACAATCAGAGAAACCCTCTTCTCAGCTGCACCATGCGACTTTCTTCTGCGTAAAATCGGTGATTTGAAGAAGAGAGCAGCGAAAAATTGCGCGCGCTTGTGCTCGACCTGAAGCATATGCCAATAAACCAAGAAAAAGGCACCCATGTCTGGTATCTGATAGTGCCACATACACAGACGCATTGTCGCAAAGAAAGCACAGGACACGGATACACAAATTTCCTTAGGTGAGCAGGGAAAAGGCTTAAGACCACAGGTCACGACACATCGCCACGCGGCTAGCACAACATGACACCAACAAGATACTAGCAGCGGGAAGAACTGCTACACTGCTAAACAAGTCCAGACATGCCACGATGGCGTCACAAATCAGGAAGAAAAAAAAAAGCAAAAAGAAAAAAAAGCACACGCACGCACGCACGCACGCACGCACGCACAGAGGACAACGCATTAAACACACGGAGCGCTCAGGAATAATCGTAGCGTCACCGCACATCGCTACGAAGCTAAACGTCTAACACAAGACGACACCAACAAGATATTAGCGAAGGGTAAAAATTGCAACACTACCGAACAAGTGCAGACATGCGACATCGCATACAAAACACTGCTCATTGGGGAAAAGGCCTAAGCCTGCGGCGGATCATCATAGAGCGTACACAACTTCATTTTTTCTATTTTGCGTAAACTAAACGCGGTCTGCTTGGAAAACGACGTACAAATTTTCTTAAGGAGCAGAGAAATATTTCTACTCCGTGCTCAGATACCAGCATTTCTGCTCAAAAACCTGCAAAATTAAACACTGCTTACTTCGTCAAGATATCGAACAAAATCAAACAAACAACTCCACTTCCACTGGTAGAACACTATTCAGCTTTTACGCAGGAGGCTTTCTTCTACATAAAAAGTAAAGAAAATAAGAAAAGAGCAGCGAAATATTACACGCACATTTGCTTGACTTAAAAAACCTGAAGCATATGCCAATAAACCAAGAAAAAGACACTCATGTCTGGTATCTGATAGTGCCACATACACAGACGCATTGCCCTTGCGTAAAGAAAGCACAGGACAGGGATACACAAATTTCCTTAGGTGAGCAGGGAAAAGGCTGAAGACCTCAGGTCACCACACATCGCCACGCGGCTAGCACAACATGACAGCAACAAGATACTAGCAGCGGGAAGAACTGCAACACTGCTAAACAAGTCCAGACATGCCACGATGACGTCACAAATCAGAAGAAAAAAAAAGCACACGCATGCACGCACAGAGGACAACGCATTAAACACACGGAGCGCTCAGGAATAATCGTAGCGTTACCGCACATCGCTACGAAGCTCAACGTCTAACACAAGACGACGACAACAACAAGATATTAACGAAGGGTAAAAATTGCAACACTGAACAAATCCAGACATGCGACATCGCATACAAAACACTGCTCATCGGGGAAAAGGCCTAAGCCTGCGGCGGATCATCATAGAGCATACACAACTTCATTTTTCTATTTTGCGTAAACTAAACGCGGTCTGCTTGGAAAACGACGTACAAATTTTCTTAGGAAGCAGAGAAATATAGAAATTTGTACTCCGTGCTCAGATACCAGCATTTCTGCTCAAAAACCTGCAAAATTAAGCTCTGCTTACTTCGTTAAGATATCGAACAAAATCAAACAAACAACCCCACTTCCACTGGTAGAACACTATTCAGCTTTTACGTAGGAGGCTTTCTTCTACATAAAAAGTAGAGAAAATAAGAAAAGAGCAGCGAAATATTACACGCACTTTTGCTCGCATAGCTATAAGAGAAAAAAATAAATAAAATAACGACGCACACGCTAATAAACTGTGACAAAGACACCCATTTCTGCTATCAGATAATTATTGCATAATGCTAAATACTCATTTGCATTGGCCCTGCGTGAAGAAACCACAGGACAGGGATACACAATCTATCTTAAGCGAGCACGGAAAGTCACTTCTACTCGAACAGCTTAATACCATAAAGTCTGAATTTTTGCAAAGAAAATAAAGCCTGAACAGCGCTACGAAGGTGACAGACACATACTAACAAACAAACAAACACTTCTTCGAGTCTGTATTATCTTTTAAAAAATAACGAAAGCACACATAAAAAAAAATCAAATCGGCTAGGTAGCCTTCCAGACGTTGTGCCTTAAAGTTGGCTGCACGCAATGTGCGGAAGCATGCTGTGAAGCCAACTTGCGGTTTTGCTGGATGCACATGAAGTCCGATTCCAATTGGAAATCGCGCTAAGGACGTGCCAAACGTGGAATTTTCGCAAGATTAATCCCAATACCTGGAATTCTATTCATTTTAGCGGGAATGCTGGCGCTTGTGCTCCATTATTCGAAATTTTCGAATATTCGAATTTCTCGATTATCAAATTTTCGAATACGAATAGGGTTCGAATATCAACAATATTCAAACAATATTCGAAAGTTCGAATATTCGCACACCTCTAGTGAATACTGACACTCAACGATATATAACAAAAAACAAACAAATTCCATTCTCATGAACTCTCCTCTGCCGAGCGGCTTTCTCCTGCTCTACCTGGATGCTGACTTTTTCCCCCCTCACCTACATTCTGAGTAAAAACAGTGACAGAAGAAAAGAACCGCGAAAAATTACACGCATTTGTGTCACAGGACAGGGATACACAAATTTCCTTAAGTGAGCAGGGAAAAGGCTTAAGTCGGTACCGCTCAGGAATAATCGGAGAATCACCGCGTATCGCTACGCGGCTAGCGCTTGAACAGCGCTACGAACGTGACAGATACATACTAACAAACAAACGAACAACAGCAGGACCGGCGTCGGGCACTCATAAAATACCCTGGCCAAAACAAAGACTTCGCCAGGTTCGCGAGGCAATTCCATTAAAAACGCTCGTCCTATCCTACAGATAGCAATGCAAACGCGACTGCCCTTATTTTTTAAACCACTATTTCACGCAATAGTACATAAATGTATCACTCGTGCCACACGAAAAGGCAAACACTTACTTGTCAAGTGGGGTCCCAGCGCGTGCGCGCGCGCACACACACAGGCACACACACACACACTAACATTTTCACACTCACAAACACAAAGTCTATTTTCACAACCACATAAATCCATATTATTCCTCAGGTCAATAATTATCCTGCCATCGTCAAAAGACGGCACAGACATGTATGCTTACGCAAGACAATCGGTCCTCGTTCCGGATGTAATAGGATATCGTCACTCGGCCGGCGCGAACCAATAAAGAAAGAAAGGAATGCATGTTCGCTATACGAAGAAAACGGTGCCGTGCTTCTACGCAACGATCATTATACAGACGCGTAAATGTGAACATCATTCGCTACACACTGTAGCTCTCATCATTTTTAAACCAAACCGTGTTCATAGGTCTTCACTAAATAGGTGAGCCGATAATGACTCCAAATAAAATAAAATAAAATAATCATTCCAGCATCGCTGGCTGCAAGCTTGGGTACCCAACAGAGCAGCGCGCTCCTATCAACACGCCTTGGGCTGACCTTACACACCCGAAGCCTTTTCTGAATGCATTCTGCCGGCGCTGGAATAAAAGATTTATCGCGAGGGTACTACGATGTCAGCTCTGTTGCTGTTTAAGTGATAAAACAGTGCGCACGAACCGCGAAGCGCGCGCGCGCGGGCCCGGTCTCGCGGTATGGACTCGCGACGCGTGCGATTCCCCGCGGCGCGAGCGCAACGCGGACCCGTTCTCGCGGTTTGGACGCGCGCGATTGCCCGAGTAAGCGCACTGTTTTATCACTTAAACAGCAACAGAGCTGACATCGTAGTACCCTCGCGATAAATCTTTTATTCCAGCGCCGGCAGAATGCATTCAGAAAAGGCTTCGGGTGTGTAAGGTCAGCCCAAGGCGTGTTGATAGGAGCGCGCTGCTCTGTTGGGTACCCAAGCTTGCAGCCAGCGATGCTGGAATGATTATTTTATTTTATTTTATTTGGAGTCATTATCGGCTCACCTATTTAGTGAAGACCTATGAACACGGTTTGGTTTAAAAATGATGAGAGCTACAGTGTGTAGCGAATGATGTTCACATTTACGCGTCTGTATAATGATCGTTGCGTAGAAGCACGGCACCGTTTTCTTCGTATAGCGAACATGCATTCCTTTCTTTCTTTATTGGTTCGCGCCGGCCGAGTGACGATATCCTATTACATCCGGAACGAGGACCGATTGTCTTGCGTAAGCATACATGTCTGTGCCGTCTTTTGACGATGGCAGGATAATTATTGACCTGAGGAATAATATGGATTTATGTGGTTGTGAAAATAGACTTTGTGTTTGTGAGTGTGAAAATGTTAGTGTGTGTGTGTGTGCCTGTGTGTGTGCGCGCGCGCACGCGCTGGGACCCCACTTGACAAGTAAGTGTTTGCCTTTTCGTGTGGCACGAGTGATACATTTATGTACTATTGCGTGAAATAGTGGTTTAAAAAATAAGGGCAGTCGCGTTTGCATTGCTATCTGTAGGATAGGACGAGCGTTTTTAATGGAATTGCCTCGCGAACCTGGCGAAGTCTTTGTTTTGGCCAGGGTATTTTATGAGTGCCCGACGCCGGTCCTGCTGTTGTTCGTTTGTTTGTTAGTATGTATCTGTCACGTTCGTAGCGCTGTTCAAGCGCTAGCCGCGTAGCGATACGCGGTGATTCTCCGATTATTCCTGAGCGGTACCGACTTAAGCCTTTTCCCTGCTCACTTAAGGAAATTTGTGTATCCCTGTCCTGTGACACAAATGCGTGTAATTTTTCGCGGTTCTTTTCTTCTGTCACTGTTTTTACTCAGAATGTAGGTGAGGGGGGAAAAAGTCAGCATCCAGGTAGAGCAGGAGAAAGCCGCTCGGCAGAGGAGAGTTCATGAGAATGGAATTTGTTTGTTTTTTGTTATATATCGTTGAGTGTCAGTATTCACTAGAGGTGTGCGAATATTCGAACTTTCGAATATTGTTTGAATATTGTTGATATTCGAACCCTATTCGTATTCGAAAATTTGATAATCGAGAAATTCGAATATTCGAAAATTTCGAATAATGGAGCACAAGCGCCAGCATTCCCGCTAAAATGAATAGAATTCCAGGTATTGGGATTAATCTTGCGAAAATTCCACGTTTGGCACGTCCTTAGCGCGATTTCCAATTGGAATCGGACTTCATGTGCATCCAGCAAAACCGCAAGTTGGCTTCACAGCATGCTTCCGCACATTGCGTGCAGCCAACTTTAAGGCACAACGTCTGGAAGGCTACCTAGCCGATTTGATTTTTTTTTTATGTGTGCTTTCGTTATTTTTTAAAAGATAATACAGACTCAAAGAAGTGTTTGTTTGTTTGTTAGTATGTGTCTGTCACCTTCGTAGCGCTGTTCAGGCTTTATTTTCTTTGCAAAAATTCAGACTTTATGGTATTAAGCTGTTCGAGTAGAAGTGACTTTCCGTGCTCGCTTAAGATAGATTGTGTATCCCTGTCCTGTGGTTTCTTCACGCAGGGCCAATGCAAATGAGTATTTAGCATTATGCAATAATTATCTGATAGCAGAAATGGGTGTCTTTGTCACAGTTTATTAGCGTGTGCGTCGTTATTTTATTTATTTTTTTCTCTTATAGCTATGCGAGCAAAAGTGCGTGTAATATTTCGCTGCTCTTTTCTTATTTTCTCTACTTTTTATGTAGAAGAAAGCCTCCTACGTAAAAGCTGAATAGTGTTCTACCAGTGGAAGTGGGGTTGTTTGTTTGATTTTGTTCGATATCTTAACGAAGTAAGCAGAGCTTAATTTTGCAGGTTTTTGAGCAGAAATGCTGGTATCTGAGCACGGAGTACAAATTTCTATATTTCTCTGCTTCCTAAGAAAATTTGTACGTCGTTTTCCAAGCAGACCGCGTTTAGTTTACGCAAAATAGAAAAATGAAGTTGTGTATGCTCTATGATGATCCGCCGCAGGCTTAGGCCTTTTCCCCGATGAGCAGTGTTTTGTATGCGATGTCGCATGTCTGGACTTGTTCAGTGTTGCAATTTTTACCCTTCGTTAATATCTTGTTGTTGTCGTCGTCTTGTGTTAGACGTTGAGCTTCGTAGCGATGTGCGGTAACGCTACGATTATTCCTGAGCGCTCCGTGTGTTTAATGCGTTGTCCTCTGTGCGTGCATGCGTGTGCTTTTTTTTTTCTTCTGATTTGTGACGTCATCGTGGCATGTCTGGACTTGTTTAGCAGTGTTGCAGTTCTTCCCGCTGCTAGTATCTTGTTGCTGTCATGTTGTGCTAGCCGCGTGGCGATGTGTGGTGACCTGAGGTCTTCAGCCTTTTCCCTGCTCACCTAAGGAAATTTGTGTATCCCTGTCCTGTGCTTTCTTTACGCAAGGGCAATGCGTCTGTGTATGTGGCACTATCAGATACCAGACATGAGTGTCTTTTTCTTGGTTTATTGGCATATGCTTCAGGTTTTTTAAGTCAAGCAAATGTGCGTGTAATATTTCGCTGCTCTTTTCTTATTTTCTTTACTTTTTATGTAGAAGAAAGCCTCCTGCGTAAAAGCTGAATAGTGTTCTACCAGTGGAAGTGGAGTTGTTTGTTTGATTTTGTTCGATATCTTGACGAAGTAAGCAGTGTTTAATTTTGCAGGTTTTTGAGCAGAAATGCTGGTATCTGAGCACGGAGTAGAAATATTTCTCTGCTCCTTAAGAAAATTTGTACGTCGTTTTCCAAGCAGACCGCGTTTAGTTTACGCAAAATAGAAAAAATGAAGTTGTGTACGCTCTGTGATGATCCGCCGCAGGCTTAGGCCTTTTCCCCAATGAGCAGTGTTTTGTATGCGATGTCGCATGTCTGCACTTGTTCGGTAGTGTTGCAATTTTTACCCTTCGCTAATATCTTGTTGGTGTCGTCTTGTGTTAGACGTTTAGCTTCGTAGCGATGTGCGGTGACGCTACGATTATTCCTGAGCGCTCCGTGTGTTTAATGCGTTGTCCTCTGTGCGTGCGTGCGTGCGTGCGTGCGTGTGCTTTTTTTTTCTTTTTGCTTTTTTTTTTCTTCCTGATTTGTGACGCCATCGTGGAATGTCTGGACTTGTTTAGCAGTGTAGCAGTTCTTCCCGCTGCTAGTATCTTGTTGGTGTCATGTTGTGCTAGCCGCGTGGCGATGTGTCGTGACCTGTGGTCTTAAGCCTTTTCCCTGCTCACCCAAGGAAATTTGTGTATCCGTGTCCTGTGCTTTCTTTGCGACAATGCGTCTGTGTATGTGGCACTATCAGATACCAGACATGGGTGCCTTTTTCTTGGTTTATTGGCATATGCTTCAGGTCGAGCACAAGCGCGCGCAATTTTTCGCTGCTCTCTTCTTCAAATCACCGATTTTACGCAGAAGAAAGTCGCATGGTGCAGCTGAGAAGAGGGTTTCTCTGATTGTTTGTTTGATTTTGTTGGGTGTTCGATATGTTGAGGAAGTCAGCTGTTAAAGGTATCCGTGAAGAAATGCGTGCATCTGAGCGCAGGATAGGAATTCCTGAAGCACGGCACCCTCAGTGTAAATTAATTATTTTGGATATGAGTCTGCTTCCCTGCATGACAAGGCTGAAATGGGAAGAGAGAAAAAATTGGAGCGCTTCATTAGTAGCGATCCAAGTAATAGGGCAATTATAGTTTCCATAGAAAGTTGGGCTCCTAAAATTATAGTTTAGTTGTAGTTTTTCTAAACTGCAATGCAATAATCATTAATATAGTATAGGAATGCCATCGTGTTCCCGTAAAGGCGTTCTGTCTTGTGCTTTCGCGCCTTTTTGCTCGCAATGCGCGAATGGAACTTTGCCCACCCGGCTTCCGCGCCTTTTTTGCTCGCAGGTGTAGCCTCAGACAACGAATGTATGAGCATAGAAAGGGTCATGTATTACATAAGCCTGGAGGTGATGTTGAGTGGTCTCACTTATTATTTTAAAAGAGCAGTGGCAGTTTACTGTAATTCTAATGACCATGATGAGCCTTTGGGGTGAAAATCGTTAATATGCGGGGTGCTTTTTGTTGAATTTTAATGAGAGAATCAATGTCATTAAGAGTAGGACAAAGGAAATAATCTTGCGATTCAATAAATAATAGGAGTCTTTGCCGGTGTCTTCTTCTTCAGACAGGATGTGATGACGTCACGCAGTCTGTAGCAATGCATTGACCGTTACTGGAAAAAAGTGTGGCAATAGAAAAATAGTGTGTATTGTCCTGGGCAGATTTATGATGAGCACTGTTTTTGAATAAGAAGAAATAGTTTGATGCTGGTTTCCTTCTTTGTTTCTTTTCGCTTTTCCCCCCCTTGTCTGAGAGACATGTGCTGACATGCCTGGGCTTGTTCTGACATGCTTTCCTTCTGCATGTAGTTTTTTTTCCTTTTGTACAAGGCATATTCTTGACGATAGTGCTGCCTTGAATGGGAGTAGAGCAATTCTGAATAATTTTGCGATTCATTTAGTTCAGAGAGTAACCGCGAGGGGGACAGGTGTGTGACTTTATGTCTTGCTGAACCTTTTTTTTTTTTCCTGTACAGTAAGACTTTGGGAATGAAATGCTACAATCTCCTCTTGTCTATGGTGTTTTTCTGCAATAGTTCCCTACGCAATCATTATAGTAGAATAAAGGAAATAATCTAGGGATAGTGATTCAATAAATAACAGGTGCCCTGTCTAGAGCGTACGCGTCCTTGAGCCACGCACCTGCATGTTGACCGCATACCGAGAGACTATTGTTTCAGGTTGACCTTGTCTAGAGGAGCATTAGTGGAAAAGAACTGTGTAGCCCTGAGACAATAGGATGATGTCTGGACCAATGAGACTGGCCTGAAGGGGACGCAAGGATTCACTTCTCTCTTGGACTCTGGCGGATGTAGACACGGTAATTATGATCCTGGCAATTGCGTTGATCGTCAGTAGAAGAGCGTAGCTTAGGTGGGGTTCTGTCTGCCTCTGCTGGGGTGCGGATGTGTGGTTCGTCACTGGTGAGTGGTGTTTGACGATGCAGGTGGATTTTGTGACGAGCGGATTTACAATGAGGGAATGTAGTGTACGTGTCCGATGATAGTGAGCGTCTTTTCACTCTGTTCAAGTGTTCGTTTTCCTGTGTTGCCCAACAGTCGTGCGAATTTGTCCTGACGTGTCCTGACATGCCCCGATATGCATGGTTTCCTTTGTTAACGCTTTGTATTTTGTCTTTTTTGACAAGGAACATTGTCGTCTTGACGATAATGCTGCCCTGAGTTCTGCGCGCGTTGATTTGTTGAGTGCCTAGTCCTCTTATTAGCCGTTGATGGGGTTACATGTTGGGATATTTTGTTCTTTTGCAAGTCTCATTTAGTAAGACTTTGGAATTCCTACGATCAGCTTTCGTGCATGGTGCTCTTCTGCAATAGTTTCCTATGCAATCGTTATAGAAGAATAAAGGAAATAACCTTGGGATAGTGATTCAACAAATAATAGGTCCCCTGTCTAGAGCGCACGCGTCCTTGAGCCACGCAGGTGCATGAGGACGTCATACCGTGGCTTCACTGCAGATTGACCTTGTCTAGAGGAGCATTAGTGGAAAAAAACAGTGTAGCCCTGAGACAATAGGATGATGTCTGGACCAATGAGAACGGCCAGCAGGGGGCGCAGGAATGCTCTTCTCTCTTAGCCTCTCGCAGGTGGCGGTAGGAGCGCGCAGAGGGCGCTACGAGCGCGTGCATGCGTAGCACCCGTAGAGTGGCGCTTACGTCAGTCCACCTCTGGCTCTCGTTGGGAGAAGACGTGCGGTCGTTCGCTCCGTCGTCACTTGATCCCTGGCTGTCGACGAGAGCGGACGCTCCGTCGCAGCGGGGAAAAAAGTGAGTGATTTACCGATGTTTGCGCGTTGTTTTACCGTGCTCGTGTTAAGCCTTTTCTCGCATGTTTAGCGGTGTCCAAGCCTGTTGACGCACGTTTGCCATCGTGTGGTTCCCGCCTTGTGTTAGCCGCGAAGTGTTGTGACGCTGTGGTTAGGCCTAGTCGATTACCTTAAGCCTTTTCCCCCAATGTGTAGTGTTTTCTCCGTGCTGTTTAGCAGTAGCGGTTAGGCCTTTTCCCCGCGCTCTGGCATGCTTAGACTTGTCGAGCAGTGTTGCCATTTTTACGTGTCGCTAGTACTTTCTTGTTCTCTGTGTTTCTCGTATAGAGCTACGATGCTGGCGCCATCTGGTGTGATGCCTTGGAACTAGCGTGCCACCTGCCTCTGCAACCGTCGTGCTCCAGTCGCCCCGGCGTGATTTCTTCAAGATGGCGTCGTTGATTTTCAAATAAATCATTTCCTACTGTCTGCTTCCTTTCTATCTAGTTTTTTATTTCCTACAACCCGAGTTTTACATAGAAAATCCACGACAAGTATTGCACTGAGTCAGATTTTGCCAAATTTCAAAATTTTAAAAATTTAAATTTTTAAAAAAAATTTAAAGTAATTTTAAAATAATTTAAAGTAAAATGTGCAATACTTGCCGTGGATTTTCTGTGTAAATCTTGGGTTGTTACATTACTACTGTTATCCTGCCTTCCAGCATAGTGCGCTTCTAGTATTCCTGTTTGTGTAAAGGAGCCTACCTCCATAGGTAGCTCTCCTGATTGATGACAATACATGTTACGATGTCCATAGGTACCTCCCATGGTAGGTAGATTTTATCCGTGGGGGTAAAGCTGCAGAACAGACTGCGAGCTTTAATTGCGGTCAAATAGAAGCAGTGAGGTACGCCGTCTTCGTGTGTAAGGTACCGGCGTTACTGTGGTCCTCCTTTAAGAAATATTTTGGATTACGCAACTTAACGTTTGACAACAGAAATTTTACATTTTAGTAGCAGTCGAAATCGTACACTCTTCGAAATGAACTTCACCACATAGCACGCTCCCAGCCAACCATCACCTCGAATGATATCGTTATCTGCCCTGATTTGTTGAAAACGGGGGCGTACGCCTTTTCTGTGAAATTTATGCTGTTCATAATCGTCACAAAAAAGGCGTACGCCCCCCGTTTTCAACAAATCAGGGCAGATAACGATATCATTCGAGATGATGGTTGGCTAGCAGCGTGCTATGCGGTGAAGTTCATTTTTAAGAGTGTATATCAGGTGTAGAGTGGTGCATGGTGGTGTCTGCTGTGGTATAGAACGACTGAGAAATATAATCAGATACTACCTATACGTACGAACTTCGCTTGGGATGGAGCGGCAAAAGTGAGGAGCAAGAAGCTTCGCGAAACAGTGGCAGTGCAAAGGGTTCAGGGCGGTGGAGGGTATTATTAAATTTAAATTACCAGAATAGTTAACTGAATTTATATTATGCTAACGCCGCAATACACTGTTAAAACAGAACTTCACTGCATAGCACGCTCCTAGCCAACCATGATCTCAAATGATAACGTTATCTGCCCTGATTTGTTGAAAACAGGAGGCGTACGCCATTTTTGTGACAATTATGAACAGCATAAGTGTCACAAAAAAGGCGTACGCCTCCCGTTTTCAGCAAATCAGGGCAGATAACCATGTCTTGCGAGATGATGGTTGGCTAGGACCGCGCTATGGAGTGAAGTTCATTTTTAAGAGTGTACACTGTTAAAACAGAACTTCACCACATAGCACGCTCCTAGCCAACCATCATTCCGAATGACACCATTCCGTGAATTGATTTGTTGACAATGGGAGGAGGTGCCTATCTGGGACATATTATCTTGTCCGAGATAGGCGCCTTCCCCTGTGCTCCAGGGCACGAACACGAGTGGAAGTGGGAACGTGGACTGGATTGGGGGAAATGCTGGGGTGACGAGTATCCCGAGAAGAACGCTTTCCAGCAAACACTTCATGCGGTATTCGGGAAATATCGTTGTTATACTTTAAACAGCGAAGTCCCCAATAGCACCGAGCAGTACTGTTAACTTTTCTGGCTCCTGGGCCCCGATCTTGAACTCCGACATAACAAGCGTTATCGCTACGTTTAAGGCTCCATCGCACCACACACATTTTGGTAAGCTCGCACAACATGCTCGTGGCGAATCACTTCGAGACTGGGAGGTGCCCAGGTTCGAATCTCGGTGCCGGCTGCGCTGTCTGGGATTTGTCCCGGGTTTTTGCTTAGACGCTTTCAGATGTATGGCGGCACAGTTCCCTTAGAAGTCAGCCCAGGAGGCACATTCGCCCGCACACTAAAAACAGAGCTTCACCGCATAGCACGTAGTGCGCCAATCATTGCCGGGAACGATAGGGTTGTCTCTTTTGATTCGAGGAGAGAGAGTGAAGCGTACTCCTTTTTGTGGCTATTACCATCTACCCAAATTGCCACAAAAAGGCGTACGTCCCTCTCTCTCCTCGAATCGGAAGCGATAGCCCTATCATTCATGGAAATACACTCTAAAAACTGAACTTCACTGCATAGCACGCAGTGCGCCAACCATTGCCACGAATGATAGGGTTATCGCTTGTGATTAGAGGAGAGAGGGAGGTGTACGCCTTTTTATGTCAATTATCATATATCCAAAATTGACACAAAAGGGCGTACGCCTCCCTCTCTTCTCGAACCAAAAGCGACAACCCTATCATTCGTGGCAGTGGTTGGCGCACAGCGTACTATGCGGTGAAGCTCAGTTTTTAGAGGGTAGTTGGCGTAAAGAGTGCTATGCGGTGAAGTTACGTTTTTAGAGTGTAGGGGTCAGTCGTGACGTTGACCACCTCTGTGAGGCCTACAACGGCTTTCGCCCCACCACCACCAGCAACACGGTAAAGCGATGTATGAAACGCGCCTTATGGGGATAACGATACAGAGAGAGATTTAGAGAGAAAGAGAGAGGTTATATGTTTATGGCACAAAGCCGACAAAGGCCAAAGGGTGTCAGAACTATGGTGACCCAAGCAGCACAATGTACTGAAAGTCGAGTGCGGTAGGGGTGGACGGGTACGTGGTAGGCCTTGAGCAGACTCGTGAAACTAAAGAACATCGATAAGGCACATACCGTCCACCCCTATCGCACTCGACTTTCAGTACATTGTGCTGCTTGGGGAGTGTTTGGGGGATAATGATGAGAGAGAGAGAGAGAGGACGATAACGAGTGAGTGTGGTAGTTCAAAGCTATCTACAGGCATGAACGATGAGATGGTCCATTATGAGAGCGATCCTCCTCCAGTCATTGCCGTGAACGCCAGTGTGAGCTGTCCGTATATGGAAACATCAAAGATGACCTGTAGTTTGTCGTACTTTCCTTTAATTCAATCTTGACACAGATTAATTACCGCGACACTGCAAGGTAGATCTCTTGCGGGACGCTTATATCAGGATGATCCTCCGCACGGATGGCTGAAGGCCTGATATCTCAATCAATCACTCAATATGGAGATAAGCGGGGTGAAAAAAAAAAAAAGGACAGGGGTACAGGAAGAGAAACGACACGTACGCTGACTCGCAGCTGACAAGATTCAATATAACATTTAAAACAGTATAGGTAAATACCAGAATTCCTACGTTATCACACTTGTGCGGCCAACAGGAACGCCACCTACACTCTTAAAAATGAACTTCACCACATAGCACTCTCCTAGCCAACCATCACCCCGAATGACAACGTTCTCGCCCCAGATTTGTTGAAAACGGGAGGAGGAGCCTATTTTGTGCCGTGCATAATGTACACAAAATAGACTCCTCCTCTCGTTTTCAACAAATCAGAGGCGAGAACGTTGTCATTCGGGGTGATGGTTGGCTAGGAGCGTGCTATGTGGTGAAGTTCATTTCTAAGAGTGTACCAGGAGTCCCATTCCAGAATTAACCAGTTCTCTTGTTGGCTCAGATTGAGAGGCGTGGTGCTAATGGCTGTCCTCGGTATAGCTCGGTCGGGAACGTGCTGGCTTGCTGAGCTGAAGATAGCGGGTTCGATCCCGGCCGAGGCCGGTAGCAATCTGGGGGGAGGTAAACATTGCTTCCAGCGCCGTGCGTCGGAGATTTCCGACGCGCGTCAAAAGAACCCTATAGGCGGTCCATATTGTCCGCAGTCCCACCCTAATGCACGTGGAACATGTCGTAAACAAACATTACGTGTACCATCACGGTAGCATTTCTTGTGGAGCTAATGCACATATCTTGGCCTTCATGAATGTGGAAAACCTCTCATTTCACCGGCTACTCCAAGTTTCAACTGTTACGTGCCAACAACGTTTTTTTTTAAAATTCCGTGTTAGCTCCGCGAAGTAACTGTGGCTATAAGCGGGGTACAGAAGTCGACAGATGGAGAGAGGACAACCAGCAGGAGTGGGGGACAGGATGGGGGGCTAGTATGTGTCTGGGTCCGACTTCAATGGGAACTGGGCCAATATTCATCTGCAAATTCAATATTCATCTGCAAAGAATCCCGAAACCCGAAGGAAAACCTCTGAGAGCGCATCCGGTGCCTGGATTCGAACCCGTGTCGCCTCCCAGCCTCGACGTGGAATGCAATCATTACCGGTATTTCATTCGTGTCTTCGAGTGCATGTTGTGTTACAGAGACCGGCTCTACCAAAGTCTTTCTACGATAAAGGAATTAGCCGTACGCTGTAATGCAATCATTACCGGTATTTCATTCGTGTCTTCGAGTGCATGTTGTGTTACAGAGACCGGTTCTACCAAAGTCTTTCTACGATAAAGGAATTAGCCGTACGCTGTAATGCAATCATTACCGGTATTTCATTCGTGTCTTCGAGTGCATGTTGTGTTACAGAGACCGGTTCTACCAAAGTCTTTCTACGATAAAGGAATTAGCCGTACGCTTCATTTCGTCGCAATTAATCGGAACTTTCCCCTTGGCGATAAAGGTTTCACGGATCACCGTTACTTCCATCTAGGACAGAATGGTATGCCCACGTTGATTTCCATGCAAGTGATATAGCATATAGCGCCGTTTCACAAAGGAGCAGAACCCTGGACAAAACGTTCCGCGCCAGGTGGCGCGTTTTTGCGGTTGCCCACTGCCCGCCACTTAAAGCTGATTCACACTGCTGCGTTTACGGCTGCGTTTACGGCGTTACGTTCTCTGACAGCGAATCATTGCAACGGAACATCCTTCCGGATGGAACGAAGGTACATGTAAGACGCCGTACGGAGCCGTAAACCCTGTAATGTGAACCAGCCTTAAATGATCCAGAGTGATGTTGCTCCTTCTGGTAGGACGTGGCCTCCGTCCCATTCCCTTCGGTGTGGAATGTGTGCCTGTGGTGTGTACCTGCAACAAAAGCATATGCTGCATCAGTGAACGACAAATAGTCTATAGTAGTCTATAGTGACAAATAGTTACTTCTCTCTTTCCTTCTCTAAGAGCATATTCATAAAAGGCGCCGTCACGTTACTTTGAGCCGCACTTGCTATCTTCCGCGTGTAATCCTGTAGCTCATTCGATCTAATAATAATAATGACAACAATTGGGAGTAGATTTACAGGTAAGGGGAGTCGCCCACAACTGAGTGGCGAACCATTGAATGGAATTCACTACGGCTTCATGATCACTGACGACGAAGTCTGAGAATGGACTGGGGTGGGGATATATTATTAGACGAAAAGGAAAAAAAAAAGACGGGGGAAAGTGAGAGCAGGCACAACAGCTAAGAGGACATAACGTGGTCACGGCTTCATCGTTGTATCGCATGGTCAGGGATGACAAAACTGGAGGGGGGGGGGGGTATGTTTAATAGAGTGACAAAAAAAAAATGTGAGACGGAAATGTCAGCCAGGCTATTGCCAGCTTGCTATTCCGAAACGGAAACTGAAAAATAAACAACAGGAAAGAAAAAGAAAGGAACTGAGAAATAAACAAATAGAAAGATGAAGAAAGGAACTGAGAATAAACAAAAGAAATAAAGGAAACGAAAAGATGAAAGAAGAACAGGCACGCAGTGCAGTGCAGTACAGGAACGAAGCATATTAAGTTCCAAGAATGTCCAGTCAGAGGGCAGACGCAAGGCCAGAGTCATTTAAGAACGGAGCAGGGCTGTGCTGATGGCCCACTGAGTAAGCCGAGGGACGGGACCGAGGAGGGTGGCCATGGACAATGTGTTGCAGCCCAGCTGTATTAGACGGCGATGGAGGGCTTGCCGCTGGGGACTGTGCTGCTGGCAGCGCAGAAGACAATGAGGAATGTCGCCCACCTCGCCACAGGTGGAACACAAGAGGGAGCTGGATTGGCCCATTTTGTACAGAAGCAATGGGGTGCGGGCAACGCTGAGACAGAGGCGGTGCAGGAATGATTCCTCCTGACGACTGCAGCGACACGCAATGAAAAAGGTAACCGAGGGGTCGATGAACTGCACGTGACTGTTGTAGGCGACGGCCTGAGATCTAAATGCTTGGGCACGGGGTGCACACCAGCGGCGAATAGCTACATGGTAAGCCGAAAGTGGAAGTGGTGGACGTGCAGTGGCAGGAGTAGCAGCTGCGACGGCTCGTCTTGCAGCCGCGTCTGCGCGTGTGTTACCGGTCAAGCCCACATGACCGGGCACACATTGAAGGGATAAAGCATGACCATTGGCACGGAGTCTGTTATACATCTGAATGATCATGCTGGGTACATCCTGTATGAGGTTGGGGCGGGCCGACATCAAGCGGAGGAGGGACGCCTTGCTGTCGGTGAGGATGACCCATTTCCCAGGTGGCAAGTCAGTAATATATTCTAGAGCGGTAAGAATGGCGAACAGTTCAGCCTCGGTGGACGACATGGGGTAGGGCAGTTTATAGGCCTGTTCATGGTCTGTATCGGCAACGTAAAAGGCCGCGCCCGATGCGTCAGACATTACGTTCGATTGTGAAGCCTAAGTAACGGCAGGTTTTGACACCGGTTAAGGGCGAACCGTCGATGAAGAGTGGATATTTGTGGAACGATCTCCTCGAAAAGGCTATGGGGACAGTTTTGGCGGGTGAGATGGCTTGGCAGCGGCCGGCAAGATAGTGGGAGATTGTGCCCAAGGAGCGTTGTAGACGACGTTTTATCACATCACGACGAAGAGCAGAGGTCCAAATACAAATGTCATCTGCATAGATTGTGATGTGGGTGTGGCTAGGCAGCTGTGCAGGCAGGGAGGCCATAATGATGTTGAACAGGAGGGTGCTGAGTACGCTTCCCTGCGGGACGCCTCGGTGAACGGGGTACAAGGCGGTATCTCCGTCAACAGTGCGGACAAAGAGGGACCGGCCTGCGAGGAAGTCTTGGATTCATGATAGGGAGCATACCCCTACGTTAGCGTCCTGGAGAGCCGTAAGGATTGCGTTATGTTGGACACTGTCATGGGCTTTCTTGATATCCACGAAAACAGCAGCGGTCAGGAAGCCGTCCGCGCGAGCCTGCTGCGTCTCACAGAGCAATGACACTATCGAGTGATGAACGGCCTGAGCGAAAGCCCATTATTGTTTCCGGGAAGAAACGATCACTCTCAAGGTGCCAGATGAGACGGGTGCAAATCATTCGTTCCAGAGTTTTACCCACGCAGCTTGTAAGGGCTATCGGGCGGAAGGAGTCGAGGTGATGGGGCGACTGGCCAGGTTTGAGCAAGGGGACAACCACTGCCAATTTCCATTCCTCGGGGATTCGTCCCTACTCTCAACTGTCATTGAAGAGGCATAGCAGATGCTGCCTCTCCATATGTGGAAGGTGCTGGAGCGCCTTGTACGAGATCTGGTCTGCACCTGGGGAGGTATGTTGGGGCGAGGCACATAGGGCAGAGTCTAACTCCTCTAGTGTAAAAGGTAAGTCCGGGACTGTGTTGCTGGCAGATGGCATCGGAGTAGTAGCAGTTTGAGTTGAAGCAGGCAAGACAGTGAGGCGGGCACAAACGTCCTCTGCAACGTGAATTTCGGTGCGCGATGTGGCCAGAGACAAGGGGCGGAACAGGTGACGTTGCGCTACAGGTGTCGAAAGGCCCTTAAGCACACCCCAAATACGAGACAGAGGTGTGCGGGGCGATAGGGACGATGCAAACCTACGCCAATGGTTCGGTGTGAGTTTCTGGAGGCGTCGCTGAACAGCCTTCTGAATTCGTTTCGCAGCCTAGAGCGTAGAACAGCACACATAAACCGGTTTGAACCGATTAATATCGGCTCAAACCGTTACTTTCGTTATGCTGAACCCGAACCCAAACTGAACCGATAACCTTGAACCGGAACTTGAACTGAACCCTAAACGATAACGGTTACGAGCCCTGGTTTACCTACGTGTGGACATGAGAGCGCATATTGTTGCAAACAACTTTTGTATCCTCAGATAATGTCACCATTGGATTGCAAGTCGAAAATGCTCGCCACGAGTATACTACAAACCTGACGAAATTTTGACTACTTACATGATGTTCTTTCCTGACAACAGCGTAGTCACAGCATGAGGCTTGTAGCCGTGGTTGCTTTTGCGCCATAAAAATGCCAATCATCATCATCATGAGGCTTTTACAGCAGTGCATGACTCCAAGCCAAAACATAGGACAGCCCTGGTTGTGTTGACGTCGGAGTCGAAGCTGGGTGAATGGTTGGCTTCTTATAAAGCAGACGTCGGTCGTTGCGCTGAAGGGCATACTACTAACGTCTGTGCAACAAGAAGTTCCATATAAGTCCATGTATGAAAGTCACGAAGCGTTACAGGGTACGCACTTAGCGAAAGAGCGGAAGCGAATGTTGGTGTGTTCTCCGTGACGTGTGTTTAGCCAACGAGTTTAAAGTACACACTTAGCGTGTCTGCAAGGAATGCGTGCTGTGTCTCGTAGGATGTAGCTGTGTTTTACAGACAGGAATATACGCTCAAGTAGTGCACATTTTCCTCGCGTCTTTCTTTGCCCTTAAAACCCAGAGAAAAAGAATGGGTCTGACAAATACCTGGGAACTTACAAGTAATTGTTGCTATTTGCATTGACCACGGCAATGCCGTACACCGGATGCAAGTTGAGCGCCTTGCTGTGTAATCGCACAGAAAATGAAACGAACAACAATAGAATAAGCAATTTTTGATGATGAGAATTGGTGTGGTTCGTTGCCGCGCGCGATATTTTATATACAGGGCGTTCATTTTTATTCGTAATTGATTTTTTATATATATAAAAATGCACCAGACCTGCACCGATGCGGTTTTGCAAACGGATGGCCCTTGGAATTAGTGAGCAAGCAAGCGAAACACAAAGGGAATCATCCTAACAGTGTGCGTTCTAACGTGTACTCCACAGTGCCAAATGAGGGACCCGACATGTTCGGAATGTACATGGATTCGACTTTGCCTTTTTTTTTTTTTTTTTGTCTCGACCATTTACAATGTATTCAGTACTTGAGATATTTATTTCGCTGGTGCTTTTGAACAACAGAAGGTTATGGTG